>NC_056735.1:110465876-110804209 GCF_019279795.1 Protopterus annectens | reverse complement strand
CAAACAAACAATGTAAACCATTGTTATCTACTGGACTGTAAACTGGCTATTTAACAGATTCCTGAGATCATTGCTAGCCCCTTTCCCACATGGCATTTATTTTGCAATCAATCAACCCAACATCACAGAAATATAGCTGACAGAGTTTTCCGAGGTTTCCAAGTTAAGCACGGTAACCTGCTCATCCACTACTATGAAACCGTTCCAGCAAGGTCTGAAAAACTTTTTCAGTATAGCAGGTATGAGCAATCTCTCAGCTTCTACCTACAGATTACTATATCATAATTAACTTTTGACATAGCCTTGTTGTCTTCTTCCAACGGCCTGCAAATACAGCCTTCAATAACCTGTCCCCAAGCCTGTTTGGAACAGGCAATTTTTTTTTTTAGAATATGAAAAACCACAGATCATCACCAGAGATCCTTGTAAATCCACCACGCATCCAGGACCACTGTGCACATCCAAAATTCGAGCCACAGGATGAACAAGTACATAAAACACAATTACAGATGCAAGGAGAATAACTAACATCAGTGTAAGAGTAGCAGACTGACATCACGTCTTTAATGATTACAAAAACAAGCCACTTTAAGGCCAGCATTCAGAAACAGTTGAAAGCAGTCTAAAACTTCAAGTTGCTACTAAGTTTTAAAGTAATAAAAATAAAAATTTGACCAGACAGTCATCAAAAGAACTCGGCTTTATTTGTGTATAAGCACTGGACTTCATCAGATCATTTTTGAGAATATGGAATACCACTACATGGCAAACAAAGTACTACTCTGACTACCTTTAAGACTAGTCCTGATAATGGGGTAGGTAAAGACACATTTACACCAGAGTCAGTACACCAGGGTTAGCATGTATATCCTTGTTCTATATGGGAGGCGAGCACGATTAAATCCTTGGAAATGCATATTCTTAAAGGTGTATATGGCTAAGCATTTTACATTCCTGATGATCGCTTACTATGACTGAGTGTGGGGAGGGACCTTACATCAGCTGCGCTGCTGAGTGAAAGAGAAAGCTACTGCATGATTAAATGCAGAGTAAGGGAGGTGACTGTCTAGGTACAGAAGCCAGGGTACTTTAAATTCAGAAGATAAAGGATTTAAGTTTTCAGACTGTATACTAGTCTATCATGCCCAATGAAGTAATAAATGGCCATTCAAATTTCTACTAGCTATTTTTTTCCAGTACAGGTAAGAATGACCTAGAGACAAAATGATCAGTTTTAATAATTGGCTTAATTTCTGGTGTCATTCTAAGGGGATCCAATGTCTGTCTGCCTGGAATGACATGCTTGACATGCCACGCTGCTTCGCAAGGGACGGCTTGCACCTGTCACCCCTGGGTTTCCGGACATTGGCAAAGGCTCTTGCCACCCCCATAGTGCCTTTTTTAGACAAGGCTCAAATTCTAAACCCACCGCCCTAGAAAACAATAATGGAAAAAACTAAGGGTAATGCTGCTCAATGCCAGAAGTCTAAATCTCAAGATGCACGCCCTCGAAGCCCTCCTCAGTATGGAGAACATCGATGTCTGTGCTGTGACTGAAACCTGGTTCAAGGCTCCTGAGAGCACCCCGGCACTATCAGGTTTTACCTCATATCATGCGTTCCGGCCCCAAAACCTGGACCGTACCACAAAAGGAGGGGGTGTATCCATATTCATCAAGGATACCCACACCTCCAGGCTGGTGGCAACTCACGAAGCATCAGAGACCATTCAGGTGCAATTAACCATAGGCAAAACTGCTCTACAGTTTGTAGCATGTGACAGGCCACCCTCTCAAACTCAGGAACCCCACACAGCCTACCTGAAGACACTGGAGAGTATAAATGTCTCTCCAAACACCATCATACTGGGTGACTACTACCCAAACATAGACTGGGAACATTACTCAAGCCCCAATACCCTAGCCCAAAGGTTCCTGGAGTTCATAAACTCAAATGCTATGGAACAACTTGTTACCATTCCCACAAGAGGTGAAAATATACTAGACCTGATCATCACAAACATGGGGACAAAATGCTCCACACCGGAAGTATATCCCTCACTGGTGAGATCAGACCATAAACTAATCTCACTGGAGATCCACATCCCGCCCCCACCCCCAACAAAAAAGACCACAGTGAAGAACTTCTCAAAAGCCAACTTCACACTTCTTACGACTGGTGTGGTATCCTTCAAGGCCCCTGAGCCATTGGAAACCACAACCCACGCTGCTGAATCCCTTACAAATGCTTTCTGAGCACCTCCAGGATTGCATGGATCAAGCAATCCCAAATAAAATCAAGACCCTTTCCACCAAAGGCAAGCGCCCGATCTGGTGGACCCCAGCCATAAACAAACTTTACAACAAGAGGAGAAAGCTACTACAAGATAGAGCAAAATCCCTAAAAGGGAAGACATCTCTGATCAATACTAGTAAAAAACTACGGTCACTCATAAAATCATCCAAGGCCAACTTTGAGAGAAAAATCGCCAGGGACTCAAAAGACAATCATAAGGCCTTCTTTAGCTATGTTAGAAATCTGGGTGGAAACTCCCAGATATGCTCAGAATTAGTCCAAAATCATACAAAAATCACTGAACCCACAGACATTGCAAACATACTGGCAGACAGGTTCAGTGAAAATTTCTCCCCCCCCCCCCCAAAAGGAGAAATATCTATCCCAGCAGAGTGTAGCCTCCCAATCATCTCAAATGCCCAGGTGAGAGCTGCTCTCTCTAAAGCTAAAAACACAGCATCAATGGGACCGGATGGTGTCCCCGGCTGTGTGCTACACGAACTCAATGAGGAACTAAACCCACACATAAGGTTGCTGTTTAATCTTAGCCTTACCACAGGATACGCACTCCAAAGAGTGGCGTCGGCAACTGTGGTCCCACTCCACAAAGGCGGTGCTTCTACGGACCCTGGTAATTACCGCCCATAAGCTTAACAAGCCTGGTCTGCAAAGCTATGGAGAGGATCATAATGGAACTCATAAATAAAGACATAGGGGACCTACAGACATTGGATCCTACCCAATTCGGCTTTGTCAAGGGCAGATCATGCCTCTTGAACTTGGTCGACTTTTTTGAAACAGTCACCAAGGCCATTGATGAGGGTAAGGCAGTTCACACAGCCTACCTTGACCTTGCAAAGCTTGACACAATACCCCACTCGGGTATCACAGAAAAGCTCACCAGCTTAAATGTAAACCCATATGTCACAAGATGGGTTGCAAACTGGCTCAAGGACAGAACCCACAGGGTTAGAGTTGCTAGTGCCATGTCAGACTCCAAGCCGGTCACAAGTGGTGTCCCAAAGGGCTCAGTCCTGGGCCCCCTCTTGCTCGGCATCTACTTTTCAGAAGTGCAGGCAAACATAGGAGGATTGTGGCTGACAAAGTTTGCAGATGACTGCAAACTGGGCGCCATAGTTGAAAATCCATCAGACACAGATATCCTTCAGAGAGGTCTCATAGAAACGGATAACTGGTGCCAGAGCCATGGCCTTAAGCTAAACGCCAAAAAATGTATAGTCATACTCTTTGGTACAAACAAGGTAACCCCAAGTTACCACATAGGTGGCAATCCATTAAGCACAGAAGAGGTTATCAGTATCCTTTCTTTTGATACTCACATTGCCAAAGTGGTTAGGAGGACCTTCTACATTGCCCACTTGATTATGAAGGGATTCACATCCAGATCAAGGGAGGTCATTGTTCCCCTGTACTCTTCACTTATCATTCCAATGATTGAGTACAATGCCCCATTCGGAATGTATCTTACCCGACACCTGCAGCAATTGGAAAGACCCCAAAAGTTCCTCACCAAAAGGATAAAGGGGCTCAAAAATATGCCATATGCTGCCCGACTGAAGAAACTCCAGCTCTATTCAGTCGCATACCGTCTGCTCAGAGGTGACCTGTGCCTGACATACAAGGCCATGTCCAACCCGGAATTAATGGACATGCTCCACCTCAAAAAATCCGAATCCACCAGAGCCACAAGAGCAAGAGACTTAAACCTCAACACGGATATAATTAGGACGTACTGGAGGGGCAGATTCATCACCCAGAGACTCCCTATGCTGTGGAACAGAATCCCGGTCCATGTGAGACAGAGCAACTCGCTGGCTCTGTTCAAGAGGAATCTTGACCAGTGGATGGGAGATCGTAGGTTTACCCCGGGGATCATCTCTGTATCACTGCTGGACAGAGGCACGGCAAACTAATGGGTATAGTATTCTTCAACCTAAGGGGTGGTGAAAGCCACTCAACTCTGGCTAGGCTTATAAATGCCCTAGGGCAGATAGCCTAGTATGAACCTATGAACCTATGATTAAGTTTTTTTCCCCCTTTATATGCCGTAGCCGACTTACCACACAGCTAGAACAGGTTTTGACAAACAGGAGTTCTGTTCAGCCAAAATAAGTGATGTCATAATACAGATAATTCTGAAAGGGTCTTCTATCATAGCCAACTTATTATCCGTTTTGAGTCACAGATGTAAAGATACCCTTTCTTTCATACGTGATGTCATGCACAAGGTCATACTGCAAATATTTTCTGATGTTGGTCGGTCTCCAGTGAAGGAAGGTAAAAATTACAATATGTCATCATTACGACAAGGCCTTCCTCCAGGTTTCTGGCCAAGTAAATCATATAAGTAGCATTCCAAAAGACTGAAAAGACATGGGCAACAGAACATTATTATGTATGAGTAAAGGAAATCAATGCAGGCATGATTAAGAGGTCTGCTGGAATATTCATGGAAATGTATTCACTTTTTATTTGGGGTAAACTTAACAAGGCTAGGCCCATTTAAAGAGGTGACATGGAAGAAGCCCCAGAAACAGTAAAAATACGGAGGGCAAAGTAAACAAAACACAGTGAACATCAATTATATGCTGTGCATACCGAATAGCAACTAATATGATGCACACAATCAGCAACAGGGTATGCAGTGAGCAATGACAGAAGACCATACCACTATACCTCTCAGAGCAAGAAATATGGACAAAGCCTCAAAAAGTGTGCGTGTAGGGGGGCGGCAAATGCCCCAAAATAGGGACACATCTTAAATATTGTCATACAAACTTAGAAAGTTGATAGACTAACAGGTTTTGCATTAGCATGAATTATCTACAGGATATGAAGTCTGAAACTCAAACGTTTGCCATTATTTTCTGATTTCAGTCCTTGTTGATTTGCCAGAAAACTAGGATTTATGAGAAGCAGAGCAAAGGTATGAGGTAAAACTCTGGACATTCTGGGAAAATCTGGACAGCTGAGAGGTACAGACATATCTCCAATAATTAGTGAACAAACTTTGAGCACACCAATGAGAAATTTCAATACTTGCAATGTGAGGCAATATTATAACATGTTACAAATTTAATAAAGTGATGAATATTTCTCTCCCCCAGTGGACTAGATACAGCCAATAATATGTATATGTACACTTTTTATTTATGCTTTGACTGGGTGAAACCCACTAAGCAGCTGCCTCTTTTCAGGGGATACCTGAGGTGATATTTGTAAGTTTATAATCATCACAGTTTAGGCCCTAAAGTCATTAAAATGATGCCTTTAAAATATGATTAAAACTTCTATTTCCTATCTATGTATTTAATTTTGAAAGCTGACAAGGATGATGTATTCTTTATCCATAAGGATAGTTTACTCCATATTCTTGGAATGGTTTGAGTAATAAAATTATTACACCTGGTAGATTTATTCACGGAGAGGCAAAACTTCAGCACATACCTCAGCCCTGAAGTAGCATCATACAAATCTACGTTTAAGGGTAGATGCATTACTTCATCCATAAAGTCTCTACAGGCTAAGACTGCCTTGCCTCAAAACTGTCTGTAGTGGTGAGAAAAAAAAGTTATTTTCTTACCATAACGTTCCATATGTGCTGTCCATCTCGTCCTTTATTCTCACTTGTGGGTCGGATCTATTCCAGCTTGAGGCCTTCAGTAAGGCTTGTGGGCTACATTTTTACCCCTAATTCCTCCCCCTGATTACCTCAGATGCCCTTCATTGTCCAACGATGGAGTTGCTTCACCACAAAATCCTGATGATTTGGGTAATCTACGTGCCAATGTCACGGCCCTGCAAAAAGAAGTGCATCAGTTACTTATTTTGGTCACTAGGTTAGTGACTACAAGTAAAGATCAATCTCCTTGTGTTATTGACACAGATCCAGTATCTGTCATTCCAGTTGCTAAAGATATTCCAGTTCCGGTTTTCGGATTACCTTCCGGTGTTGGGCTTGCCACACCAGATAGAGATTTTCCAGCTTTACTCAAACAGACGGAGAGAAGGCGAGCCAGTGCTATTGACTTACATGATGAACCGCTTGGCATACATTCTGACTGTTTTCCCTCTCCGCCTATTTTGGATATACAAACCCGAAATGAGCAAGGCAATAGCTCACCTGTACAGGACTTTACTTTTGATTTTAGCTTTGGTAAATTACGCAAGGAAGCTGAACGAACTGGCGCACGTTCTAAGGTTATACCCCAGGTTAAGACATATGCCAATAACAAACATAAGGAGACTTCAGTTTTAAGAGGTACTGTTTCCAAAGATACTGTTTTTTATGAGGTATCTAGTCCTAAACAAGATAAATATATACGAAATGAACATGTATCACATGAATACAATAAGCGTAATGTGCATAATGGGCATGAGGAATGTCTTATCGAACAGTTTTTGGGAGACTGTTATGATTTCAGTGATCTAAGTCTTCTGTACAGGTCACCACTTCATTAAAAGATTTAATTTTTGACTTTGGCAAAAAAATGATATCATTTAAAAATACTAAAATTGATACAGCGTATTTATCTAAATGTTTGCAATCTAATATTGTACCCAAAGGACTTAGGTTTTTTAAGCTACCTTTGGGTGTGGCTTACTATACTGATATTATGAAAGAATTCAATGAATTATTTGACAGTTTTGGTTTTGCATATATTAGATTATTAATCAAGCATCATGATAAGAAACTCATTACTCTTGCTAGTGAATTAGAATGTATGAATACCAACATAGTGAGACATATTGATTTTGATATGTGGAAGGATTTATATATCAAGCAGTTTTCCATAGCTGATAACAAGGCTCAGATAATATAGGATAGGAAAAACAGGAAAATGTTGCGGGATATGGATTTATATAAGTTCAATCGAGCTTATATTTGGCCATCAAATAGGACCCAAGAAGTCAAACAACAGGACAATGATTTCAGGCAACAGCATAAGGGTTCATATAGGGATGAAAATTTTCAGGGCGGACGGTATTTTAAAGCCCAAAACATACGTCTCCAGTGGAACAAACAAAAGAGATGAATAAGGATAGACTTCCTCTTCCGGATACCAAGGAACATGCTAGTCCACAGGGAGGGGTAGAAGTCACAAGTTCGATTAATTTAGCCAATAGTTGTACATCACAGCATCAAAGTATTCAGACTACATACAATGGATTCAATGTCTATAATTACACAGATACAGAAATAGACATGGCTTTCTTTAATCTTATGAGTAAGGGGATGAAATACATCCCCACCACTGATAACAACTTAGTGGATAATGTTAAGGAAGTTAAACTATTCTGTAGGAGGCTAAATCTCGCTGTACAATTTGATAAAGGTGATACTCACAACTATCAGGTGGGCAGTACAGAATTTAAACACAAAAGTACATACATTCCGAATTCCCATCCACAAGTTAAGAACTATGAATACTTGGTTTGTAAAGATATATATTGGTTACATTATCATAACAAGAAACATCATGGTGCTACATCTGTTGACAATTTAACATCTGATGAAAGATGTTGTCTTAACAAATTTATACGAAATAAGGATATTCGAATCATGAAGCCCGACAAGGGTGGTGGGGTTGTTGTTTTTCATACTCATGAGTATAACACACAACTTCATAATATTTTACATGGTTCAGGTAATTATGAAAGTGTATCTATCAATCAGATCAATATCGGATACAAAAGAATAGATTTGGCCCTGGAGGAATACCTTATAGATAGTAGAATTACTAATGAGATTTATTCTTTTTTAAAACAAGACCATCCGATTTTGGCGAAAATGGTGGGTATACCCAAGATTCATAAATCAATAGAACAGCCACCATTTAGACCTATTGTGTCAGGTTCACATTCTAAAACATTCAATATAGGTGTTTTGATTGACAGATGGTTAAAACATATATACAATGAGATCCCACATCTTGTCAAGGATTCATGGGACTTTTTAAGAAAACTCACTAAAGATAAGTGGAGTGCCAATCTAACTTTTTTGACAATCGACGTGGTCGATTTGTTTTCATGTATTCCCAAGGAAATAGGGCTAGAATATTTTGCCAACAGCTTAAGACTGTTTTCAGGCTATAGTTGGGACAAAATATGTTTGATTTGCAACATGATGTCATTAGTTTTAGATCATAATTATATCACTTTTCAGGGGGAATATTTCAGGCAAACACAAGGTGTCGCAATGGGTGCGTCATGCACACCCATTTTTGCGAACTTAGTGATGTTGTCATGGGAATTAGAGCATCTGTTTACAAGTAAATATTATGCAGACAGAGTTCTATGTGAGATATTTGGATGATCTCTTTATATTATGGAAGGCACCTGCGGACAAGATTGATGAGTTTATGACTTTTTTGAACGAGTCTACAGAATTTTTAAAGTTCACTCATGACTTTAATTCCCAACATATATCCTACTTAGATGTTATGGTTAGTCATCAAGATGATGGATTTGCCACCAGAATTTATCGGAAACCCACATTCTCTAATGATTACATCCATTACACTAGTAATCACCCACCACATATATTTCGGAATGTGGTTAAAGGCCAATGCATAAGAGTAGCCCGGATGACTTCCACACTAGAGATGTTAGAGGTAGAAATATCCATTATATACAACCTTTTTCAAAAGCGTGGATATCCGGAATATATGCTCAAAGATATTACTCAGTACGTTCTAAAGGAATGGGGACATAAATACAGCCCACTACTGGGGCAATCCGACCAGAGTAGCCCTGATTTTAGGACTGCACAAGATTCACATGATCAGATACCATCATTTAGGGTATGCGTATTGACTTACACACCCTTTGTACATGCTATTAAAGAGATCTTGCAGAGACACTGGGATGTATTTATTGATTACAATATGGGCCAACATTGGGATCCTTTTCCCAGATGTGTATATAAGGCGGCTCCGAATTTGAAGAAATTATTAGAAAAAACAGATACCAACAGACAACACTTAGACCAAAACAAGGGCACTAGTAAGTGTGGCTCTTGTAATCAGTGTAGATATATTAATGAAGCCACTAGTATTCAACTTCAAGATATAAATCGTACTATTATCAAGTGTAGGAATGGGAATTGCAATACCAAGCAAGTGGTTTATCTTGCAACATGTACATCCTGCTCTGCCTATTATATAGGAAAAACAGAGCGTAACTTTAAAAAGCATATATATGAACATTATTATAGAATTCAGAAGCAGGATAGTAATAATGCCTTATCTAGACATATTTTAGATAAAGGCAGCGAACATAAGTTTTTATTCACTATTATTGATCAGGTTATATGTTCACCTAGTGGAGGTAATTGGAAAGTTTTTAGCCTTACTGGAAAGTAAATGGCAGATTTATACTGATGCTACCAGAACTCCTGGCATAAATGATTATATCAGTATTAAGCCTTTTTTAGCTTTAGATTAATATTATTATTGTATAATAGCATTATTTTTGTAATATTATATTCATTTCTATACATATTTATATATCAGCATTATACGTGAAGTTTTTAAATATATATAGATATAATTATTTAATTCTTGAACATGATAAATGTATACTGTATCTTTTAGAGTTTTGGCAGGTTTTTTGATTTTATGAGGTCATGAGAGTATATATACTGATTTTATGTTTTATTAAGTGTTCTGATGAAGACTGTTTGTAACAGTTGAAAGCGCTTAACACTTGTTGGATTAAACATTGTGCATCGTTGGTCGAGTGGCTTGTTTTTCTTCTTTTCCTGCATCTCCGCTGGTTACCTCAGATCTTGTTTTCCCCCAAAGGTGTACAAAGAAGAGTTACATGGTAACTATTTGATGATACATAGAAATATATATATATATATATATATATATATATATATATATATATATATATATATGGATCTGCTTCAGTAGATCGAACATTTACAAGTTCGAACCAAATATGGCTGAGACCATATGTTCGAACCCGTAAATGTTCAAATATTGAAATAGAAACATATAAAACAACAAAACTAAACGTCTTTAGAAGGGGGGGGGCTATACCCCTGCACCCCCCCACCACCTTACTTAAATATACCAACTCCTAGATCGCACTACATTGCGGAAATGGGAAATCTTCCCTTTCCACTCTGTACGGAGATCTCCATTCAGTCCATTCGAACTTTTACAAGTTCAAACATATGGTTTTGGCCATATCGACTGAAGGGGACCCATATATATATATATATATATATATATATATATATATATATATATATATATATATATATATATATATATATATACATATATATATGTACCTGCTCCCATGAAAATAGAAATGGAGTGAGAGAGAATATTCTCTGAGGCTATACAACCCTACTGCAATCTTATCTTCTACTAGTGTACCAGGAGTCTAGGCAAGGGAGGAGGGAGGGGTGTGAGAATAAAAAACGAGATGGACACAATATGGAACGTTATGGTATGAACATAACTTCTTTATGTGATGCTGTCAATCTCAACTTTATTCTCACTTGTGGAACCGCATCCACAGCAACAGAACTCTTGGGTGGCTCAATAGAGAAAATTCCTCAAGACTATAGAACCAAAGGCTGCTCTACTCCTGGAGGCCAAATATACTTTGTAATGAGTGATGAAGGTATGAGGGCTGGCCCTAGTAGCTGCTGCACAGATATTATCCACAGGTAGTCTAGCCTGGAAAGCGGATCTGGATCTAGCAGAGTGGGGTTTAGCACCATTTGGAAGGGTCTTGTTATTAGAATTATAAATATGAGATATACATGATGTTTGCCATCTGGATATTGTGACCTTAGAAACTGGGCAGCCTTTGTTGCATCTGAGAATGAAACTAAAAGTTGGTCTGATTTTCTGATTTCGGAAGTCCTGCAATCGTTTACGAATATCAAGTGCGTGCAAAGAACACTCTCCTTGATTTTGAAAGTTGGGGAAGAAAACCAGAAGGTCAATAGATTGGTTCAGGGTATTTTCTGTAACCACCTTGGGTAGGAAAGATGGATTGGTGTGCAACAACACCCTATCTTTGTGAAAGGTTACATATGGGGGTTTATGGATAAGGCTTGTAATTCAGATACCCTTCTAGCAGAAGTAATTGCCACCAAGAGCACAGTTTTCCATAAGAGATGCTTCAAAGGTTCAAACAGAGGGTGTATAATATTAATCAAAATGAAATTTAGATCCCAAGGAGGTATTGGATGTTTAAAAGGGAGGCCTTAACATGACACTGCCTTTCAGAAAGGCTTTGCAAAGTCTATGTGCCATGACAGGATGGTCACTATCTCCTATATGAAAATTAGAGATTGCAGCTAGTTGAACTGCTGAACTTTCACTGAGGTTGCTGCTGCTCCATTATTGAAGATCTCTGCCAAAAACTGAAGAATAAAATGAACTGGTGCTATAAAGGGATCTATGTCTTTACTGTTTTTCCATGACAATTTTTTTCCATTTGCTTCTATAAAGTTTTCGAGTAGATGATTTATGAGATGATAAAATTATATGTTTGACTGGACAGGACAGGGATGGAAACCTGGCAATTAAGGGAACTGAAGCAGCCAAGCTGTCAATCTCAAATTGTCTAAGTTGGGATGAACTATCCCCAATGGGTGTGTCAGAAGATCTGGAACTGGGTCAAGAATACAGGATTCGTCCCGTAGATGAGGCTGAAGAAAAGAAAGCCAGATTTGATGAAGCCAGTAGGGGGCAATTAGGGTAGTGGGTGTCTCCAACAAACTTGTTTTCTGTAGGAACTTTGGGATTAGAGAAATATGGGGAAACACATAAAGAAGTCCTGTGGGCCAATCGTGAACAAGTGCACTCCTTGGTGACTCCCCACTGGGGGGATAAGGGTGAAGTAGTTGCTGCATTTGGCATTATTGGGTGATGCAAAAAGGTTGCAGCAAGGCTGGCCCCATTTGAGGAATACCACGTCCGCTACATTATGACTGAGGGACCACTCATGTGGTCATAAGATGGCTCTGCTTTATTTGTCTGCAATCATGTTGGATCTCCCAGGGATGTGCGTTGCTATTAGAAAGCGGTTGGAAGCTATCACGCAATGCCAGACGCTGAGAGCTTCTCGACAAAGTTGGTATTACCTGGTTCCCCCTTGTTTGTGGATATACCATACTACTCACGTTGTCAGTCTGGATCACAATTGTCCCTGTAGGAAGAGTCCTGAAATGCTTGCAATGCTAAAAGCACCGCTCTCATCTCTAGGACATTTATATGCAAGTGAACCTTGTGGTCTTGCCAGAAATCTTGAACGGTCTTTCCTAGAAAATGCCCACCCCATCTGGGAAGCGTCCATTGTCACTGTGGCTATAGCTTGAAACTAGAAATCAGTGGCTCCCAGCCAGAAGTGTAAGAACCTCCTGGATTATCTGTCCATTCTGATATGGTAGTACGCATCTTTGAGGTCTATAGAGCACATTCAGTTGTCTTTTTACAGGAACGGAAGTATCAACTGCATTGTTACCATCCAGAACTTGGTCATCTTTATTTAACTGTTTAGATTGCTGAGATCCAGATCCAGAATGGTCTCCAGTCCCGTTTTCTTTGGAACTAAAAAGAATCTTGAGTAGGTTCCGGATCCCTTCTGGTCTATGGGGACTTCCTGAAAGACTCTTTTGCTTAGCAACTCTTGAATTTCTATAGTTGCTTGTTCCTTTTGACTGGGTGGAACAGCTGGAACTACTTTGTTTCTAGGGATAGGAAGGGAGAAAGGAATGATATATCCCTCTGGATATTATGTCTTGCACCCACTTGTCGTTTGTTATTTTTTGCCAGGTTTCTCAGTGCAGGGATAATCGTCTCCTGACTGCCTCAAGAGTGGAGCAATCAGGCACTCTTTCAGGAGTGCTGGAAAGGTTTCCCACAACCTTGGTTTTGTGGCCCTCCGCTCCAGTTGTTGTCCCCCCCTCTGCCCCTGGGGGAACTCTCACCTTGTGTGTCCAGATAAGACCTCTGGGATTTTCTGTACCACATTTTTACACTACCTTTTTGGCCCTTGGGAAAGGGTCTGGTAGGAGTGGAGAAACATACTCCAGTGGCAGATAAGGTCCTACCTTCCTGTTCACAGCAGGTGAGCATTTCCTTCATGTCTGGCCCAAAAAGAGATGAGCCATCAAAGGGGGTATTAATGAAGGAAGACTTGAAGGGCTCCGCAAAATTGCAAAGGAGCATCCAAGCCTGTCTCCGAAGAGATACCTCAGCCTGCTGCCCTACTTATTCCATCTGCTGCATAAGAAATTAGCCTCATTCAAGAGCTGACTACCGAATTTAAGGGAGCGAGCTGAGCATTGACTTTCTCTTCCACTGCATCGGCTACAGCTCCTTGAAGGGAGTCGGATAACTCTTTAATCAGGTCTCTCTGAAGTCTTGTGAAGTGAGTTAGGTAATTCAGGGACTGCAAGGCAAAGGTTGCTGATGCGAAGACATGCTTCCCATATCTATCCATTGTCCTGGAGTCTTTATTAGGAGGATGGATAGAGGTACTCATCTCAGAGAGTTCCTTTCTGATTGCCGCCCCCACGACGTTTTGTATTTGGAGGGAGTGATATATTTATTTGGCCTCTTAGGAGTAGGGTCAATGGTATCTGGGGTCTCCCTAGCCTTTCAAGAAACAAGGTCGATAAGCTCATCAAAAGGTAGAGTAACCCAAGAAGCTGAAGGCCACAACACAAAGGCCTTCAGGAATACCGACTCCTCAGCTGAAGGGGGGGGGGGGGCTGCCAATCACCTCTCTTTTTCAATAGTTCTAGGATGTCTCCAAAGAAGACATCTTCAGGAGGTGATTGTGGGGACTCTTCTGCCTCACTGAGGTCAGTATCAGATGTGATAGACTCTTCTGGGGAGTCTAGATGTTTCCTCCTACATACCCTCTCCTGAGGAACCTCTTTAGTGGGGTACCCTGAAGAGGTTTCAGAAGGGAAGGCAGAACCCTGAGGTATATCCCGAGTCCTAGTGTCTCTGCGGACCTGTGGAGAGGGCCCATGAAAAGAAAAAGACACCTCACCTAAGGAGGTAGGAAGAACTGACAAAGATTATGTACCAGACTGTGCAGCAGTCAAGGCCCTCCTCATTACCTCGAAGGTAGAGCCTACCTGCTCCAAAGAGATCCCCAGATCTGATAAGCAAGTTGTTGGCGCTGAAGGTCTCTCTAGAGCTGAAGATTGCAGCTCTGAAGCAGAGGTAGGAGCTGAGCTCACCCGTGCCGAGGCCCCCAGGGACATAATTGGTTCTGAAGATATCCAAAAAGTCTCTGTGGACTCGACAGAGGAGTGTCGGCTCCTAGAGGTCTCCTTCACCAAAGGCATGAAGGCACGCGGGGCTGATGTTGGAACCAGGGAGGTTATAAGCAAGTCCCGGAGCAGGCACTGACACAACCTGGATGTCAGAATCTTCCGGCTCCGAAGCAGGAGGATGGATCAGAGGATGAACTACTGTAAAATAGAGTTTTTGTCTGAACCAATTCCTTTGAGTGTGGATCCACGAGAATTCTGGCCAAGGTAAGTGTCTTTAAAATTCTCTCCATGACCTTATCCACGTCTTCATCTGACAGACTCCTGGTAGACATAGTGGATAGGGAAGGTGATCTTGAAGCAGCCAAACCTGGAGAAGGGAGCCTGGAAGGAGATTGGCTCCTATGTCTTTACGCAGAGGACGTTATTGGTGCCAGTGGAGATTCCTGCTCCAAGGAAGTACCGGAGCCAGGAGTGGGTGTCAGTTCCGATAGAGCCTTCGGATCCATCAATTTCGGAGCTTTCTGCTTTGGCTCTGACGAGGATCTCGGCTCCTATGAAGGTCTCTTAATTGGATTGCCTGACTTTTTGGTTGATATAGTCTCAGAGAAAGGCATTTTCAAGAGGCCTTTCAATATCAGTTTGTTCTTATGTTCCATTAAAGCCTGGTGAGTAAAGTTGTGGCACATGGAACAAGACTCTTGTAGTTGTATAGCCCCTAAGCAATATATGCACAAGGTGTGCGAGTTGCTAAAGGGCATTTGTTTACTCCTTTACTCCACTTCTCTTGGCTTGCTCTCCTTTTGATGGACTATCAAGGCGCAAAATAGAGAAATACAAAAAAGACTCTCACTTCAACAGACTTAGGACACACACACACACACAAGAAAGTTAGGAAAGAGAACAGAGAGTTTATATTTTTAAAGTTTTACGAACAAGATTAACAAAGGGGAAAGGAACGTCCTCTAACTTAAACGGACATTCCCAAACGCCTTCTAACTTAAATGGACGTATGGAACGGGAAAGTGCTAATATGAGAAAACTGTTGAGAAAAAAAGAGAAAATAGCTATAAAAAATGTTACTTAGCCCAGAGCCGTGACTGACGAAACCTCTACGCTGCACGGCAAATGAGATCTGAGGTAATCAGGGAAAGGAATTATGGGTAAAAATGTAGCCCACGAGCTTTACTGAAGGTCTCGAGCTGGAATATTGGCCAAGACTGATCCGACACATCAAATCCGACCCACAAGTGAGAATAAAGGTGCGACTGACAACATCACCTTATAGGTTTAGTTTAAATTATCTATCCATATAACTTAGATGGCAGACCGATAAAATTCTCTTGGCATGTGTACACTGAATTTCTTCAAGTTTTAAAAGGTGAGTACTAGAATAATTGCAGAAAGTTGGTCTATTCTAACACTGGTCTGATGTATGTTTTGCACAGGACAACAAGATGAATCCAATCCTACGTTCAGTACGAGACCTATCCGTCTCAAAGTCTTGCATCTGATATTATTTCAACTCTGTCAAATAAGGTCAGAGAAACAGTTAGATCAAGATCACTGTATTCTTGTGTTTCTGCCATAACTGAGCCATCCAGCATTATTGGTTCTTTTATGACAGGATTACTGAAGAATATTACTTGATGTTTAGAATAGTCTGCTGTTTAGTGCTCAGCAGGATGTGCCACATAAAAAAAAATGTTTACTGTTAGATAATCTTCCTCAGAGCCAAGAAAAAAAATAAATTAATAAACACTCTTGCAATCATCAGTATATTTGTTGACCCAGAAGGATTCAGAGACTGGAAATGTAGCAAAAACATTACTAAATAAATATGGCCCAAGAACAAAACCTATCAAATCCATGGGGAACATCACTTAGTGCTATTAAAAAGCAAGAAGGAACCCCCTTGGATGGTGGCACCCTGTAATCTATGATGAGATCCAGTTAATGAAAAGGCATCAAAGTGACATTTCATCAGGGTGGGGATGATGGCATGATGTACCAGTGTGTCAGAAAGGCTTTTGCCAGATCAAGACAGACAACTCCTACTTTCAAGCCTAAGAAACTCCATCACAGATTTGGGTAAAGACTGCTAGGAATTGACCTTCTGGTTATAAACCTATGCTAGTGAATATCCATGCTAGCTAAATACTGAACAGTACTAGTCAAGTAAATGAATCAGCATTTCCCAGTAAAGAAGTTACACTAATAGGTGTATGCATATATATATCTCATTGTGGACATCGTGCTTAATTCCTTTTTTAATAAATAGGAATGGCACATTTTTCCACATATCAAAGACATAGGTTCATAGGTTCATAGGTTTATACTACGCTATCTGCCCTAAGGCATTTATAAGCCTAGCCCAAAGTTATGTGGCTTACGCCACCCCTTATGTTAGAAATAATGTGCCCATTAGTTTGTTGTGCCTCTGTCCAGCAGTGACACAGAGATGATTCCCGGGGTAAACCTACGATCTCCCATCCACCGGTCAAGATTTCTCTTGAACAGAGCCAGCGAGGTGCTCTGCCTCACATGGACCGGGATTTTATTCCACAGCACGGGGAGTCTCTGGGTGATAAATCTATCCCTCCAGCACGTCCTATTTATATCCGTGCTAAGGTTTAAGTCACTTGCTATAGTGGTTCTGGTGGATTTGGATTTTTTGAGGTGGAGCATGTCCATTAATTCCGGGTTGGTCATGGCCTTGTATGTCAGGCACAGGTCACCTCTGAGCAGATGGTATGCAACTGAATAGAGTTGGAGTTTCTTCAGTCTGGCGGTATATGACAGGTTTTGGAGTCCCTTTATCCTTTTGGTGAGGAACTTTTGGGGTCTCTCCAATTGCTGCAGGTGTCGGGTGAGATACATCCCGAATGGGGCATTGTACTCGATCATTGGTCTGATAAGTGAAGAGTACAGGGGAACAATGACCTCACTTGATCTGGATGTGAATCCCTTCATGATCAGATGGGCAATGTAGAAGGTCTTTCGAACCACTTTAGCAACGTGAGTGTCAAACGAGAGGCCACTGTCAACCTGGGTACCCAGGCCCCTGATAACCTCTTCTGTGCTTACTGGGTTGCCACCTATATGGTAGCTTGGGGTTACCTTGTTTTTCCTGAAGGGTATGACTATACACTTTTTTGCGTTTAACTTCAGGCCATGGCTCTGGCACCAGCTATCAGTTTCCGTGAGACCCCTCTGAAGGATGTCTGTGTCCGATGTACTATCCACTATGGCACCCACTTTGCAGTCATCCGCAAACTTTGTCAGCCATAGTCCTCCTATGTTTGCTTGTACTTCTGAGAAGTAGATGCCGAACAATAGGGGGCCAAGGACTGAGCCCTGTGGGACACCACTTGTAACCGGCTTGGAGTCTGACATGGCTCCAGCAACTCTAACCCTGTGGGTTCTGTCCTTTAGCCAGTTTGCAACCCATCTTGTGACATATGGGTTTACATTTAAGCTGGTAAGTTTCTCTATGATACCCGAGTGGGGTATTGTGTCAAAAGCTTTTGCAAGGTCAAGGTAGGCTGTATGGACTGCCTTTCCCTCATCAATGGCCTTGGTAACTGTTTCGAAGAAGTCGACCAAGTTCAAAAGGCAAGATCTGCCCTTGACAAAGCCAAACTGGGTTGGGTCCAAGGTCTGCAAGTCCCCTATGTCCTTGTTTATGAGTTCCATTATGATCCTCTCCATAGCTTTGCAGACCAGGCTTGTTAAGCTTATAGGGCGGTAATTACCAGGGTCTGTAGAGGCACCGCCTTTGTGGAGTGGGACCACAGTTGCCGTACGCCACTCCTTGGGCACATATCCTGTGGTAAGGCTAAGATTAAACAGCTGCCTTATGTGCGGGTTTAGTTCTTCACTGAGTTCATGTAGCACACAGCCGGGGACACCATCCGGTCCCATTGATGCTGTGTTTTTAGCTTTAGAGAGAGCAGCTTTCACCTGCGCATTTGAGATGTCTGGGAGGCTACACTCTGTTGGGATAGTTATCTCTCCTTTTGGGGGGGGAGAGAGGGGTGAAGTTTGCGCCGAACCTGTCTGCCAGTATGTTGGCAATGTCTGTGGGTTCAGTGATTTTTGTATCATTTTGGACTAATTCTGAGCATATCTGGGAGTTTCCACCCAGGTTTCTGACATAGCTGAAGAAGGCCTTATGATTGTCTTTTGAATCTATGGCAATTTTTTTCTCAAAGTTGGCCTTGGATGATTTTATGAGGGATCGTAGTTTCTTGCTAGTACTGATCAAAGATGCCTTCCCTTTTCGGGATTTTGCTCTATCATGTAATAGCTTTCTCCTCTTATTGTAAAGTTTGTTAATGGCTGGGGTCCACCAGACTGGACGTTTGCCCTTGGTGGAAAGAGTCATGGTTTTATTTGGGATTGCCTGATCCATGCAGTCCTGAAGGTGTTCATAGAAGGCATTTGTAAGGGCTTCCGCAGCTTGGGTTGTGGTTTCCATTGGCTCGGGGGCCTTGAAGGATACCACACCTGTCTTGAGTAGTGTGAAGTTTGCTTTAGAGAAGTTCTTCACTGTGGTTTTTTTGTTTGGGGGGGGGGGGGGATGTGGATTTCCAGTGAGATTAGTTTATGATCTAATCTCACCAAAGAGGGATATACTTCCGGTGTGGAGCATTTTGTCCCCATGTTTGTGATGATGAGATCTAGTATATTTTCTCCTCTTGTGGGGACAGTGACTAGTTGTTCCATGGCATTTGAATTTATGAACTCCAGGAACCTTTGGGCTAGAAAGTTGGGGCTTGAGTAATGTTCCCAGTCTATATTCGGGTAGTTGAAGTCACCCAATATGATGGTGTTTGGTGATACATTTATACCCTCCAGTGTCTTCAGGAAGGCTGTGTGGGTTTCCTGAGTTTGAGAGGGTGGCCTGTAGCATGCTACAAATTGTAGAGCAGTTTTGCCTATGGTTAATTGCACCTGGATGGTTTCCGATGCTTCGGCGTAGCCACCAACCTGGAGGTGTGGGTATCCTTGATGAATATGGATACACCCCCTCCTTTTGCGGTATGGTCCGGGTTTTGGGGCCGGAACGCATGATATGAGGTAAAACCTGATAGTGCCGAGGTGCTCTCAGGAGCCTTGAACCAGGTTTCAGTCACAGCACAGACATCGATGTTCTCCATACTGAGAAGGGCCTAGAGTGCGTGCATTTTGAGATTTAGACTTCTGGCATTGAGCAGCATTACCCTTAGTTTCTTCCCGTTTTTGTTTTCTAGGGTGGTAGGTTTAGAATTTGAGCCTTGCCTAAAAAAGGCACTATGGGGGTGGCAAGAGCCTTAGCCAATATCCGGAATCCCAGGGGTGACAGGTGCAAGCCGTCCCTTGCGAAGCAGCGTGGGTTATCAAGCATGTCATCCCAAGCAGACAGACACTGGATCCCCTTTGAATGACACCAGAAATTAAGCCAATTGTTAAAGCTGATCATCTTGTCACTATATTGTGGCATCATTCTTGGTGAAGGAAGGATACTGCTCAGGGTCATACCTGCCTGGGCTACATAATCAGAGAACTCCTCTATGTCTCTTTTTATGTAGTCCAGGGAGGTACGTCTCAGGTCGTTCACACCAGCATGGACAATGACTGTGTCATACTTGTACTTGCCGTGGAGTGACCCGAGTGCTTGTGTTATGTGGTGGATTCTAGCGCCCGATAGGCAGCTTACTGTGACCTTCTCCTTGTTCAGCCTGGTGAGTGGGACATCAGTGTGTCTGACTATGGAGTCACCTATGACAAGTATGTTTGGTGTTGTATTTGGCCTTAAGGGCAGTGACTGCTTTGCACACTGATTTTGTTTTTTATGTGTTGTTTGTGTGGTATCTTGAGTTTGCAGTTGCTTGGGTGTCTGCTTTGGAGGCCTTTGCTGTTTAGGTAAATTTTTACTCAGAGCCTCTGAGTATGTCTTAGTGTGTTTATGTGTTTGATTCAGTGGTGTGGTTGAGTTATGTGAGACTTGTATTGTGGTGTGTGTAGTTGCCTTCTCCTCCTGCCTGGTCTTGCCAGTCCTGAGTTGAGAGAGCTCAGCCTCCAGTTTGGCTAAATAGCTGCATCTCTCGCAAGTGTTAGTGTTATGTGGGAGGAGAGGGTTGTCCGTGTACATGAGGCAATTGTAACATTGCCTCAGAATTCCCAGATTCACCAACTGGGCAGAAGAGGACGCCAGCATCTGACCCTTCGACATGCTAGAAAGAATTATGAGTTGGTATGAGACAGAAAAGTAGAGGGCTTAGCAGGGAAGTGGGAACTCCTGGGGGGTTTTGCAAGTGAGGGATTTGCATAATATAGGACTGCTTGGCCTGCAAAGAAAATGCTTATAAGACAAGGGATATGCTTTTAAGACAAGTGCTGAGCTTTTTGAGAAGAAAAAGCAATTAGGAACAAGTGCTCTGCTTTTTAGTGAAGGTGTAAACTGTTTAGGTTCCTAACAGAGCAGTTCTAAGGGAAAAATTGAAGAACAGACTTTATGGAGCCAGAAAAAGTTTAACCTTGTTAAACCGGCGCTGCCCGATGCTGCTCTAGTGGCAACTCCGAGCTAAAGCACGTTAAGGCGTGCTTGATAGCAGGGGCTGGAAAGAAGCAGGAATAGACCCAAAACAGACAATAAAAAGTACAGTTTTGTACCTACCATAAATGTAGATGTTCGAAGATCCACATTGCTGCAGTCCTTACACTTGGGTAGTCCGCTGTCCTCGGTCGGCCCGAATATCAAAGTATTAGGCTGACGTCGGTCAAGGCGCTTAAGACTGACATCAGGACGTCAGGGTACAAATGCGCATGACCGACGTCATATCCTCAGTCTTTTCTTGCCCCAGATGTCAGAAGACCCTAAAAAGAAAGGTCAAAACCAAAAAACAACCAACCACCCTTGCACTAATCATATGTACAATATATACAATATCCACAATATTCACAACCCAAACCACACAACCGCCTCTAACTACAGAGGGGAAGGAGGGAGGGTAAATTGGACTGAAGCAATGTGGATCTTCGAACATCTACATTTATGGTAGGTACAAAACTGTACTATGTTCTTCATCTCACATTGCTGCAGTCCTTACACTTGGGTAGAATCCCAAAGCAGAGGTAAGGGAGGATGGCAAAACTATAAAGCATTAGGTGCTGCCAAAATGCCCTGTAAAATTGCAGTGGCAAAACCAGCCCTAGATTTAGAGTAAAGTGGAAGGTGGTAATGCTTAGAGAAAGTATGCACTGAACTCCAAGTAGCTGCCTCCAAAATATCTCTAGTTGCCACCCCTTAAAAAGCTGTAGAAGTGGCAGTAGCCCTAGTGGAATGAGGCCTAATCCCAGCTGGAATCACCTTACCATGATGGGAATAACAGAAAGCAATACAAAACCCAATCCACTTAGAAATAGTTTGTTTTGACACAGGCTTGCCCTGAGAACCCAAAGCAAATGAAACAAATAACTGCTGAGACTGCCTGAACCCTTTAGTTCTGCTCAAATAATATCGCAACTGCCTGTGTATATCCAAAGTGTGCAAAATCTTTTCCCCTTTATTTTGGGGTTTGCATAAAAAGTAGGCAAATGAATAGTTTGGTTTAAAGCCACACTAGAAACCACTTTAGGCATAAAGGAAGGATTAGTACGCAAAGATACCCTATCCTTATGGAAAATTAAGAAAGGCTCAACCGCCATAAGGGCCTGTAATTCAGAAACCCTTCTACAGAGGTAATGGCCAACAAAAAGCAGTGTTCCATGATAAATATTTCAACTCGGCAGTAGCTGCAGGCTCAAAAGGTTGTAGAGTGAGTTTCTCCAACACAAAATTGAGATCCCAAGCAGGAGTAGGAGCTCTACGTGGGGGTCTTATATTCTTTGCCCTCTAAGGAATTGCTTAAACAAAGGATGAGAAAACAATGGTGGGTCACAGTCATAGTGAGCAGAAATTGCTGCAGCATGAACCTTAATAGAAGAGAAGGACAAACCTTTGTCCAGTAACTCAGTAAGATATTGAAGAGCCACACTTAAATTAGGCTTAGAAACATCAAATTCCTTTGCTGTACTCCAAAATAAAAATCTCTTCCATTTATCTGCGTACACTTTCCTTGTACTAGGCCTTCTGGCCTCCAAAATAACATTCAAAACTTGCTGTGGAAGCTGAGACCCTCCAGGGTTTAAAACAGAATATGCCAGGCTGTTAGATGTAGAGAGTGAAGTTTGACATTGAGTAAATGACTGTTCTCCTGAGACAGCAGGTGTGGAATCGAAGGCAAAGGCCATGGAGGCTCCCGTGCCAGACTTCTCAGTAATGGGTACCAGTGCTGTCAAGGCCAATCTGGAGCTATTAAAATCATCTTTGGCTTGTCCTGTCTGACCTTCAGGAGTACCTTTGGGAGGAGAGGCAGAGGTGGAAAGGCATACACATGAAGATTGCTCCAATTGAATGAAAGAGCATCCACTTTCCAAGCTGTGGGATGAAACCTTTTTGTGCAAAACTTTGGCAGCTGGTAGTTTAGTGGAGAAGCGAACAGATCTATGTCTGGAGTTCCCCATAACACTGTCAATTTCTGAAATACATGAGGATCCAATTTCCACTCGTGGGGATCCATAATTTGTCTGCTCAACACATCTGCTAAGGAGTTCTGTGCTCCCGGCAGAAACCTTGCCTGAAGATTCAGCTGTAAACTGAGAGCAGTCTCCCACAAAATCATTGCTTGTCTGCATAGAGGATAAGAATGCGTTCCCCCTTGCTTGTTGATGTACCACATGACAGTTGTGTTGTCTGTTAGAATCAACACCTGCCCTGGAAGAAGTAAATCCTTGAAAGCTATTAATGCAAATTGGACTGCTAACATCTCCTTCAAGTTGATATGTAGATGTTGAAGTCTGGCAGGCCACGTGTCTTGTACCCACTTTCCATTTAGATGAGCACCCCAAGCTTTGTCTGAGGCATCTGTCGTTAGAATCTGACTCGCCTCTGGTCGGGTCACAGAGAGTCCCTTGTTTAGGTGACATTCCTGAGCCCACCACAAAAACTCCTTTTGAATGCAAGGTATTATCTGAATGACAGTGTCCATATCTTGGCAGTGCTGTGTCCATACATTTTTGAGATACCATTGTAGCTTCCTCATATGCAGTTTGGCATTGGGAAGCACCAGAATACAAGATGCCATGAACCCCAAGGCTTGAAGGACTGTCCTTGCAGTCAGCCTGGACTGATGAGACAATTGATGGAAGTAAAGAGAAAGATTCTTTTGTTTGTCCGGGGTCAAAAGGCCATCTGGGACGCTGTATTCAGTCTCACACCCAGAAAGCACATGTCCTGAGAGGGTACTAGACTGGACTTTATTTCGTTCACAGAATACCCCAGGCATCTTAGCACTGCTATCACATACTGTAAATGATGAAGAAGTTCGTCCTTTTCTTGGGCCAGAATCAGGCAATCGTCCAAATAAGGATAGATCTGTATTCCTCGTAGCCTGAAGAAAGCTATCACTGGAGCCAGAACTTTCGTGAACACTCTGGGCAGTAGATAAGCCAAAGGGCAATGCAGAGAACTGATAATGAGAAGTCCCAGCCAACGCAGATACTTCCTGCAACTGAGCCTGATAGGAACATGAAGGTAAGCCTCCTTGAGATCCAGAGTCACCATCCAGTGATCTTTGCCCAGCAGAGGCAAAAGCTGTTGTAACGTCAACATTTTGAACTTGGGAATGTCCAGATATGTGTTGAGGATAGATAAATCCAAAATTGGTCTCCACGTGTTCCCCTTCTTTGGTACTAAGAACAGGCGAGAATAAAATCCTAGGCCCACCTCTGGTAGAGGGACCGGTTGTATGGCCCCTATTTGAAGTAGCAGAGAAATTTGTTTGTGAGCCTCTAGTCTTTGCTGAGGAGGAACGTCTGGCATGCCTTTGAAAGGAGGCAAGGTATGGAAATAAAACTTGTAACCTTGGTGTATGATATCCAATACCCATCTGTCTTGAGTAATCAAACTCCAATTTTCCTTGAAGAGTGCCAACCTTCCTCCCAAAGGTGCTGCCAGGCAAGAAGGATCTGGCAGCTGAAAAGGTAGGTCATTGGGCCTGTTTACGAAAGGACTGGCCCCTGCCCTCACCCGAAGACTGTGCAGGTGAACTCCCCGTTCTAGGTCTGAAGGAACTCTGAGTTCTGCCCCTACCACGTCTAGATCTACCCCTAGACTGAGAATCATAAGAAGGAT
The DNA here is from genome assembly GCF_019279795.1 of Protopterus annectens. Lineage (NCBI taxonomy): Eukaryota > Metazoa > Chordata > Ceratodontiformes > Protopteridae > Protopterus > Protopterus annectens. The sequence goes on along the minus strand of NC_056735.1, from coordinate 110,779,413 downwards.
ACGTCCACCCCTTAGCAGGCCAATTCCTACTAAACTTCGGAGGCTGAACTTGCAAAAAATCTTTAACAGCCTGCATAGACTTAGCCTTGTCTTCCATTTTCTTCAAGACTGACTCCACAGGTGAACCAAATAACACATCAGACTGTAAAGGAGCATCCAAAATCCTTGTCTTAACATGGTCAGATAAATTCTGATTCCTCAGCCAGGCGTGCCTGCGAAGAACTGAACCAGTGGCAGCCACCCTAGACGAGGCCTGTACAGCATCAAAACCACATTGCAAAGAATGCTTACCCACCTGTTCCGAGACATGCACCAAATCTTGTAATTCTTTACACTCAATGCCTTCCGCCAGAGCATCTACCTTAGACTTCAATTGAGAAAGAAGATAGTTTTGATATTTCAACATGTGAAACTGGCAATTCAAAGCCCTCATAGCTAAGGTGGAAGAAGTATAGACTTTCTTTCCCCATCTATCCAAAGCTCTGGCCTCTTTATCTGGAGGAACCGGATTTTTTACAACAGAGGCCTTGACACCCTTAGGTCCCTGACTAACAGTTTCTGGGTCCGCCCTAGGACTCTTATAAAGATATTTATGAGCCTCAGGCACCCTGTAATACCTATCCGGTTTAACAGGAGCAGGAGGCAAAGAATCCGGATTAAGTGAAGCCTCTGCAAACACATCTTCAACAACATCCAGAACAGGTGGTATAGCCAAAGGCCTATGCTGGGGTAAAAGCAAAAATTCCCTAAGCCTTTTCCTGGAATCAGAGAAGTCCTGACCTTCCCACTTAAAATGTTCCCTCATGGAATGAAGAGTCTCTGAAAAAGAAAAATCCTCTGGAGGAGAAGCAGAAGGAGTCGAATCATCTGCATCAGAATCAGAATAAGGAGAGTACTCCTGCAAGTCTTCAGCCGAAGACTCTGAAACATCCGAAGCCTGCTCAAAACTCCCCAACTCTGGTTCCACCCTAGGCCTCTTATCAGGAGGGGGGCAAAGAACCTCTAATCAAAGTAATTAAATCTTCTGCCATTTTAAGCATGTGCTTCTTGGGCACAGATCCTGCTGAACTAGGAGTGACACCAACAGAAGCTAAACCTGGCCTGCCTCTGGGAGAAGCCTTGGAAACAGAAGGAGAGGGCCTAACCACCCTAGGAAGGGAGGGGAGTACAGTAACTTGAGAAGCCCCTTCAGCCTGACCTGCCTCCTGAGAGGCCACATCCTGCAATATCAAAGTCTCCCCCTGTGACTCCAGAGAAGCCTCCGGCGGAACCACCGGTTCCACTGACACCTCTAAAGAACCAGCGTCCGGTACGGACGACTCTTCTTGCCTGGGTTTAGCTGCTTTGTCTTTGCGCTTCTTCGAAGAAGCGGGCGTCGGAGCATCCGACGGCATATTATAATTGCACCGCTTCCCGAAGACCAACCTGGCACAATCTAACCTTCGCTTAATAGTGCGTTTATTGAACCTAGCACAAAAGCGACACCCAACAACGTTGTGCTCAGGCCCCAAACAAGGAATACACAAAGTATGATAATCCCTATGCGGTATCTGCTTCCCACAAGAAATACAGTTATTCACTTTTTCTGACATCCAGTAAACCACTGAGGCAAGAAAAAACTAAAATATTCTAACGGGTACTTAGCCAACTTTGACTCGGTCTGAAACTCCGAATTCGAAAAATTTCAGAATGCCGAACGGCACTTGCAACGCTGCTTCTGCATCGGACCATGCGGCAAAAAAGACTGAGGATATGACGTCGGTCATGCGCATTTGTACCCTGACGTCCTGATGTCAGTCTTAAGCGCCTTGACCGACGTCAGCCTAATACTTTGATATTCGGGCCGACCGAGGACAGCGGACTACTCAAGTGTAAGGACTGCAGCAATGTGAGATGAAGAACATCTACAGTTTCAAGTCAGTAACCACTCCTACGGGGGGCAGGGAAGCTGCTCAATGTTATTCACTGCCACTGATCAACAGAGACTTTCCTTTAGCCCAAGCAAAAATGGCCTCACAGAAACTTACAAACAGTTCAGGAAACAGCAAGCCTGTAATTGAACTTTTTTAAATCTCAGAAAAGTGGGAAAAAAGCAAGATTTTTTTTTTTTGTTTTTGTTTTTTCAGAGATAGCAGAGGTTCACAGGTAATATCAAGTTATAACAGTGCAGTAAATGACCCCACACAAGAGTGCTAGGTCAAGGACAGAAAATATGAAAGTTTTGAGGAAAAAAAAACGATTTAAAATTAAGTGCAAACAGGAAATTCAGTAAACAACTTTTTGTTATCTTAAATAAAACATTATAAATCCTATACAGAAGGGCAACTGAACTGTCCTTTATTCTTGAAATTAAAATAGCAGGCACTTTATCCTGTCCTATTAAAGTAGTTTTCCCCAACTCATCAAGAGAATTTCCAATTGACACAACATTAATCATGGGACAAATTGACGGAATAACCCACAGGCATAATGAATAAAGTACAGTTTTGTACCTACCATAAATGTAGATGTCCGATAGGTATGCATCTGCAGTCCTAACATATGGGTTGTCCTGCCTCAGGCAGCCCTTGATCGGCATTCCAAAGTCTGGGTCTGGCCTCGGCTGATGTCGCACTTCACCCGACGTCATAGCTGCTGTGGTATAAAGGCATCAGCCGACGCCATTTTCCTCAGTGTTTCTTGCCCCAGATGCCAGGTGCCCTCTAGGAAGGCTAAATTTGGATAAATGCAAATAATTCCAAACAGCAAAGAGCAAAAATTATATATATATATATATATATATATATATATATATATCCCCAGCTAGCTAAAAGAGGGGTAGGTGACCGACGTCTAAGTGTCCGTCGGTTGAAGGAAGCACAGGCTAGACAAGCTGCTACGTCGTGGTCTGGGCCTAAACAAGGTAGGCAGTAAGAGTGGAAATCTTTATGAGGTATTTGTTTCCCACAAGTTAAACAGTTATTCACTTTTTCTGACATCGGCTGAGGCAAGAAAGAGTCCCCAATGGGGTACTTAGCTTTTTAGAAGTCTTCGGTAGTAGCAATCTCTGGTTCTGACCGACCGGCACTTGCGAACAGCTTCTGCTTCGGGCGCCATGCGGCAAGAAAGACTGAGGAAAATGGCGTCGGTTGATGCCTTTATACCCGCTGAACTGCAGCTATGACGTTGGGTGAAGTGCGACGTCAGCCGAGGCCAGACCCAGACTTTGGAATCCAGCCGACCGAAGGGCTGCCTGAGGCCAGGACAACCCATTTGTTAGGACTGCAGATGCATCCTTGAAGGACATCAAATACACCATAATAATTTCCCCCAGCTAGCTAAAAGAGGGGTAGGTACCCTAGGAATACCACAGAGGGGAAGGAGGGTGGGTAATCCTGACTGCAGATGCATACCTATCGGACATCTACATTTATGGTAGGTACAAAACTGTACTATGTCCTTCAAGGATGCATCTGCAGTCCTAACATATGGGTAGAATACCATAGCCAAACTGGGGGAGGAGGCACTAAGATAGAGATGGTGTAGTCAAGATCCCTTGCAACACAGCAGTTGCAAAACCTGCTCGGGATCTGGAGTATAAAGGAAGGTTATAATGCTTGGCAAATGTATGCACGGAGCTCCAAGTAGCAGCTTCTAAAATGTCTTTGGTAGCCACTCCTCGTAGGAAAGCTGTAGTGGTGGCTGTAGCTCTTGTGGAATGAGGTCTGATGTTTTCAGGAGTTGTCTTTCCATGAAGAGTAGCAAAATCGTATGCAATTTCCTATCCATTTTGAGATTGTCTGTTTTGAAATTGCTTTTCCTTGCATTCCTGTTGCATATGCTACCAGAAGTTGGTCAGTTTTTCTGTTGGTCTTAGTTCTGTCCAGGTAGTAGCGTAATTGTCTGTGCACATCCAAGGTATGTAGCAGTCTTTCCCCCCTGTTCTGTGGGTTGGGGAAGAATGTAGGTAAATGAATCGCTTGGTTCAATGATACTCTGGAGACCACTTTTGGCATAAAGGTAGGGTTGGTTCTCAGAGACACTCTATCCTGATGGAAGATAAGGAAGGGCTGTACTGCCATTAATGCCTGCAATTCAGATACCCTTCTTGCTGAAGTGATTGCTAGTAGGAAAGCAGTTTTCCAAGACAAGAGCTGTAAATCTGCTGTTGCTGCTGGTTCAAAAGGGGGAAGTGTTAACTTTTCCAGCACAAAGTTGAGATCCCATGTAGGTAAAGGTGGTTTCCTTGGAGGCTTTACTTTTTTGATTTCTCTCAAGAACTGTCTGAGCAGAGGATGAGAGAAGACAGGAGGATCCATGTTGTATTCTGCTGAGATTGCTGATGCATGAATCTTAATGGAGGAGTAGGACAGGCCATTGTGGAACAGTTCTGCTAAGTATTCCAGGATGTGTGCTATGTTTGCCAATGAGACATTTTCTCCCTTTGCTGCACTCCAAATGAGGTATCTTTTCCATTTGGCTGAAAAAGTTTTCCTTGTGGAGGGTCTGCGAGCCTCCAGGATAATGTCCTTAACCCTCTGAGATAAATCTGGGTTATTTTGTCTTATGCAATATTCCAAGCAGCTAGCTGCAGTGTTTTCAAGTTTGGATGTAGGATCTTGTAGTTGTTCTGTGTTAGAAGTAAGGGACATAGAGGTAGAGGCCATGCGTGTGTCCGAGACGTGCTGCTCAGTAGCGGGTACCAATGTTGCCTCGGCCAGTCTGGAGCTATCAGGATTACCCTTGGCTGATCCTCTTTGATCTTCAGTAGGACTTTGTACATCAAAGGAAGAGGTGGGAATGCATATGCTGTCAGGTTTTTCCAGCTGAAGGAAAGGGAGTCCACCCTCCAAGCAAGTGGGTGGTATGCTCTTGTGCAGAATTTCTTCAATTGGTGGTTGTGTGGGGAGGCGAACAGGTCTATCTCTGGTAGTCCCCATTTCTTTGTTATGGTTTTGAAGATATCTGGATGCAGCATCCATTCGTGAGCATCCGTGGTAGTTCTGCTTAAGGTGTCTGCTAGTGAATTTTCTTTTCCTGGTACAAATCTGGCCTGAAGTTGAGATTCAGGGCCGCATTCCACAGGTCCATTGCCATCTGGCATAGAGGATATGAGTGTGTACCTCCCTGTTTGTTGATGTACCACATGACTGTGGTATTGTCCGTCCTTATCAGCAAGTGACCTTGTTGAAGGAATGGTCGGAATGCCTGGATTGCATGTTTCACTGCCAGCATCTCCTTTAGATTTATGTGTAGATTCAGCTGGTCTTGGGTCCATAGGCCTTGTATGCACTTGTCCACCATGTGTGCCCCCCCCAGCCTAGGTCTGAGGCGTCCGTGGTGATGGTCTGGATTGGATGAGGTTTGTGGAAAGGCAGTCCTCTGTTCAACTGACAGGCCTGAGCCCACCACTGGAATTCTTGCTTCAGGCATGGAATTATTGGAATCTGGGCTTCTAGACTGTGCTTGTGTTGAGACCATACATTCCTTAGGTATCATTGCAACTTTCTCATATGCAGCCTGGCATGCGGAACCAATATTATGCAGGATGCCATGTAACCCAGGGCTTGCAGGACTATCCTTGCAGTAAGCTGAGTTTGTGTTGTTAATGTCATGAAATATATTGATAGTTGCTTTTGTTTTTCTTCTGTGAGAAAAGCCATCTGAGTTGATGTATCCAGTTCTGCACCCAAGAATGTTATCCTTTGGGATGGTACTAGTCTTGATTTTTGCATGTTGACTGTGTATCCGAAGGCTTGCAACAGTTGTATGACCTTTTCCAAATCTTTTGTTAATTTTGCCTTGTTGTCCGCTTTTATTAGGCAGTCGTCCAGGTATGGGTAAATTTGAATTCCCTGAAGCCTGCAATGAGCAATTACTGATGCCAGGCATTTCGTGAATACTCTGGGCGCAGTAGATAAGCCAAAGGGCAATGCTGAGAATTGATAATGCTCTGATCCTGCAAGAAATCTGAGGTGTCTTCTGCAATCTGGTCGTATAGGGACGTGCAGGTATGTCTCCTTGAGATCTAGAGTCACCAGCCAAGACTCCTTGCCCAGCATGGGAAGAAGTTGCTGGAGGGTCAGCATTTTGAATTTTGGAACAATGAGGTATGTGTTCAGAGCGGACAAGTCGAGAATAGGTCTCCATTGATTTTCTTTTCTTGGTACAAGGAAAAGCCTGGAGTAAAATCCTTGGCCTTGTTCCATAGGCGGTACCTTTTCTATATCTCTCATCCTTAGTAAGTTGTTGATTTGTCTTAGAGCGTCTGTTTTTTGGCTTGGTGGTAGGTTTGGCATTCCTCTCTTTTTTGGTAGAGTGTCGAAGTGAAACCTGTAGCCTTTGTCTATTGTTTGTAAAGTCCATTTGTCTCCTGTAATGTAATGCCAGTTGTGGGAAAATAAAGCTAGTTTTCTGCCCAAGGGTGCTTCCAGTTGTTCCCTGGTAGGCGGAATCAGAGCCAAGTCATTGTGTCTGTCCAGTGGAAGTGGTTGTAGTTGAATCTGTGGCAGTACTTCTCTGGTTGGTAGGTTGCCACTGACGTCCCCTGTAGGCACCCCTGGATTGACCGCTGCCTCTTGGGCGTCTATTTCTGCCTCTCTGTGCTCTGGAGGTGTCTGGAAAGGACCAATTCTTCGAAGGCCAATTTCTGCTAAACCACGGAGGTTGGACCTGTAAGAAATCCTTGACTGTTTGGACAGATTTTGCTTTTTCCTCCACCTTCTTTAGAACCTCCTGTGCAGGGGAGCCAAACAAACTTTGTTTCTCCATAGGAGCATCTAGGAGTTTTGACTTAACATGGTCTGGTAAGGATTGTTCTTTTAACCAGGCATGCCTTCGAATCACTGTTCCAGTCATAGCTGATCTAAAGGAAGCCTCCAGTGCATCATAGCCACATTTTAAGAAATGGTTACTGACCTGCTGAGAGTTATGTACCAAATCCTGAAGGGACTTGCGGTCTATAGGTTCAGGGGAGGACAGTTTTTTATTTAGCTGGTCTAACAAAAAATCCTGGTACTGAATCATGTGAAATTGACAGTTTAAGGCCCTGGCCAAAAGAGTAGCAGAAGTATAAACCTTTTTACCCCATCTCTCTAATGCTCTAGATTCCCTTTCAGAGGGGAGAGGATTTTTGGCAGAGGCAGCTGCCACAGCCTTAGGGCCCTGTGAAATGGTTTCAGGATCTGCCACAGGAGCCTTATACAAATGGTAGTGTTTGTCCGGGACCCTGTAATATCTGTCAGGCTTGGCAGGGGCCGGAGGAAGAGAATCAGGGGCAGTACAGGCATCATTATATGCATCATCAACAACTGTTAGTACTGGAGGAATGGCTAAAGGCCTATGCTGTGGTAAGTGTAAGAAAGTCCTTAGCCTTTTCCTTGAATCTGAAAAATCCTGGCCCTGCCATTGAAAGTATTCCCTCATAGCATGTAAGGTTTCCCCAAAAGAAAATTCTTCAGGAGGAGAGGCAGAAGGAATGGAGTCTTCTGCATCAGAATCCTCATAAGGAGAATATGGGCCTTCCTGAGGGTCTGAGATATCTGAGTCATCAGAGGAATTGTCTGTGGAAACAGGTTCCGGGGGTTCAGTCCTAGGCCTCTTCTCTGGAGGGGGTTGAGAGGCCCTGTCTGGGTGAGGTTGGGATCCCCTGATCAAAGAAATGAGATCCTCAGCCAGGCTGAGCATTTGAGAACTAGAGGTAGGCCTGTGTGAGGGAATTTTAGCAGGTAAGGCCTTAGAAGATTTAGCTGCTTTAGCCCTGGCAAAAGCCTTGATAGACATAGATGCAGGGGGTCTAGCAGCCCCACGTGCAGGGGTAGATATGTCTAAAGGAATAGTATCTGACAAATCCTGGGTGCTTGCTTCTGTAGGAGCAATTTCTGTAGCCGATTCAACCATGCTCTGTGAAGCCTCGGCTACCGGAGGCCTGTTTTCGGCCGAAGGAAGAACCGAGGACTCTGTTTCAGCCGAAACCGATACACTCGCGGTTGGCCTAACTGTGTTTTCAGCTGAAACCGTGGACCACGAGTGCCGGTCCTTTTCCTTGCGCTTTTTAGCTAATTGCGCTGTCGGAGTCTCAGACGGCATTTTGTAAGCAAAAGCGGGACCAAAAAACTCCTCTGCAAACTCCGACCGACGTCTAAGCGTCCGTCGGTTGAAAGAAGCACAGGCTAAACAAGCTGATACGTCGTGGTCCGGGCCTAAACAAGGAAGGCAGTAAGAGTGGAAATCCTTATGAGGTATTTGTTTCCCACAAGTTAAACAATTATTTACTTTGTCTGACATCGGCTGAGGCAAGAAAGAGTCCCCAACGGGGTACTTAGCTTTTTAGCAGTCTTCGGTAGTAGAAATCTCTGGATCTGACCGACTGGCACTTGCGAACAGCTTCTGCTTCGGGCACCGCGCGGCAAGAAAGACTGAGGAAAATGGCGTCGGCTGATGCCTTTATACCACAGCAGCTATGACGTCGGGTGAAGTGCGACATCAGCCGAGGCCAGACCCAGACTTTGGAATCCGGCCGACCGAAGGGCTGCCTGAGGTAGGACAACCCATATGTTAGGACTGCAGATGCATCCTTGAAGGACATCAGGATACATTTAACATCTGTTTGTACTATTTAATTTTGTTTTACTGCATCTCAGTGAAAGTAGAAAAAAGTTGCTTTTTTCTTCTAAAGGGCAGCCAGATTGATCGCCACCATGTGGAAGTTTAAATCTTGTGGTGTTTTTATGAACATGTGACAGCAAGAATTAAACAAAGCATTCTCTGGTATGGAGTATCCATCATCACAATGATTTACCGAGCAATCCTGCCAGTTAAGTTCTCTAAAATGGTGTATCCATAGTCACAATGATTTACCAATAGATCCTGCCAGTCAAGTTGTCCAACATGGAGTATCCATAGTCACAATGATTTACCAACAGATCCTGCCAGTCAAGTTGTCCAACATGGAGTATCCATAGTCACAATGATTTACCAACAGATCCTGCCAGTCATGTTGTCCAACATGGAGTATCCATCGTCACAATGATTTACCAATAGATCCTGCCAGTCATGTTGTCCAACATGGAGTATCCATCGTCACAACGATTTACCATGAGATCCTGCCAGTCATGTTGTCCAACATGGAGTATCCATAGTCACAATGATTTACCAACAGATCCTGCCAGTCAAGTTGTCCAACATGGAGTATCCATAGTCACAATGATTTACCAACAGATCCTGCCAGTCAAGTTGTCCAACATGGAGTATCCATAGTCACAATGATTTACCAACAGATCCTGCCAGTCAAGTTGTCCAATATGGAATATCCATCATCATAATGATTTACCAAGAGATCCCGCCAGTCAAGTTGTCCAACATGGAGTATCCATCGTCACAACGATTTACCAACAGATCCTGCCAGTCAAGTTGTCCAATATGGAGTATCCATCGTCACAACGATTTACCATGAGATCCTGCCAGTCATGTTGTCCAATATGGAATATCCATAGTCACAATGATTTACCAATAGATCCTGCCAGTCAAGTTGTCTAATATGGAATATCCACCATCATAATGATTTACCAAGAGATCCCGCCAGTCAACTCTAGATAAACCATATGTGAGACAGTAGCCATATTTATGGATGCAAGGCTAAATAGAATTACATCTGAATTTTTAATTAAATGAAAATGAACTGTGGTCAGAACAACTCGGGAGAGGGCTAATCCGAACATTAGTCACAATCTGTTATAGTTACATGATGTTATTACATGCAGACTCAGTAATTAACTGTATGTAACCCAGATGTAATAATGGATCCAAAAAGACTTATCAATAATTGATGAATAATGAACATTGTGCCAGTTCACCTTTGGGTATTTAAAATCACCCATAAGAATAACTTTTTTATCAGTTATCAGGAAAGCAAGCTACAAAGGTTAGATATTGTTCATGTAGACTAACATTCACTGATGATTTCCTACAAGTTAGTATTAGCCTAATAGTATCCATATACTTTGACCCAAAAATCTTAACTACTGTCTCTACACAGCAATTTAAAGCAATGAAACTATAAGCAATAGTGTCACTTACTAATAAAAGGACATCACCTCCATCTCTGTTAGGTTGTATTCGTGTTTAATAAAGCCTGGAAAAACAAGACCAGCAGTATCCCCTGCTTCAGCAATACTAATTATGGACAAATTTTGGACAAATTTTCAACTCTGATTACACTAAATAGTCTGCCGTATTTGTTGCCTCAGCTACGGGCATTTGTGATAGAAACATTTATACCGTTATTAAGTCTTCTACTTGAATGGCTCCTTTTCATAAACAGCAAACACTTGTCTACAAAATTATTACAGATCTTTCAAATTGATTCTTATTAAGTCAGTACCACACTAACTTATATAGAGTCCATCCCTGGCAAACAGTTATCAGAACAAAAGTCCTCCCACTACATAACCAGTTTTATATCATAAATTGTACTTAGCTGTCACAACCAGGAATTAAAAACATCTAGCAATGTGATTAACTATTCCACAGAGGTGAGGGAATGACTTCACTCAGAATAACCTTAATTTTGTTAAGCCGTAAGTATTCCAAGACTTCAAGGATTAAGTTTTTTATATGGTTTAGATGGGTAGTGATAGGCCATTGTTCCAGAATGTAAAATAATACAATTATAATGATAGCCACAGAAAGTCATTTTAGTAAAGGAGGTCATGTCTTTCCTCATTACCTGGTCTTAAACTGAAATAGTGCCCATGACCTTATCAAGATCACTAGTTTTTTTCTTACAATGTAAAACACTGAGTCCGTTAATAACAGAATCTCATTTACATTCTAACACCAGATGCATTGTCTGTATTCATATTACAAACTTCTGCCAACCAGTCTAGTTATGTTTGCACAAGATTTAATGAAGGGAAAAGGAAATTTTAAGTTGTTTACTTCTACTAGTGAAATGCTACTATCTGGTACCAAAAGACCATCCATGGCTCTGTTTCAAAATTTTCTACTTGGAGTTCTTAACTGATCTATATAAATCAGCATATGAGGTAAGGCTGTTGGAATTAGCTATAGAGTTAGAACAAATCACAACTTTGGGATATAAAGTTGATGGTGGAACTGACAGACCTGGAAGATAGTTATATGAGGTTGCATTAAGAATAATGAAGTTGGCATACTTTTTGAAGTAGAAACTTAAGGCAGAGATTTCTTCATAGATGAGGAGAGATCCAATGCTCTGTTGCTAATGTTAGAATTAGGACCACGTAAGGAATGGTGCTATCACCTGGACAAATCTATTTTTTATTTATTTACTTATTTATTGACATTTGATAACTGGGAAAGTCCGAATGGCTAGAAGCCCATTTTCAGTGGCAGCCCAGGGAGAAAATATCCAAATTATCACAAAACATTTTAAGAACAATACATTTACAATCAGAAATAAAACAAAAGCATCTGCAATTTAAATAATTTTAACAATGTGGGGGTGCCTTCTTTGAAGGTTGGGCGCCAGGCTGGCAACTCAAAAATCCACTGCCAATCATTAGTGAACTGGAGTTCCGCTGTGGTGACTCCTAACCGGGAAAAGCAAAAAGACTTTTACATAGTATAACAACACTGGTTAAGAATCAGTACAAGGTATATGACAATCTAATATTTACAGAAATTTTAGACAGTTTCTAGAGAAATTAAAGGTAAGTTAGTCTAATACAAATAGGAATTGCAATATGAAGTGAAGAGAAAAACAGGCTTATGGTACATTTTGAGAGAAAGTCAGGGAAGAGAATTAGATAGCAGCAAGGAAGTAAGTGAAGAAGGGAGAGTAAGGAGGTCTAAGGAATGAAAAGGTGCTTGTTCACATTTAGGGATATAGTTTATCCAGGGTTTGAGCAAGAACAGAGCCAAAAATTAGCTAGAAAATCCTTTGGCGTGGTTTTGAAAGATGGGAGGGAGGGTAAAGACATTACAGTTGTGTACACTTACCATAAATGCAGATGTTAGAGTGTATTCCCTGTTGCAGTCATCACATTTGGGTTATCTGCCTGTAGGAAGCCCTCAGCCGGCCTGAATACCAGAGTCTTCGGATTTCTGCATCGGATGCAGTCTCTTCTTCCATGACGTCAGGTTATCAGGGGTATAAAATATGCAGCCAACACAATTACATCAGTTTTTCTTGACCCAGATGTCAGGTGCCCCCCAATGGGAAGCAATTATAGGTTATGGTACACACCAATCAAAAAGCAAATACACCAGAAAAAATGAATATACCAAACAAGAAGGAAAGGTAGAGCCGAGAGAAGTCAGGGGGTTGGAGGGAGGGTAACCAGGACTGCAACAGTAAATACACTCGAACATGTACATTTATGGTAAGTGTACACAACTGTACTATGTTCTTTGTGTTTCACTGTTGCAGTCATCACATTTGGGTAGATTCCCAAAGTTAAGGAAGGGAGGAGGAAGTTAGAGAGCTTTAGTGCCAGCTATTAAGCCCTGCAAGACTGCAGTTGCAAAACCAGCTCTGGATTTAGAAAAAATAGGCAAGTGGTAATGCTTGGTGAAGGAATGTACAGAACTCCAGGTAGCAGCTTCTAGGATGTCCCTGGTAGGGACTCCTCTGAGAAAGGCCGCAGAGGTAGATGCAGCCCTGGTGGAATGTGATCTTATCCCCTGTGGGGTAGGTTTTCCATGGTGTTTGTAGCAGAAATGAATGCAATGGGCTATCCATTTGGAAATGTTTTGCTTTGAAATGGCCTTCCCTTCTGCCCCTGCAGCAAAGCCAACTAGCAGCTGTTCAGATTTTCTGAGAAGCTTAGTCCTGTCTAAATAAAATCGAAGTAGTCTGTGCACGTCCAGAGAGTGCATTATTTGTTCCCCTTTGTTTTGTGGATTAGGGAAAAAAGTAGGCAAATGAATGGGCTGATTTAGGGCCACACTAGACACCACCTTGGGCATAAAGGAAGGATTGGTCCTGAGGGAAACCCTGTCTGCATGGAAGATCATGAAGGGTTCCACTGCCATGAGGGCCTGTAATTCAGACACTCTTCTTGCTGAAGTGATGGCTAGAAGGAAGGCTGTTTTCCAAGAAAGGAATTTCAACTCTGCTGTTGCAGCTGACTCAAAGGGGGGAAGAGTGAGCTTTTCCAATACAAAGTTAAGGTCCCAGGCTGGAGTGAGAGCTCTCCTGAGGGGGGGTCCTAAATGTTTGGCTCCTCTAAGGAATTGTTTTAGCAGGGAGTGAGAGAAGAGGGGTGGTTCAGTATTATAATGTGCTGAAATGGCAGAGGCATGAATTTTAATTGACGAGAAGGATAGGCCCTTGTGGAGCATTTCTGTTAAGTACTGAAGAATATAAGGTAAGCTGGGCACCGTTGTGCCCATCCTCTGAGCCTGGCTCCAGGAACAGTATCTTTTCCACTTTTCAGCATAGGATTTTGTAGTACTAAGCCTCCTTGTCTCCAGAATGACATCCAGCACCTGCTTACCGAGGGATGCTAGAGGAGAGCTCAAGGAATTAGCCAGGCTGCAAGGTTCAGGGTTTGAAACTGAGGGTGCAGAATCTGGCCCAACTGCTAGGACAGCATGGAAGGAGTCCGAGGCAGGTGCCATGGTTGCAGGAGTGTCATACTGCACAACAGGGGGTACCAGTGCTGGCATGGCCAGTCTAGTGCAATCAGTATTGTCCTTGGCTTGTCCTGTTTGATCTTTAGTAGAACCTTTGAGAGGAGAGGTAGAGGGGGAAGGCATAAACCAAGAGGCTTTCCCAGGTAAAGGACAGGGCATCCACTTTCCAAGCTTGACTGTGGGGATTTCTTGTGCAGAATTTGTCCAACTGGTAGTTTTGAGGGGAGGCAAACCGGTCTACCTCTGGAGTCCCCCATTTGTTCCTCAAGAGGTGGAATATTTTTGGTTCTAGTTTCCATTCCTGTGGGTCCTTGAGATTTCTGCTTAAGTCGTCTGCCAGTGAATGTAGTTTGCCTGGCAGGAATTGAGCTTGTAGATGTACTTGGTAGCTCAAGGCTGTGTTCCACAGAGGCATGGCTAGTTTGCAGAGAGGGTACGAGTGGGTTCCCCCCTGCTTGTTTATGTACCATATAACTGTGGTGTTGTCTGTCTTGACCAATAGTTGTCCTGGAAGAATACGGTCTTTGAAGGCTGTCAGAGCATTTTGTACAGCTAACATTTCTTTTTGATTGATATGCAGGTGCAACAGTCTTGGGTTCCATTTGCCCTGAATGCACTGCCCTGCCATGTGAGCCCTCCATGCATAGTCTGAGTAGTCTGTTGTTAAGGTTTGAGCGGCAGGGGGTAGAGTGAAAGGGAGCCCCTTGCTGTGGTAGCAGGCCTCTGCCCACCAAAGGAACTCTGTCTTCATACAAGGAATGATAGGAATCATTGATTCCAGGTCCTGAGAATGTTGACACCATAGGCTTTTTAGATACCACTGGAGTTTCCTCATATGCAGTCTTGCATATGGAATTAGTAGAATGCAAGAGGCCATAAACCCCAGGGCTTTCAGTATTTTCCTTGCAGATAGCTGGGGTTTTGTGGCCAGTAGTCTGAAGTAGGTTGTCAAATAAACTTCTTTCTCTGGAGTGAGGAATGCCATCTGGGAAAGTTGTGTTCAAGCTTGCTCTCAGGAATACAATCTGTTGGCAGGGTACTAGGTGAGATTTATTTTTGTTTATGGTGTGCCCCAGTGAGGTTAGAAGTTTCTTTACGAATGCCAGGTGTTGTAATAGCAAGTCCTGGCTTTCTGCCTGAATCAGACAATCGTCCAAGTATGGGTAAATTTGAATATTTTTCTGCCTGCAAAATGCAATGGCTGGAGCTAGACACTTTGCGAATACCCTGAGCGCAGTAGATAAGCCAAAGGGAAGTGCAGAGAACTGATCGTGCTTGGAGCCTGCACTGAAGCGTAGGTATTTCCTGCAAGATTCCCTTACTGGTATATGCAGGTAAGCTTCCTTTAAGTCTAAGTTTGCCAGCCAGGCATCCTTGGCTAGCATAGGAAGAAGATATTGAGTTAGCATTTTGAATTTTGGAACTACCAGAAAGGTGTTGAGAATAGAGAGGTCCAGGACAGGATGTCAGGAGTTGTCTTTTCTGGGTACTGATCTGGGAACTATCGACCTATTAGCCTGATGAGCCTGGTCTGCAAGGCCATGGAACGTAACATCATGGAACTCCTAAACAAAGACATTGGTAACCTCCAAACTCTGGATCCCACCCAGTTCGTGTTTGTGAAAGGCAAATCATGCCTCCTGAACCTGATCGACTTCTTTGAGGCAGTCATCAAAGCCGTAGTTGAGGGTAAGGTGGTTCACACAGCCTATCTTGACCTTGCCAAGGCTTTCGACACCATCCCCCATTCCGGAATTATAGCTAAACTCACTAAACTAGGTATAAATCCCTATGTCACAAGATGGGTTGCCAACTGACTCACTGACACAACCCACACTGTAAAAGTTGCAGACTCCAAATCTGACCTCAAAGCAGTGACAAGTGGAGTACCACAGGGTTCCGTCCTGGAACCTCTCCTGTTTGGCATCTACTTCTCTGAAGTACAGGCTAACACAGAAGGTCTCTGGCTGACGAAGTTCGCAGATGACTGCAAACTAGGAGCCATAGTCAAGTCCCCAAATAATGTGGACATCCTACAGAAGGGTTTCGCTGAGACAGATGCCTGGTGTCAGAGCCATGGCCTCAAGCTCAATGCCAAAAAGTGCAGTGTCATCCTCTTTGGTAAAAACTCTGTACCCATGAGCTACACATAGGCAGCAATCTACTTAACACTGAATGTGTGATAAGAGACCTTGGGACCCAGGTGGACAGTAGTCTCTCCTTTGATAGTCACATCGCCACAGAAGTCAGATAGTCCTTCTATATGGCACACCTCATCATAAAAGGGTTCTCATCCAGGAAAAAAAGAGGTCATTGTTCCTCTCTACTCGACACTCATTAGACCCATTATAGAGTACAAAGCCCCTTTTGGAATGTACCTCACAAGACATCTGCAGCAGCTGGAAAGGCCAAAGAAGTACCTCACAAAGAGGATTACTGGCCTCAAACAAATGCCCTACACTGACCGCCTCAAAAAACTCCAACTTTACTCCGTAGCATATCACCTACTCCGAGGTGATCTCTGCCTAACATATAAAGCAATGTCAAACCCAGAGCTGTTGAACATGCTACACCTAAAGAAATCCAATCCCTCCGAGCTACACGCTCTAGAGACCTAAACCTTGTCACCACAATAAACAGGACATGCTGGAGGGATAGATTCCTGTCGCAGAGACTTCCCATATTCTGGAACAGGCTACCCATCTACATCAAGCAAAGTTCTTCATTAGCACTCTTCAGGAAAAATCTTGATGAGTGGATGGGAAATAGGAAGTCTACCCCGGGGATCACTTCTGTGTCTCTGCTCAACAGTGGCACAGAAAAATAACTTTCTTGGGTGACATAAGCCAGGGAACCTTGTTGGCTAGGCTTACGTAGGCCCTTGGGCCGATAGCCTAGACCTACCTATGAACCTATGTACCAGAAAAAGTCTTGAATAAAAACCTTGTCCCCTTTGTTCTGCTGGGACAGGTTGAATAGCCCTGATACTGAGAAGAGAGAGAACCTGCTGTTGGGCCTCCACCCACTGATTTGGGGGTAGGTCTGGACAACCACTTGGGGTTGGTAGTGTGTGGAAGTGGAATCCGTATCCTTGGGAAACTGTTCAAAACCCATTTGTCCTGGGTAATGAGTTCCCAGTTTTTTGCATGCAGGGCAAGCTTTCCTCCTAAGGGAGCAGGTAGTTGAGCAGGGCTTGGAATGGTTAAGGTTAAGTCATTGTGCCATTTTACCGTAGGGGGTGGCTTAGTACTCCCCCTGCTTTGGAAGGGGGAGCCCTCCACTGCTTAGGTCTGTGCATAGCCTGAGACTGCAGCCTAGGTGGTCTGCTGTTTCTGAGTTTGGACTTAGAAGGCCTGGAAGGGACTGGAAAGGACCAGTTCTTTGAAGGCCAATGCCTACTAAATCTGGGAGGCTGTACTTGTAGGAAATTTTTAACAGTTTCCATAGATTTAGCTTTTTCCTCCATCCTTTTGAGGACGACTTTTGCTTTGTTGCCAAAAAGGCAGTCTTGGTTTAAGGGAGAATCCAGTAATTTAGCTTTAACATGATCTGGCAAGTTTTGTTCCTTAAGCCAAGCATGCCTTCTAAGTACAGACCCAGTGACAGCAGCCCTGCAAGATGCTTCTAAAGCATCAAAACCACATTGCAAAGTATGTTTACCAACTTGTTCTGCAGAATGCATTAAATCTTGTAATTCTTTGAGTTCAGCACAGTCAGGAATCAACATCATTTTCTGTTTAAGCAGTCCCATAACATGCTGCTGATACTTTAACATAAGAAACTGGCAATTTAAAGCCCTAATGGCCAGAACAGCAGAAGTGTATACCTTCTTACCCCATCTGTCTAAGGCTCTAGAATCTCTATCAGAAGGGGTAGGATTTTTGGCAGCAGTGGCCTTAATGCCTTTAGGTCCTTAGGAAATGGTTTCTGGATCCGCAGTAAGATTCTTGAGGAGGAACTTGTGAGAGTCAGGTACTCTGTAGTATCTGTCAGGTTTTTTGGGAGCTGGAGGTAAAGTGTCTAGGGTAAGGCTAGATTCCAAGAAAGTATCATCTACAATGTCCAGAACAGGACGGACAGCTAAAGGCCTGTATTGAGGCAGGAGTAGAAACTCCCCAAGTCTCTTTTTGGACTCAAGAGTAATCCTGGCTTTCCCAGCAGAAATGCTCCCTAAGAGTATGCAAGGTTTCACCGAAAGAAAGATCTTCTGGAGGGGATGCAGAGGGCATAGAATCCTCTGCATCAGAATCCTCATAAGTAGATAATGGCAAATCCTGGTAATTAGAAAGAGCAGAAATATCAGATTCCTGATCAGAAAAATCAGAAAGAAATTCAGTTCTAGGTCTCTTAGAGGGGGAAGGCTGGCTTCTCCTAATTAAGGTAATAAGGTCTTCAGCCATTCTAAGCATTTGGTTTTGAGGCCTATGGGCCTGAGCATGCAGTTTTGTTGTCAGCTTTCTAGGCGTTGTGTGAGTTTTAGGCCTGAGAGATGCGAAACTTTGGGAAGGAAACAAAGGAGTCTGTTTAATATGAATGTCTGTAGGCCTGACTAAGCCCTCAAAAGCCGGTGCCTGCACAGTGGCTCCGGACTCATCCAAGGTAGAGACATCCGCAGGTTCCACACTCGAAGAAGCATCTTGCGGCTTACCAGACTCCAAATGGATCTCAGTAGAGGCCTGCGAATCTGAAGTAGCGGGTATCAGGGGCTGTGAAAGCGCCTCACTGAGTACTGGCGGACTGGCGACTAGCTTAACGGAAGTGTCATCAGCAGTTTTGGACCTATGCGGCCTGTTCTCTGTCTTGATCCTTATGTTTTTTCAGAAGATCGATAGTTGGATGGCTTAACGAAGTCATTTTGGAGTACTGAGATCGAGTACAAAAGTAATTAGCTGCAAAAATAGCCCGAAGACGAATAGTTCGGGGGTTGAACAAGGCACAAAACTGACAACGAGGGACGTAGTGTCCCGAGCCTAAACAGAGGATGCAGTACGAATGAAAATCTCTATGAGGTATTTGCTTTCCACAGGTAAAACAATTGTTAACTTTTACTGACATTGTTTGGAGTAAGAAAAAGGGTCCCCAACGGTGTACTTATCTTTTTTGAAGACTTCGGGTCTGAAACTCGAAAATGAAAATTTCAGGAGTCGGCTGACTGGCACTTGCGAACTGCTTCTGCTTCGGGCACCACACGGCAAGAAAGACTGATGTAATGGTGTCAGCTGCATGTTTTATACCCCTGACGACCTGACGTCATGGAAGAAGAAACAGCATCCGACACAGAAATCTGAAGACTCTGGTATTCAGGCCGGCTGAGGGCAACCTACAGGCAGATAACCCAAATGTGATGACTGCAACAGTGAAACACGAAGAACATCTGATGGATACAAGTAAGGAATTCCAGGCCTTAGCAAACTTGTATGAGTACAGACAATGCCCAGCAGATTTACTAATTTTGTAGACAAACATGGCCACTGGATTGCAATGACCGACTGGGAACGTAGTTCTGTAGAATTTTTTTTTAGTGTTGAACAGCCAGATGGATGCTGGATAATGTTATATGTGGTAAGAAGTTGTGTATATGTTAGTGCATGTGACAGTTTTAATCAATTTAGGCTTTTCAGTGCTATACTGTGGTGGGTTCTGGGGGTATTTCCTGCAAATTTAGCAACTGTGTTACAGCACTGTTCAAGTTTTAATGTTTGTAAAGCCTGGAGGTTAGCAAGGATGAGAGTGCCATAAAGAAGTGTAGGGAGAAGATAGGTAAAGGCAATTATAGTTTTAGTTGTATCGGTGAGAAAGTTTTTGGCTCTGTAAAGCATCCCTAGTTTTTATGAGTTTTGCTTATCAATTTTGTATACGCAGATCAAATGTAAAGTTATCATCCACTATCAGAAAGTTTTTGGCTCTGTAAAGCATCCCTAGTTTTTATGAGTTTTGCTTATCAATTTTGTATACGCAGATCAAATATAAAGTTATCATCCACTATCACACTCCCAACAGTTAGCTATGAGAAGTGATCAAATGTAAAGTTATCATCCACTATCACACTCCCAACAGTTAGCTATGAGAAGTGATCAAATGTAAAGTTATCATCCACTATCACACTCCCAACAGTTAGCTATGAGAAGTGATTAAATGTAAAGTTATCATCCACTATCACTCCCAACAGTTAGCTATGAGAAGTGATCAAATGTAAAGTTATCATCCACTATCACTCCCAAGAGTTAGCTATGAGAAGTGATCAAATATAAAGTTATCATCCACTATCACTCCCAACAGTTAGCTATGAGAAGTGATCAAATGTAAAGTTATCATCCACTATCACTCCCAAAAGTTAGCTATGAGAAGTGATCAAATGTAAAGTTATCATCCACTATCGCTCCCAAGAGTTATCTATGAGAAGTGATCAAATGTAAAGTTATCATTCACTATCACTCCCAACAGTTAGCTATGAGAAGTGATCAAATGTAAAGTTATCATCCACTATCACACCCCCAACAGTTAGCTATGAGAAGTGATCAAATGTAAAGTGATCATCCACTATCACTCCCAACAGTTAGCTATGAGAAGTGATCAAATATAAAGTTATCATCCACTATCACTCCCAACAGTTAGCTATGAGAAGTGATCAAATGTAAAGTTATCATCCACTATCACTCCCAAAAGTTAGCTATGAGAAGTGATCAAATGTAAAGTTATCATCCACTATCACTCCCAACAGTTAGCTATGAGAAGTGATCAAATGTAAAGTTATCATCCACCATCACTCCCAACAGTCAGCTATGAGAAGTGATCAAATGTAAAGTTATCATCCACCATCACTCCCAACAGTTAGCTATGAGAAGTGATCAAATGTAAAGTTACCATCCACTATCACACTCCCAACAGTTAGCTATGAGAAGTGATCAAATGTAAAGTTATCATCCACTATCACTCCCAACAGTTAGCTATGAGAAGTGATCAAATGTAAAGTTATCATCCACCATCACTCCTAGCAGTTAGCTATGAGAAGTGACTAAAACGGTTGTAGTACCAAGACAGAGGACTTTCATTTTTTTTTTCATGTGACAGGGATTTGGGGGAAAAAGTAGCAGTTTGGTCTTTTTTGGGTTCAGCATGAGTTGTGATTTACACAGCCATGTTTCAGTAGCTGTTAAAGCTTCCGGAGTAATTTTTTGGAAGTGTACCATATTGTTAGATATGCAAATGAGAGTGGAATCATCTGCATATTGTATTAGGGTGGCCTGCTGTGCGGAAATACAGAAGGTGTTGGTGAAAATGTTTAAAAGGAGGGGATCCAGTTGTTAGTGGGAGGTAAGGAGACAGTGTGGAGTGCCACTTCATTGACTGATACCTACTGGACTAGTAACTTTTAAACCACAGATGGATGGGATGAGAGAGTCCTAGTGAGGACATGTGAAGTAGATGTTTGCTGTGAAACAGTTTCAAAGGCTTTAGACAAGGAAAATACTAGTTTGCCATTACCTCTAGCTTTGTTGACAGTGTCTATATAGGTTATCAGGGCAGTGCTAGTATTATGGGATGGATGGAAAGCAATGTTGTGTAGGGGATAGGAGTTCTTCCTGAAGGAGATCGTCTAGCAATTGTTTTTGAATACCTTTTTTCAAGTATTTTTATGAGGGAGATAAGATCGCTACAGGTCTAAAGTTATCAGTGTCTGATGAATTTCCTCCTTTGTACAGAGGGATAATGTTTGACCTTTTCCAGAGAAAGGGAAAGTGGGATTCCTGGACTGACCTATCTATAAGATTGAGACAGGATAGGCAATGCTATTGGCTGCTCCTTCTAGGTTCTCGCTTCAAAGGTCATCAGCTGAAGAAGGGCATGGTTTAAGTTTAAGAGTAGTTTTATATAGGATGTGGGCACAGGTTTGAAGGTGAAAGTGGATGTGGTGATATGCAGCTGTTGGGCTGAGCTGGGATTAGAGGTTGAGGAATCCTTAATTTAAGAAGGTAACTGGAACCAGTAGTATTTTTTTTTGCTTCCTTTTACTTCATACTGCTTTTTGAAATGAGAATGGCTATTTTTTTAATAAGAAACATTTTTATCAAATTATCACTTATGACATAGGCAATCATACATTTAGATAAACTCTAAAAAAAAAAAAAGTTATATACTCACCATAACATTTTATCTGTGTTGTCTATTTTTATTCTTCTTCAACTGTTGGATTTGGATCCGATCCTTGGATCTGACTTGACCGCTTCTTCCAGCTAGTGGAACACTGAGCTCCTCCCTTACCCATAGTGCCCTTGTCATCTAGCATACCTCAGATCTTGTTTGCTGCCCCTTATACTTGCAAAGGCAGTAGAGAAGGATAAAATAACAGAATCTGGCACTCAAACAAAGGAAAAGTAGTCCTCCAGCATCTTCTGATCCTTGCCAGAATCAAAAATGAGAGGGTTGGTGGGAAGAAATTGAGAAAGAATGAAAATGGACAAACAGATGGAATGTTATGGTGAGTACATAACTTTTTACCTGATGTTGTCATTTTCATTCATTCCTCAACTGTTGGGGCAGTGTTCCCAGCTACCTAAACCCCAGGAGGACTCTAAGGAAGGATGTTCCTCAGCTCCGCTCAGCAAAGGCTGCTCTACGCTTACAGACCAGATCCAATTTGTAATGAGCAATAAAGGTACAAAGATTAGCCCAAGTTGTGGCTGCACAAATATCGTCCAAGAAAGTTCAAGATAAAAATGCTGAGGAAGTTGCCATTGATCTAGCGGAATGTGCTTTTGGTGGTTTTTGGTAAAGGTAAACCCACTTTTTTGCAAACAAAGGTAATACAATTAGTCAACCATTTGGCTAAAGTTATTTTAGAAACGGGTTAGCCTAATTTTGATTCTGAAAAACAAACTACTCTGATTTCTTCAGATTTTTGGTTCTATGAAGATAAAAATGTAATTGCCTGTGAACATCCAATAGATGGAACATATATTCTCCTTTATTTGAAAAAATTTGGAAAGAGGTCTGGTAGGTAGACAACCTGATTTATATTGGATTCGGACACCACCTTGGGTAGAAAGAAAGGGTTGTTCCATAAGGGCATTCTATCCTTACGAAAAATCAAATAATGTGCTTTGGGTTACACTGCCTATAATTCCGAAACTTTGCTAGTGAAAGTAATAGCAACCAAAAACACAGTTTTCCATGTCAAAAATTTTTGACCACATTTAACCGAATGTTCAAAAGGGGGTTGGGGTTAAAGATTGCAAAAATAGAAGTTATGTTCTTACCATAACGTTCCATGTTAGTTGTCTTCTTCTCGCCTTCTTCTTGCTGGATGGGTTCGGAGCCGACCTCGGCTCCGGCTCTTCCTCTCTAAAAACTCGAGTTGTTCCACACCCCGAGAGCTCCTTATATCCATCATGCTGCTAGGAGGTTACTCCTCTCAGATCTTGCTTGTAAAAACCCAAACCCCAAGATAGTAACAGTATAAAACAGAATAACTATAACAGAGACTATACACCTCTAACAACAGGAGAAGAAGGGGGAGCTACACCCTGAAACAAAAAAAATGCATAATAGCATATAGCTAAGAAAGAGGTGGTAGAAAGAGGTCACGATCACAATTCCTCTAGGTCTGTCCAGGCCAGGGGAAGGAGGGTGGGGCAGAAGAAGGCGAGAAGAAGACAACTAACATGGAGCGTTATGGTAAGAACATAACTTCTATATGTTAAGTTGTCTATCTCTTCATTCTTGCTGGATGGGACCGCGTCCTAGCACCTTGTCCCGGGTGGCCTAACAGAACAGACTCCTGAGAACAGTGGAACCAAAATTAGCTCTATGCCTAGAAGCTAAATCCAACTTATAATGGGAAATAAAAGTGTGAGGAGTAGCCCAAGTAGCAGCTGCACAAATGGTGTCAATAGGCAGTCTGTCTTGGAAGGCTAGAGAAGTAGCCAAAGCTCTGGTGGAATGGGCTTTAGGCTTATTAGGCAGTTTTGTGTCTAATCTCATAAACAAGGGTAATCAGAGATGTTAGCCATCTGGATAAAGATACCTTTGAAACTGGAAGTCCCTTTCTGCTTTCCGCATAGGAGACAAACAGCTGATCAGATTTTCTGAATTGTTTGTCCTGTCCAAGTAGTACCTTAATTGACGATGAACATCCAGACAGTGTAATTTTTGTTCAGACCTATTTGAATACTCCGGAAAAGACAGGAGGTCAATGCACTGGTTTAGATTTGATGTTGAAACCACCTTAGGCAAAAGGATGGGTTAGTTCGTAAGGAAACTCTGTCCTTATGGAACACAAGGTAAGGAGACGACAACTGAGTGCTTGAAGTTCTGAAATTCTTCTAGCTGATGTGATAGCCACCAGAAAGAGAGTTTTCCATGATAATAACTTTAAGGAACATGAAGCTGCAGGTTCGAAGGGGAAAGAATCAAAGAAGCAAGAACTAAATTTAGGTCCCAAGGAGAAGGAGGATTTCTTACAGGAGGTCTGAGCAGAAAAACTCCTTTCAAAAAGGCTTTGCAGAGTTTGTGGGACATTAGGGCGGATTCAGAAATACCCACATGGAAATTAGAAATAGCTGCCAATTGAACCTTAAGAGTAGATGGAGATGAACCTGCATGGAAGAGTTCAGCAAGAAAATCGAGGACTAGTTGGATGGAAGCGGTGAAAGGATCTATGTCCTTTCCTTGTGCCCAATATGAAAATCGTTTCCACTTACTCAAATAAATTTTTCCAGTGGAAGGTTTATGGGAAGCTATCAAAATATCTCTAACAGAGTGAGATAATTGAGGAAGCCTGGCTACGGTTGGAAGTGGAGGAACCAAGCAGTGAGGTTCAGAGAGGGAGGAGCGATGAAACTGACCCGACTGATGGATCAAAAGATCTGGAACTAGGTCCAGATTCCACGGTCGCTCCAAAAGAAATCGATGCAGAAAGGGAACCACACTTGTCGAGGCCAGTAAGGAGCAATGAGGATCAATGAGGCCTTCTGAGCGATAGCTTTCTGTATTACTTGAGAGATCAGTGGGAAAGGAGGAAATGCATACAGAAGTCCCGGCCAAACTTGGACTCCTGCTGGGTTGGCCTGGTAAAGGGAATAGAGTGAAGTATTCTCTGCACTTGCTGTTTTGGGGAGTAGCAAAAGATCGCAGCAAGGCTGACCCCACTTGAGAAAAATCTCTCTCACTACAGAGTCTTTCAGAGACCACTCGTGAGGCATGAGAATAGCTCTGCTCAACTTGTCCGCAATGTGATTGGACTTCCGGGGATGTGCGTTGCTATCAGGCTGAGAAGAAATCGCCCATTGCCACAGTCTGAGTGCTTCTCGACACAGGGTATGATCTGGTTCCGCCTTGTTTGTTGATGTACCACACTACAGACATATTGTCTGTCTGGATTGCAATCGTTCCCAAGGGAAGAGAGTGTTGAAGGGCTTGCAACGCTAAAAGCACTGCTCTCATCTCCAGAACATTTATGTGCAAGTGGCATTCGTTTGGTTGCCATGTGCCCTGGACTGTCCTGCCCTGATAATGCCCCCACCCGATCAGGGAGGCATCCGTTGTCAGAGTAGCAACCGGAGGAGGTGGAACAAATGGTCTCCCCAACAGGAGCTGGGGAAGACATCCACCACATGAGATGCTTTTGCACGCTTGCGTGATCATAATGGTGTGAGACATTGGAAGTTCCTGGTATGACCATTGAGAAAAGAGCATCCACTGAAGGATCCGCATGTGGTATCTGGCCAATGGAAGGAGGGTATGGCGCTGCCATGATTCCCAACACCTTTAGAACTAACCTGGCTTTGGCTCTGTTGTTGTTGAGAAGTAGTGATACCAATTTTTGAATGTCTGATATCCTTTGGTTCGTTAGTGTTGCAGACATGTTTACAGTATCTAATTTGCCTATGTAGGTAATAGTACGACAAGGCGACAAAACAGACTTTTCGCAATTTATTGAGATACCCAGTTTTGACAGGCGAAAAGTGTAATCTCTGGCCATCAGAAGGAGATGCTTGGTGGGAGCTGTGAGGAGCCAGTCGTCCAAATATGGAAACACCTGGAATCCTTGTCGTCTCAGGTGAGAAGCTACCACTGCCATGCATTTGGTAAACACCGGGGCAGTGGTGAGACCAAAGGGCAGGGCCCTGAATTGAAAATGACTGGTTCCCAGCCTGAAGCGGAGGAATCTTCTGGGCGCCTGTTCATTTTATGTGATAGCGTCCTGAAGGTCTATAGAGCACATCCAGTTTCCTTTTCCCAACAGGGGAAGAATGGATTGCAGTGTGACCATCCGAAATCTTGTTTTCTTGACCGATCTGTTCAAGATACTGAGATCCAAAATTGGTCTCCAGTCCCCTGTTTTCTGTGGAACTAAAAAGAACCTTGAGTAGATTGCGGATCCTAGTTGGTGTGCTGGCACTGGCTGAATAGCTCTTTTGCAAGCAGTTTTGAAATTTCCAAAGCTGCTATATCCCTTTGAGCGGGTGGAACATCTGGAAGGGATTTTTGACTGACTTGGAGAGCGAAGAAAGGGAATAGAATAACCTTGAAATGATGGACTGTACCCATTTGTCTTGTGTCAAGGATAGCCAGGCTTCTGGGTACAGTGACAATCTTCCCCGACTGCCTCCGAAGATGGGCAGTCGGGCAACACCTCAGGGATGCTGAAAGGGCTTATCGGAAGGCGTTTCTCGATTGCCCTGGTTCTGCGGACCCCTCTGCCTCTAGGGCGGCGTCTACCATTGTTGTTCCCCTCTGCCTCTGGCGGGAACCGACTCTGTCGTCAGGCGAAGTCCCTTGAGATTGTTTACGGAACCACATCTTTCCCCTTCTGGCCTTTGGGGTAAGGCCTAGAAGGAGTGGAAAAACGGACTCCGGCGGCAGAAAGGGTCTTGCCATCCGTCTCGCACCTAGTCAGGGTCTCTTTCACTTGTGGACCAAAAGGGATGATCCATCAAAAGGGAGTTTGTGAAAGACGTCTTGAAAGGTTCCAAATTGCATAGCCGCATCCAGGCGTGCCTACGTAAGGCTACCCTGTTCCTCGGCTCTGCTCGCTCCATCGGCCGCATAAGAGAGGAGGCATGGAGGAGTTGGAAATGGAATTAGGATAGCCAGCTGCGTGTTCATTTTTCTTGAAACCCGCAGCTGTAGGGTTCTTAAGCATTTCACTCGCTTCTTTGATCAAGTCCCTTTGAAGGCGAGTGAAATGGCACAGGTAATTCAGCGAGCATAGTAAATGTCGCTGAGGAGAACATCCGCTTCCGTACCTATCCATGGACCTAGATTCCTTGTTAGGTGGATGGACAGGCACTGAAGGATCAGCCAGTTCCTTCTTTGTGGCGGCAGCTACCACCATAGCATCCACAGAGACTCCTTTTGATAAAAATTCCTTGTCTGTTGGAGCTGTGATGAATTTGGAGGGTCTCCTGGGAGTGGGGTCCACTGAATCAGGAGCCGTCCATGCCTTTTAGCAACCACCTGCATGAGGGGGTCGAAGGGGACACCCAGGAGGTGGATGGTCGAGAGCCATATGCCACAAGATACACAGATACGTCCTCCGAAGGGTTGAGGGCTGGCCAACTTCCCCTCTGTTTAAGGATCTCCAGAATGTCTGCAAAGAGACATCTTCAGAAGGGGAGCGGGGAACCCTCAGAATCATCCAGATCTGTGTCACGTGATAGACTCAGGTGAGTCAATGTGCTTCCTCTTGCACTTCCTCTTCCGAGGGGCTCTTCTGCCAAATCAGGAGAGGCCTCGGAAGAGGATGAAATCCCACAGGGGCTCCTGAGGAGTTGGCTCTCTGCGGTCCGGGTTGAGGGAGTGAGTCGACTTACCCTGAGGCAGCATAGAGGAGGGGCTGACGGAGCCGACTGTGGAGTAGAGCCAGGCTCTAACACACTCCGCATGACCTCGAAGCACCCCTGTCAGGCAGAGCCAGAGGTCCCGCTCCGAGGAGCTAAACCCCCTCGGCACCGACAGTGATGGCTCGAGGCCGATGTCGGAGCCGAACTCAAGCACCGAGAGGGAGAGGGGGTCGGACAAGGGTCCGATGCCACTCACCCCTCGGAGCCGGCGAGAAGTCCGGCGCCGAGATTCCTCCATGGAAGAAAAGCGGAGCCCGGGCGAAGACAATTGTCTCGGCTCGAGGTGACCACAGTCTCGGTTCCGACGACCCGGCTCCGAGCTCAAGAGAGTCGAAGGAGGAAGGAGTTGATGGACCGGGACAGGCACCGACTGATGAGTCGGGCTCTGAAGCATCTGGGCTAGTGCCTCAGACTTGAGTAGTCGACTCACCACCCTCTGAAGGTCATGATCAGACAACCTCGATGACCTAGAGGAATGAGACCTTTGGCTCGGTTCAGACAGCTGCGGAGAACCTGGAGCCGAATGAACGGAGCCAAGAGAAGGTGACCTAGACCTCTTTCTGGTTGTCGGCTCCGAAGATCTTGTCGGAGCCGACACGGGTACCTCGATAACCTCGGCTCCGGCTGGGAGCCACAGAAACTGTGGACTGAGTCTTATCGGCTCCAGCCGGAGCCGATAAAGGCAAAGGTTGAACAACCTGAGGTCTCGGCTCAGAAGCGGAGCGAAGACCTCGATGCCTTGGAGGGCTTCCCTGTTGAAACAGACAGGGAATCCTCAGGCTTCAACAAGCCTCTCAAAATGAGCTTTTTTCTTTCCTGCAGGACCCTGGGGCTGAAGCCATGGCAGACAGCACAGGAGTCCTGCAGGTGCAAACCCCAGACAATAGACACAAGAAGTGTGAGCGTCTGTCAGAGACATTTTCTGACAGCACGCATCACACTTCTTGAATCCGGAGACCTTTGCTTCTTTAGACATAGCCTAACTGGTGAACACAAACACACACTCAAACACACCAGTTATACCCTGTCAAAAAACACAATTATAGTAAAAGTATACTAAAAATAAGTACAATAAGCAGTAGTACACTACACAAACACTCCCTAGGGAAGGGAAGGCCTAAGGTCCAAGGGAAGAACTAAAAGTTCTTTTGACAAGAAACAGGAAGAAAATAGGTTCGGGGATAGAGTTTAATAAACTACACTAATTTAGGAATAATTAAACTAAAAAAGGGGAAACAAGAGTAACTTTTTATAGAAAAAGTTAAAACTTACCAGGAACCGGTAGAAAACCAACATCGCAAACGAGATCTGAGGTAACTCTCTAGCATTGTGGGATATGAGCCTCGGGGTGGAACCAACTCTCGAGCTTTAGAGTCCATCCAGCAAGAATGAAGGCGAGATAGACAACTTAACATCAATATTTAATTCCCAAGGATGATAGGGATCTTTTAACAGAGGTCTAAGTAGGAAGGTTCCTCTGAGAAAGGCCTTACAAAGTTTGGAGGATGCTAAGATTGAATTATTTACTCCTACATGGAAATCTGAAATGACAGCTAACTGGAATCTTTCAGTAGAAGAGCTAGCACCTTCACTGAAAATTGTTGCTAAAAAAACAAGAAAACGGTGTTAAAATGGATCCAAATTATTTTTATGTGCCCAAACAACACATCTTTTCCATTTACTTTTGTAATGTTGCCTGGTAGAAGCTTTGTGAGATGATAAAAGAATATGACAAATGGGGTAGGAAAGCCTGCTCTGAATAGCAATCAATGGAACTGGATAAACCATGCAGTCAACTTGAGGCCTTGAACATCGAGATGAATCATGTCTGTTGAGTGAGATGGTAGGTTTGGAGCTGGATCCAGAGTGGGTGAAGAAGGTGAGGCCAAAGGAGAGAAAACCAAATCTGATGAGGCAGTAGGGGCAATAAAGAGGACTGTGCCCTTCTAATGAGATGCTTTCTGAAGAAATTTGGGGATCAGGGTTAACAGGGGATAAGCATAAAGGAGACTGGAGGGCCAATCGTGAAGTAGAGCATCTCTCTCCGACTCTCCCCGGTGGGGGGGATCAGGGCAAAGAACCTGCTGCACTTGTCAAGAGGAGATGCAAACAGATCACAGCATAACTGGCCTCATCAATGGAAAATCCTCTCTGCTACTTTCATGTTGACAGACCACTCATGAGGCATTAGAAAAGACCTGCCTAACTTAATCCAAAACCACCAAAGCAGAACGGAAAAATATCCAGATGACAAAAGCCAGTAATATATCCTTTATTAAAAGCACAAAAACCTCTCTAGCACCTCGGCATAAAGTCCAGGAGATAACAATAGTAAAAAAGAACACCTCTTATAAAGGTGCATCAATTACAATTAAACAAATAAAACAATTAAACAATCTAGTGCAATTAACTCTTTACAATAAATACTTCCAATTGCATTCCTAATTTAATCCATCAGGTGTCAAAGTATTATACTTCAGAATAAAAACTGCTTCTTTAAATAGTATCTTATTTTTTAAGCAAGTTACATTTGTTGCTTTAACCTGTTCAAAAATGCAACCTCTCAATTCTAAATATGCTCCCCCATGTACAAAATTAAAATGGGAAGCAATGGGACTTTCCATCTTATTATTTTTGATATCTCGAATGTGTTCCTGCAATCTACCTTAAATGACCTCTTACTCTCACCTATATAGAAAAGACTGCAGGAACACAAGAACACAAACACCTACAGTATTACAAGTAAACTCTGCTACCGGTCTAAATTTTAAACCATCAATTTTATCAAAAAATCTAATAACAAATGGACAAAAGTACAGTTTTGTACCTACCATAAATGTAGATGTTCGAGTGCTAATACAGCTGCAGTAATAACATCTGGGTTCTCTGCCGTCAGGCGGTCCCTCAGTCGGCCGAATTCCAAAGTCTAGGTCCGGCATCGGTTGTTGTCGCTTCTTTTCCTGACGTCAGTGAGGCAGGAGTATATAAGACACAGCCAACGCCATTTTCTTCAGTCTTTCTTGCCCCAGATGTCAGGTGCCCCCAGTAGGAAGGCAATACATAAATTATATTTATATACATGCAATGCAATGTAATCAAAAAACAGTAGTTGCAAGCAAATATACCATAAAAGGATAACCCAAACAGGTTGTATGAAGAGGGGTTAGGTCCTAAGCCTTCACCAAGAGGGGAGGGAAATCTGTACTGCAGCTGTATTAGCACTCGAACATCTACATTTATGGTAGGTACAAAACTGTACTATGTTCATCGTGCATACAGCTGCAGTAATAACATATGGGTAGAATCCCAAAGCTACGCACAGGGTGGTAGGCACTAGGTAAAACTGGGATGAGCCAGAATGCCCTGCAACACAGCAGTAGCAAAGCCTGCTCTAGTTTTGGAATATAAAGGCAGGTGGTAGTGTCTTGTGAAGGTATGTACAGAACTCCAAGTGGCTGCCTCCAAAATATCTTTGGTAGGAACTCCTCTGAGGAAGGCTGTAGAGGAAGCTGTGGCCCTGGTGGAGTGGGATCTGATGCCCGTAGAGACAGATTTTCCATGATAGGAGTAACAAAACCGTATGCAGTGGCCTATCCATTTTGAAATTGTCTGTTTGGTCACTGGCTTCCCTTGAGCTCCTACAGCATAGGACACAAAGTTGTTCTGATTTCCTAAAAGGCTTTGTTCTGTCCAAATAGTAACGTAGCTGTCTATGGATGTCTAAAGAGTGTAGCAGCCTTTCCCCTCTGTTTTGAGGATTGGGGTAAAAGGTAGGCAAGTGTATGGCTTGATTTAAAGCTACCCTGGATACCACTTTAGGCATAAATGATGGGTTGGTTCGAAGGGAAACCCTGTCCTGATGGAAGATGAGAAAGGGCTGCACAGCCATGAGGGCTTGTAGTTCCGAAACCCTACGAGCTGAGGTAATGGCCAGAAGGAAGGCCATTTTTCAGGACAAATGTTGCAAATCTGTTGAGGCAGCTGGTTCAAAGGGAGGCAATGTTAATTTTTCTAGAATATAATTAAGATCCCAGGCTGGCACTGGTTGTTTCCTTGGTGGTCTTATATTCTTAGCCCCTCTGAGGAACTGTCTTAAGAGTGGGTGAGAGAATAAGGGTGGATCCGTGTTGAATTCTGCAGAAATGGCTGAGGCATGGATTTTTATGGAGGAAAATGAAAGTCCACTGTTCAGCAGCTCGGCTAGATACTGTAATACCTGAGGCAAATTTAGTTTTGTAGGGTCCTGGCCTTTTTTCTCATTCCAAGAGCAAAACCGTTTCCATTTTGCTGAGTAAGCCTTTCTAGTAGATGGCCTTCTGGCCTCCAAAATGACATCCCGTACCTCTTTGGGGAGTAAGGACTGTTGAGGTGTTAAGGAATTTTCCATGCAGCGAGATTGAGTGTTTTCAGCTGACTGAAGAGTTTTGTAGTTGTGCTGAGTCAGCAGAAGACGCATTAGGGGTAGGAACCAGGGAGGAGTATGTGTTAGGCTCCTCAGGAGTGGGTACCAGTGTTGTCTTGGCCAGTCTGGAGCAATCAGTATCATCTTTGGTCTCTCTGTTCTTGCTTTCAAGAGCACCTTGGGCAGAAGAGGCAGAGGTGGGAAAGCGTAAACTGTCCATGCTGTCCAACTGAATGAAAGGGCGTCCACTCTCCAGGCCTTTGGATGAAAGGTCCTTGAACAAAACTTTTCTAATTGATGATTCCTGTGGGAGGCGAAGAGATCTATGTCTGGCCTCCCCCACGCTTGGATTATCTTTGTAAACACTTGAGGATGCAATGTCCATTCGTGTGGATCTGTCATATTTCTGCTTAGATTACTGTGCTTGAAGTTCGATTTGCCATTCCAGAGCCAAGTTCCAAAGTGTCATGGCTAGTCTGCACAGGGGGTATGAATGTTTTCCTCCTTGTTTGTTTATGTACCACATAACTGTGGTGTTGTCTGTTCTTATCAATAATTGTCCTGGATGCAGGAGGTCTTTGAAAGCTGTGATTGCATTTATTACTGCTAGCATTTCTTTTTGATTGATGGGAAGGTGCTTTTCCTTTTGGGACCATTTGCCCTGAATGCACCTGTCTGTCATGTGCGCCCCCAAGGCGTAATCTGAGGCGTCTGTTGTGATGACTTGATTTGCTTGAGGCTTGCAGAATGGGAGACCTGAGTTTGTTTGACATGCTTGAGCCCACCATAGAAATTCCTTTTGCAAACATGGAATTATTGGTACTATTGTTTCCAAACTGTGGCTGTGTTGAGACCATAGATTTTTTAGGTACCACTGAAGTTTCCTCATATGCAACTTTGCATATGGGATTAAAAGAATGCAAGATGCCATGAAGCCCAGAGCCTGCAGGATTTTCCTTGCAGTAAGCCTGGTACAATTTGCTAGCATTTTGAAGTACTGAGTTAGTTGCCTCTGCTTTTCTGGCGTAAGATAGGCCATCTGGGTGTTTGTGTCCAAGTTGGCACCCAGGAAAGTTATTTTCTGAGATGGTGTTAGCCTGGATTTCTCTTTGTTGATTGTGTATCCCGGAGCATTCAGTAACCGTGTTGCATAAGCCAGATGTTACAGTATGCGCTTGCTGTCCGCTTGGATCAGGCAGTTGTCCAAATAAGGGTAAATTTGTATCCCTTGAAGTCTGCAGTAGGCAATTACTGATGCCAGGCATTTCATGAATACTCTGGGCGCAGTAGATAAGCCAAAGGGCAATGCAGAGAATTGATAGTGGATTGAACCTGCAAGAAATCTGAGGTATCTTCTGCAGCTTTGTCTGATTGGGACATGCAGGTATGCCTCCTTGAGGTCCAATGTTACCAGCCAAAACCCCTTGCCCAGCATGGGAAGAAGCTGCTGTAATGTGAGCATCTTGAATTTTGGTACGAGTAAGAATGTGTTTAGGATGGATAAGTCCAAAATAGGTCTCCAGTCGGTTCCTTTCCTTGGTACCAGAAATAGCCTGGAATAAAAACCTTGACCTTGTTTGTGAGTAGGTACCTCTTGAATAGCTTTCATGTCTATGAGCTTTGAAATTTGTAGTTGTGCCTCTGCCCTTTGATTGTGTGGCAGGTTTGGCATGCCTCTCATTTTTGGAAGAGTGTGAAAATGAAATCTGTAGCCTCTGTTTATAACGTCCAGGATCCATTTGTCTGTTGTGACCATATGCCAATTTCTTGTAAATAATGCCAGCTTTCCTCCCAAGGGTGCTGCCAGCTGAGACTTGCTTGGCATGGAAAGGAGGAAGTCATTGGGTTTCTTTCCTGTATTGCTGTGCACCGTTTTCGCCACCTCTTGGTGCTGGAGCTTGCCATTGCCTGCCTCTATAAGATCCTTGTGATTGACCTCTGCCCCTTGTGCGCCTATATCTACCTCTTTGGGGCCTGTCCGTGGCTGGAAAGGACCAGTTTTTAGAAGGCCAATTTCTGCTAAAACGTGGTGGTTGAACCTGTAGAAAAGCTTTGACAGTGTGCATAGATTTGGCTTTTTCTTCCATTTTCCGTAGTATCTCCTCAGCATTAGTACCAAATAGCACATCCTTTTGTAAAGGAGCATCTAGCAATTTAGCTTTCACATGATGAGGCAAGATTTGTTCCCTAAGCCATGCATGCCTACGAATGACTAATCCTGTAACTGCAGCTCTACTTGAGGCCTCTAGGGCATCATAACCACATTGTAAGGTGTGTTTACACACTTGTTCTGCACTATGCATCATATCCTGCAACTCCTTCAAATCTGGTTGTTCAGGTTGATCTTGACTCTCTTTCGGAAGGTAGTGGATTCTTAGCAGTAGAGGCCTTCATTCCCTTGGGGCCTTGAGAAATGGTTTCAGGGTCAGCATTATGGCTTTTGAAAAGAAATTGGTGAGAGTTAGGAACTCTGTAGTACCTATCAGGCTTGACTGGGACAGGAGGCAGGGAATCCGGGTTAAGGCAAGCCTCCGAATAAACATCATCAAGTACATCCAAGACAGGAGATATCGCCAGAGGTCTGTGTTGAGGTAACAAAAGAAATTCCCTCAGTCTTTTCTTGGAATCAGAAAAGTCTTGGCCTTCCCAATGGAAGTGTTCCCTCAAAGTGTGCAAGGTTTCCCCAAAGTATAATCCTCAGGAGGAGATACAGAAGGAATGGATTGCTCTGCATCCGAATCTTCAAAAGGGGAGTAAGATTGCTCTTCTACATCAGAATGTTCTGAAAAAATGGAGCCCTGATCAGAAGAGGGAGAATCTTCCTCCACTCTGGGCCTCTTGTCAGGAAGGGGTTGGGAACCCCTGATAAGAGTAATTAAATCATCAGCCATTTTAAGCATCTGTTTTTTAGGCATGGGGCTTGTGGATGGGCCCTGTGCAACATGCCTCTTGGGATGCCTGGCTGATTTGGACTTAGTAAAGGCCTTAATGGAAAAGGAAGATGAGGGTCTAAAGACACCATGGGTGGAAGTGGACC
Organism: Protopterus annectens; assembly: GCF_019279795.1. NCBI lineage: Eukaryota > Metazoa > Chordata > Ceratodontiformes > Protopteridae > Protopterus > Protopterus annectens. The sequence continues at coordinate 110,744,534 of NC_056735.1, read as the reverse complement.
TGTCCACATTAGGAGACAACGCTCACAGTGGCATCGGTGGTTGTAGTCTGGGTATGGGCCGAGGTACCTGCGGTCTCGGGAGCAGAAGACCCCGCCAAGGAAGTGTCGTCGGTAGTCAGGGACTGCATAGGCGTCTCGCTGAGAACCGGACCACGTGTAGCCGGTTATGGCGTGGTGTCGGTGGAGACCGCGGACCTCGCGTGTCGGTCCTTGTCCTAGCGTTTTTTGGACAAAACGGTAGTCGGAGTCTCCGACGACATTTTATAATCAAATGCTTTACCAAATAAATGTTGGGCAAACTCCGCCCGGCGCTTGATAGTGCGTTTATTGAAAGTAGCACAAAAGCGACAGCCCGAGACGTCGTGGTCTGGGCCTAAACAAGGTATGCAGAGGGAATGGAAATCTTTATGCGGTATTTGCTTCCCACAAGAAATACAATTGTTAACTTTTTCTGACATCGGTCTGAGGCAAGAAAAGTTTCCCCAACGGGGTACTTAGCTTTAATGAAGACTTCGGTTTCCAAATTTTCAGAATTCAGGAGCTGGCCGACCGGCACTTGCGAACTGCTTCTGCTTCGGGCACCGTGCGGCAAAAAAGACTGAAGAAAATGGTGTCGGCTGTGTCTTATATACTCCTGCCTCACTGACGTCAGGAAAAGAAGCGACAACAACCGACGCCGGACCTAGACTTTGGAATTCGGCCCACCGAGGGACCGCCTGACGGCAGAGAACCCATATGTTATTACTGCAGCTGTATGCACGATGAACATCTGAACAATTTCCACATGCCCAAGTACCCAACCTAGCAACCTCATTTCCCACATTTACATCAGGTAAAGAAAAAGTTACATGTACTAAGATATCTTTTAAATTACGGCCTCTTTTAAAAGAAATCAGGGGCACATGCCATACATTTTTTTAATTTATTTCTTCCCTTCACCAAAAAAGGCCAATAATATTTTATAATAGCTATAATCTCATCAGAAAGTATATTATAAGAGGTAACAAAATAAATTTTCCTACCTTCTTCATTTATTATTCTCTGCAGTGTATTATGTTCACTACTTTTCCTTTTATCTATCTCTGGAAAACATAACTTCTGTAAAGCCTTTTTAATAACTTCCAAGGCATATCCCCTATTTTTAAACATCTGACAAGAATTAAACATTTCTTTTTCTAAAATATCAGGTTCACTACATAACCAACTAACTCTTAATAACTCACCATAAGGTAGAGAATTCAAAATATGAGCTGGATGGCAACTACGTCCATCCAAAAAATGACCATCATCACCAAATTTTCTATGTATACTAGTACATTAGCTTTAAAGAAGCAGTTTTTACTCTGAAGTATAATACTTTGACACCTGGTGGATTAAATCAGGAATGCAATTGGAAGTATTTATTGTAAAGAGTTAATTGCACTAGATGTTTGTTTTATTTAATTGTAATTGATGCACCTTTATAAGAGGTGTTCTTTTTTACTATTGTTATCTCCTGGAAGGCTTTATGCCGAGCCGGTAGAGAGGTTTTTGTGCTTTTAATAAAGGATATATTACTGGCTTTTGTCGTCTGGATAGACCTGCCTAACTTGTCTGCAATGACTTCCCCTGGATGTGTGTTGCTATTAGAAAATGACTGGATGAGATCGCTCACTGCCACACTCTCACAGGTTCTTGACAAAGAGGGTAAGATTTGGTTTCCCTTTACTTGTAGATGTGCCAGACCATCAACATATTGTCCATCTGAATCACATTAGTCCCAGTGGGGAGAGTGTCTTGAAAAGCTTGCACTGCTATAGGACAGCTCACATTTCCAGGACACTGATCCATGTGTTGGCCTCTTCAGTAAACCATGTGGCTTGGACTGTAGTTCCCAAGAAGTGGGGGTTGGCTTGAGAGGATCTGGATGGGGCTGGAAAGGACCAATTCTTAGTAGGCCAATGCCTACTAAATCTTGGAGGTTTCACTTGTAAGAAATCTTTAACAGTTTGCATAGATTTAGCTTTATCTTCCATCTTTTTTATAACTTCTTCAGCCTTATTGCCAAACGGGTGGTCCTGATTTAAAGGAGCATCCAACAATTTAGCTTTAACATGATCAGGCAAAGATTGCTCCTTAAGCCAAGCATACCTTCTAAGCACAGACCCAGTAACAGCAGCCCTGCAGGAGGCCTCTAAAGACTCAAAACCACATTGCAAAGTATGTTTTCCAACTTGTTCAGCAGAATGCAATAAATCCTATAAATCTTCATTTTCCACACAGTCAGGAATCAACATAATTTTCTGTTTAAACAGTCCAATAATATGCTGTTGATATTTTAACATATGAAATTGGCAGTTTACTGCTCCGATTGCCAAGGTCGCAGAAGTATAAACCTTTTTGCCCCATCTATCCAGCGCCCTGGAATCTCTATCAGAAGGGGTAGGATTTTTAGCAGTAGCAGCCTTAAGGTCCTTGGGCCCCTGAGAAATGGTTTCTGGATCTGCAACAGGATTTTTGAAAAGGAACTTGTGGGACTCAGGAACCCTGTAGTATCTTGTCAGGTTTACTACGAGCCAGAGGCAGGGAATCAGGGGCCAAACTGGATTCCGAGAACACATCATCAACAATGTCTAGTACAGTAGGTATAGCCAAAGGCCTATGCTGAGGCAGAAGCAGGAAATCCCCAAGCCTCTTTTTTTGAATCAGAAAATTCCTGGCTTTCCCAGTGGAAATGCTCCCTCAGAGCATGTAAAGTTTCCCCAAAAGAAAAGTCCTCAGGAGGGGAAGCAGAGGGAATGGAGGCCTCTGCATCGGATTCCTCATAAGTAGGTATGCACAAATCCAGGTGATTAGAAGCGTCAGAAGAAACAGAATCCTGATCAAAAGATTCATAATCAAGTTCAGCCCTAGGCCTCAGAGAGGGGGGTTGATTACCCTATTAGATCTTCAGCCATTTTTATCATTTCTTTTTTAGGCATAGGGGACTGAACATGTGGCCTGGGCACCATTTTTTTTAGGCATGGATCGAGATTTAGGCCTTAGTAATGAAGGCGGTGTCAATTTAATATGCAAGTCTGTAGGCCTGAATACACCCTCAGAAGCCGGTGCCTGCACAGCAGCTCCAGACCCATCCAAGGTAGAGACATCCGCGGGTTCCATAGGTGAAGCATCTCGCGGCATACCGGACTCCAAATGGGTCTCAATAGAGGCCTGCAAATCAGAAGTAGCGGGTATCAGGGGCTGCGAAAGCGCCTCACTGAGTACCAGCGAACTGGCAACTAGCTTAGGAGAAGCGTTGTCGGCAGTTTTGGAACTCAGCGGCTTGTCTCTGTCTTTATCTTTGCGTTTTTTCAGAATTCCGGTAGTCGGAAGGCTAACCGACATTTCTGGATAATTAAACCGAGAACCGTAATAATTAGAGGCAAAAATGTACTGACGAAGGATAGTGCGCTGATTAAATAAAGCACAAAACTGACAGCAAGGTATGTCATGGTCAGGGCTTAGGCAAGGAATACAGTACGAATGAAAATCTTTATGAGGTATTTGCTTTCCACAAGTAATGCAATTATTAACTTTTACTGACATCGGTAAGGAGCAAGAAAAAGTTTCCCCAACGGGGTACTTAGCTTTAAGTTGAAGACTTCGGTTCTGAAACTCGAAAACGAAAATTTCGGGAGTTGGCCGACCGGCACTTGCGAACTGCTTCTGCTTCGGGCACCGCACGGCAAGAAAGACTGATGTAATGACATTGGCTGCATGTTTTATAACCCTGACGACCTGACATCATGTAAGAAGGGACATCATCCGACACAGGACCCAAGACTTTGTTAATCAGGCCGACTGAAGGCAACCTGCAAGCAGATTACCCAAATGTAATGACTGCAACAGTGAAACATGAAGAACATCCAGACATCACAGCTGTTGATGCAAAATGCGTGAACAACTTGTTAACTGAATTAGAGTAATATTTAAAACTTGTTCCTGATTTTGAGCGTTTATTTTGGTATTATTGGTATTGCACTGAACTCTTCGGCAAAGAAGTTGGGGAGTTAAAGTATATGCTCTTCTGCCAGTACTTATAAAACTCCCTGTACAAGAAAACCATAGCTGAAGATCAGAAGCATCAGCTGTTCTTAAACTCCAAGGTGTGCACTGAGATAAGTCACGCTGGGCTGATGATCTCTCTAGGGCTTACCTTGCCTATGTTCATTACCAGCTTTAGTATAACAGAGTCATATCACAGCCTTGTTCAGGTTAAACAACCTAATCAGGAAATTAATGCATTTCTTCCTCATTTTTCCCAATCAGCTGTAGCTTTTGTGGGCCCACCCCCCCACCCGCAGTCAAGAATGATTGGGGAGGGGTTCCTTGCAGCCATGGGTATTGCAGGTACCTAAAGCTGGATATGTTGTTAATTTTAGTGGAAATAATATCCACCGGTAGGATTTAACTAAGCCAGGGGCACTATGTCAGTGGTAAAATATTTAATGGAATTGTGAAAGCTGTTGCTTGATAAAACACTGTCACTATAACCAGTCATTACCCAGTTGGTTTATTAAGTACACAAAATTGCTGTATTAGCTTTTGCTGTTTTGACAGACATGTTACAAAATATCAAGATAAAATAACTTACAGTGGTTGGCGGCCCCACAGCGACCGCAGGGTTTGCTGGTGCCTAAAGCCGGCTATGGGTACATTCTTCTTTTTTTACATCCCATAACATAGTACTTCATTATTCCTTGGATGGCTTTACTTTTACTTTAAGAACCAATTTAACTTTAAAAACATGTTAGAGAGACCACAGAGGGTTGCTACAATGGTTCTATTTTTAGATGTGGTCCCGTCAACAATTTTCTTTTATTGACACTGATCATGGCAATGCAATTTTAGAAATGGTCTCTGAGTGGTCACTGTCAACAATTTTCTTTTACTGACACTGATCATGGCAATGACATTTTGGAAAAGGTCTCTGAGTGGATGGTCAAAGGGAGGTACTAGATGAACCATATGTTCATCTTTCTACGTTGGCAAAAATAATGTTTTTAACAGAAGGATTTATGAACATTTTTAAAGTATTTTAAGAAAATATGACAAGTGTGCACTGGCTAGACACACTTCTCTTTGTCATAACTTTTCTAAGTTCAAGTTTTTCATATTAGACCAGATCGAAACCTCAGCCTTTCAGGGGATTGGTGTAATTCTCTTTTACACTGGGAGATGCTCTGGCAACTATGCTTAAGATGCCAGTAACTTTCCTGGTTTGAATGAAGCAAATTAGATCAAGAGTGATTTAAAGCTAAGATCATCCAGACTTTAACTTTGGTTTAAAGTTATTTAATGTGTGCAATTGACAACATGGCATTTTTTTTTTACTATGAATGTTGATAGGCCAAATGTTTATTTTCAAGCCTTTTACTGTTCACTGATATAATTGGTGCAATTTTCTTTTCTAAGGATGTTACTGGTTAGCTATTTGACTGATTACCCATTTCATAAAAAATTACATATCCCTAGTGATTGATTTATATTCTTGTGTTGACTGGGAAATAGCAGGGTATGTGTGGTTATTATTAGTATTTAATTGGTGTGTCTTGAATGTTTCATTCAGGATTATGATGATGTCCAAAGACGAAAGCGCTTAACTGTAATTAATTCCGTTTGGTGTATTAAACTTCTGTATTGAGTGCAACTTGGTCATTGTTTTTTATTAAAAATGAATCCCTGAGAAATACAACATCCAATGTTCATAGATGCTTTGAAGTCTCTATACCATTTTTTTAATATTTCAATAAATTGTTCTAGAAATGCAAACACTTCTAATGTTTTACACAAGTAGCTCCAATCTACAGAATCAAAAGTTCTCTAATTGGGGCCAATTTCCGGTTCATTCCTTTTCCTATATCTAAGATAGTTACTACCCTTTAATAGGATGATCTATTGACTATAAATAGTGGTTGTTATTTATTAATCAATTACATCTCAATCTTGTAGGTAAAATGGAAGTAAATATTTACAGTCATTTAATAATAAATTAAGTCTATATGAGAAAACTAACTAATTATCCTTTTCTTGTTTAAGTATAGGTGAGATTACACAAAATTTCCATGAGGGAGGAATTATTTTGTCCCTCTGAATTATCCTGAAAACGTCACTCAGTAATTGTAAAAAATTTAATGTGAGCAGACTATATAACTCCATACTAAACCATCTAACCCTGGAGCTTTACCATCCTCCCCTTTTCTTAAAGCCTCTTTAATTTCTATTAGGGTAACTGACAAATATCTGTTTTGAATAAGTCTGTCAATAAGTTTATTAGTAAGAATTTTCTTTAAATACTTGACAATTTTTTAATAATCAGGATTATTTTTACATCTATTAAAATCCTCGAGAATTTTTTTAAAAATATTACTTCCTCTATGTTTAAATTATGCTTTAAGTATTTTGGATATTACTGATTTGTGCCTTTTTGCTTAATATCTTTCTTCTATTAGCGAATCTATAACTGTGCAATTTTATTTTTTCAAAAGCTATGCCCACTTTGTGTGTTAAAACTGATACTTTGTCAGTATTTTTTTTAATTGTATTACCCATTTTTTTGTTTGTTGTTCAAACCTCTCTGTGTATTTTATCTTGTATTTCTAACAACTCTTTATCCCACTCTTTCATGTTATTGCTAGTACAGCTTCCCATTTGATCTTCAAAACGCTAAGGGGTCCCATAATATGATTTTACTAACCTGACCATTTCCATTCAGAGATAAAAACTCATGCGTGTTCCTTAAGGAAGTTTCATCATATATACACTGTGATTCTACAAATGATCTTGAAATGTCCTTATAACCATTCATATATTAATATTTAGTGCATTAGGATCAGATAAAACACAAGGAATAGTTTTAAAATAATTCAGTTTATTAAGTACATCTGTAGAGGTATAAATCATATCAGTTCTAGGTCGTGCCCCATGCACATAAGAATAACAAGTGAAGAATAATGACTTTTCTACTTTAACTGTTAAATCAACTAAATTATTTTTATTAATCCATCGATTTACTGCTTTAGCTGATGCCAGAATTTTAGTTTACTTCTCTTCCCTTGTATATTCTACACTAGATATGGAGTTAAAATCACCTGCTAAAATTAAACTACACTTCTAATGACTTTGTAGTAAGTTTAAGTGGTCTTCAGCCATTCTTGCACCTATTCCAGGGATCACGTAAAAATTAGCTACTGTACAGAGTTTGTCATTATATTCAATTATTGTAAATGTATATATTCCTTTGGGATCATTAATGGATTCCATGACATTAGGCATTACTGTAGATTTTTCTCCAAAGTATAGCAATTCCTCTACTCTTTTTTGGTAAAAAAAGCATATGATAACAATTCCTAACCTAAGTAATTTAAATATTGTATATCTTTAACAATTGAGTCTCTAAAATATGTCTCTTCTATTTAAATATCTTGTTAATGATTTCTTTTTGTTGCCATTATTTAATCCAGTTACATTAATAGATTAAAACTGTATGTACACTGTGTATTTACAAAAAATGATTTAAAAGATACGACACTTCCTGTGTATTTAAAAATGTTTTAAAAGACATGACATTTATCCACCATATTTTAACTGTGTAAAAGACTCTAATGCATTCATCCAACACTATATTAACATTCCACATTTTTTAATTCTTTTGTACAAACTAAACTATTAAAATTTGTAGATAATAAAACCAGAAACAAGTCTACAACTTTAACTGTATATATATCACTAATACAACATGACCGACCATGGATATCAGCGTTCCTAGGTTGCCTATCAAATAAAAAAACTACTATATTCTCTCTAACTACCAACACCTAAATATTCATCAAAAACCTAGCCAAATGCTACCATGACTTACAAATAATATAATACACATAAAGAGACTATTAATGTAGTTATATATTTGCCATTTAAAACTATCTCCATTACTAAATAAAAGTTTAACAATCCTCTTCTATCAACCACAAATATTAAATAATCCAACAAACAGTGTACTGTATACCTATTTATGTAATAGCAGTATAAATTATCCATTAAATATTCCTAAATTATTTGGTCTTTCAACATTAATCTTTAAATAAGTATAACAGAGTGAAAACTAAAGAGATAAAGATATCTGTAAACTTACAGATGACAATCTTATCATACTACATTATTCTACAAAAGGAAAATCAATGCACATATGTATCGATCATGCTAAAACATTTACACATTTTATACAGTGGATATAAAAAGTTTACACACCCCTGTTAAAATGCCAGGTTTTTCTGATACAAAAAAATGAGAACACAATAAATCATTCCAAAACTTAATGTGACCTATAAAGTACAGTTTTGTACCTACCATAAATGTAGATGTTCGAGGATCTACATTGCTGCAGTCATAACCTGTGGGTAGTCCGCTGTCCTTGGTCGGCCCGAATACCAAAGAGCTGGGCTGGCGTCGATCATTGTCGCCTAGAGCTGACGTCAGTACGTAGTAGTACTTAAGCGCATGATCGACGCCATATCCTCAGTCTTTCTTGCCCCAGATGTCAGAAGGCCTAAGAAGGAAAAGAAGGCCAGAGCTAAAATAGTAAAAGCCTAACAACTACCAGTGTGGAAATAAAGATTATCCCAAAAAACACAGCAACCACAAACTATAGAGGGGAAGGAGGGAGGGATAATTGGACTGCAGCAATGTAGATCCTCGAACATCTACATTTATGGTAGGTACAAAACTGTACTATGTTCTTCATCTCACATTGCTGCAGTCATAACCTGTGGGTAGAATCCCAAAGCAAAGGAAAAGGGAGGCTGGCAAACTAAATAGCATTAGGAGCTGCTAACATGCCCTGTAAAACTGCAGTGGCAAACCCAGCCCTGGACTTGGAATAAAGAGGGAGATGGTAATGCTTAGTAAAAGTGTGTACTGAACTCCAAGTAGCTGCCTCCAAAATATCCTTAGTAGCTACCCCCCTCAAAAAAGCAGTAGATGTGGCAGTAGCCCTGGTAGAATGAGGTCTGATCCCAGCAGGAACCTCCTTCCCATGATGAGAATAACAAAAAGCAATACATTGACCAATCCACTTAGAAATAGTTTGCTTTGAAACAGCTTTCCCTTGTGGACCCAAAGCAAAGGAAACAAATAACTGTTGAGTCTGTCTGAACTCTTTAGTCCTGCTCAAATAATAACGTAGCTGCCTGTGGATATCCAAAGAATGCAAGACTTTTTCCCCTTTATTTTGGGGATCAGCATAAAAAGTAGGCAAATGAATAGACTGGTTCAAGGCCACATTAGAAATCACTTTAGGCATAAAAGTAGGGTTAGTTCGAAAAGAAACTCTATCTTTATGGAAAATCAGAAAGGGTTCAACTGCCATGAGTGCCTGCAATTCAGATACCCTCCTAGCAGAAGTAATGGCCAACAAAAAAGCAGTCTTCCAAGACAAAAACTTCAAGTCAGACATAGCTGCAGGTTCAAAAGGAAGTAAAGTAAGCTTCTCTAACACAAAATTGAGATCCCAGGAAGGAGTAGGAGCTCTACGTGGGGGTCTTATATTCTTTGCCCCTCTAAGAAACTGTTTGAACAAAGGGTGAGAAAATAAAGGAGGGTCACAATCATAGTGAGCAGAAATGGCTGCAGCATGAACCTTCACAGAAGAGAATGACAAACCCTTGTCCAGTAATTCAGTAAGATACTGTAGTGCAAAACTCAAATTAGGCACTGAAACATCAAAACCCTTTGCTGTGCTCCAAAGAAAAAATCTCTTCCATTTATCAGCATAAACTTTTCTAGTACTAGGCCGCCTGGCTTCCAAAATGACATCTAAAACCTGTTGAGGAAGCTGAGACCCCACTGGCTCCATTACAGGATATGCCAGGCTATTAGATGCAGGGACTGCACCCGAACATTGAGAAAATGATTGTTTGACTGGGATAACAAATGAGGAATCTGTGGCAAAAGCCAAGGAGGCTCCTGAATTAAACTCCTCAGCAGAGGATACCAATGCTGACGTGGCCAATCTGGTGCTATTAGAATCATGCAAGGCTTGTCCCTCCTGACTTTCAAGAGTACCTTGGGAAGAAGAGGCAGAGGGGGGAAAGCATAAACGTGAAGGTTGTTCCAACTGAAAGATAGAGCATCCACTTTCCAAGCATTTGGATGGAACATCTTTGTGCAAAATTTTGGCAGTTGGAAATTCAGTGGAGAAGCGAACAGATCTATGTCTGGAGCTCCCCAAGCCACGGTTAACTGTTTGAATATCTGAGGGTCCAGTCTCCACTCGTGGGGATCCACAATTTGTCTGCTCAATACATCTGCTAGGGAGTTCTGTGCTCCTGGCAGAAACCGTGCTTGAAGATTGATATGCAAACTCAGAGCAGTCTCCCATAAAATCATTGCTTGTCTGCAAAGAGGGTAGGAATGGGTTCCCCTGCTTGTTGATGTACCACATGACTGTTGTGTTGTCTGTTTGAATCAACACCTGTCCCGGCTGAAGTAGGTCCTTGAAGGCCATCAAGGCAAATTGGACTGCTAACATCTCCTTCATGTTGATATGCAAATGTTGTAGTTTGGGAGGCCATATGTCCTGAATCCATTTCCCATTGAAGTGTGCTCCCCAAGCCAAGTCCGAGGCATCCGTCATTAGGATCTGACTCGCCTCTGGTCGGATCACAGAGAGTCCCTTGTTTAGGTGACATTCCTGAGCCCACCACAAGAATTCCTTCTGGATGCAAGGTATAATCCGAATGACAGTGTCCAAACCGTGGCAGTGTTGAGTCCACACACTTTTGAGATACCATTGTAGCTTCCTCATATGCAGTTTGGCATTGGGAAGTACTAGAATGCAAGATGCCATGAACCCCAAGGCTTGAAGGACTGTCCTTGCAGTCAGCCTGGACATTACTGATAACTGCTGGAAGTATAGATGAAGAGTTCTTTGTTTGTCCGGGGTCAGAAATGCCATCTGAGAAGCTGTATTCAGTCTGACACCCAGAAAGCACATGTCCTGAGAGGGCACTAGACTGGACTTTATTTCGTTCACAGAATACCCTAGGCACCTTAAAACTGCCATTACATACTGGAGATGTTGTAGTAACTTGTCTTTGTTTTGAGCAAGAATCAGGCAATCGTCCAGATAAGGATAAATTTGTATTCCTCTCTGTCTGAAGAAAGCAATTACAGGAGCCAGAACTTTTATGAATACTCTGGGCGCAGTAGATAAACCAAAGGGCAATGCAGAGAACTGATAATGAGAAGTACCAGCCTGAAACCTCAGGAATCTCCTGCAGCTGGGCCTGATAGGGATGAGAAGATAGGCCTCTTTGAGATCCAGGGTTACCATCCAGTGATCTTTGCCTAGCATAGGCAGAAGTTGTTGTAATGTTAACATCTTGAACTTTGGAATGTCTAGGTAGGTATTGAGAATGGACAAATCCAGAATTGGCCTCCAAGTGTTTCCTTTCTTTGGCACTAGGAACAGACGGGAATAAAAACCTAGGCCTACTTCTGACGGAGGGACCACCTGAATTGCCCCCATCTGCAAAAGTAACGAGATTTGCTCGTGAGCCTCCATCCTTTGTTGAGGAGGCACATCCGGCATGCCTTTGAAAGGAGGAAAAGTGTGAAAATAAAACTTGTAACCGTGATGTATTATATCCAACACCCATTTGTCCTGGGTGACCAAATGTCAGTTTTGTTTGAAAAGTCCCAACTTCCCTCCTAGAGGAGCTGCCAGTAAAGAAGGGTCTGGCAGCGGAAGACACAGGTCATTGGGTCTGTTTACGAAAGGGCTGACCCCTGCCCTCACCAGAAGACTGTGCAGGAGAACTCCAATTCCTAGGTCTAAAAGAACCCTGAGCGTGACTGATAATCCGAAGAAGGATAAGACCATCCTCTAGCAGGCCAATTCCTACTAAACTTAGGAGGATGAACCTGCATAAAATCCTTGACTGTCTGCATAGACTTAGCCTTATCTTCCATCTTTTTCAAAACTGATTCCACAGGAGGACCAAAAAGTACTTCAGATTGAAGAGGAGCATCCAAAATCCGAGCCTTAACATGCTCTGACAAATTTTGATCCTTAAGCCAGGCATGTCTATGAATAACTGAACCTGTAGCAGCCACCCTGGATGAAGCCTGAAGAGCATCGAAACCACACTGCAAAGAATGCTTGCCAACTTGATCTGATGCATGAACCAACTCCTGGAGCTCCTTACACTCTATACCCTCAGATAAAGCATCCACCTTAGATTTCAATTGACCTAACAAAAAGTTCTGATACTTCAGCATATGAAATTGGCAATTCAAAGCCCTCATAGCTAACAGACGAGGTGTACACTTTTTTCCCCCACCTATCTAAAGCTCTAGAATCTTTATCCAAAGGAACTGGATTCTTAGCCACAGAAGCCCTAATACCCTTAGGACCTTGAATAATAGTTTCTGGATCAGATCTAGGACTCTTGTACAAATACTTATGTGCTTCTGGAACTCTGTAATATCTGTCCGGCTTAACAGGGGCAGGAGGCAAAGAATCAGGATTAAGGGAAGATTCAGAAAAAACATCCTGAACAACATCTAAGACAGGAGGAATAGCCAAGGGCCTATGTTGTGGCAGAAACAAAAATTCCCTAAGCCTTTTCCGAGAATCTGAAAAATCCTGACCTTCCCACTTAAAATGTTCCCTCATGGAATGTAAATTCTCAGAGAAAGAAAAATCCTCAAGAGGAGAAGCAGAAGGACAGGAGTCCTCTGCATCCGAATCTGAATAAGAAGGGAATTCCTGAATTTCTTCAGCTGAGGAATCAGAGTAGTCTGAGGAATGATCCATTCCCTCTAAATCTGCCTCCACCCTAGGCCTCTTCTCTGGGGGGGGCATAGAACCCCTGATCAAAGTAATCAAGTCCTCCGCCATTTTCAACATATGCTTTTTAGGAACAGGGGCTGGAGAGCTAGAAGTATGACCAGGGCCAACCAGACAAGGTTTGGCCTTAGCATGGCCTTTAGCTACTGAAGTAGAAGGCCTAATAACCTTCTGTAAGGATGGAACTACAGACACCTGAGAAGCACCTTCAGCCGGGCCTAACTCCTGAGAGGCCAACTCCTGTAAAAGTAAAGGTTCCCCCTGGGATTCAGCCGAACCCTCGGCAGGATCCACAGATTCAACCGGAGGCTCAGTGAACCGGCGTCCGCAACGGACTCGTCCGGTTTAGACTTCAAAGATCTGTCTTTACGCTTTTTAGCGGTAGCGGGCGTTGGGGGATCTGACGGCATGTTATAGTTACATCTTTTACCGAAAACAAGCCTGGCACAGTCTAATCTCCGTTTAATGGTGCGCTTATTAAATCTAGCACAAAAGCGACACCCGACTACGTCGTGCTCAGGCCCCAAGCAAGGAATACAGAAAGAATGATAATCCCTATGAGGTATCTGTTTCCCACAAGAAATGCAATTATTAACTTTTTCTGACATCCGGATAACTGAGGCAAGAAAAGATAAAGATTTCCCCAACGGGGTACTTAGCCCAACTTGGTCTTCGGTCTGAAACTCGATAAATGAAAATTTCAGAACGCCGAACGGCACTTGCAAACGCTGCTTCTGCTTCGGACCACGCGGCAAGAAAGACTGAGGATATGGCGTCGGTCATGCGCTTAAGTACTACTACGTACTGATGTCAGCTCTAGGCGACAATGACCGACGCCAGCCCAGCTCTTTGGTATTCGGGCCGACCGAGGACAGCGGACTACCCACAGGTTATGACTGCAGCAATGTGAGACGAAGAACATCCTGTACAATTCAATTGAAAAACAAATCTGTTAGGGGAAAAAATCTAAAAAATAAAGAACGTACAATACGCTGGTTGCATAAGTGTGGCACACCCTTAAACTTATACTGTTGTGCGCACAACCTTAAACTAATACTTTGCTGAAGCACCTTTTGATTTAATTACAGCATTCGGTCTTCTTGGGTAGGAGTATATCAGCATGGCCCATATTGACTTGGCAATATTTGCCCACTCTTCCTTGCAAAAGCACTCCAAATCTGTCAGACTGCAAGAGCATCTCTTGTGCACAGCCCTCTTCAGGTCACCCACAGATTTTCTATTGGATTTAGGTCTGGGTTCTGGCTGGGCAATTCTAAAACTTTAATTTTTTTCTGGTGTAGCCATTCTTTTGTTGGGTTGGATGTATGCTTGGGGTCATTGTCGTGTTGAAAGTTGAAATTCCTCTTCGTCTTCAGCTTTCTAGCAGACACCCGAAGGTTTTGGGTCAAAAGTGACTGGTATTTGGAACTATTCATAATTCCCTCAACCTTGACTAAAGCCCCAATTCCAGCTAAAGAAAAGCAACCCCAAAGCATGACACTTCCACCACCATGCTTCACAGTGGGGATGGCATTCCTTTGGTGATGCGAAGTGTTGTTTTTGCGCCAAATGTACCTTTTGGAATTGTAGCCAAAAAGTTCAACCCTGGTCTCATCAGGCCATACAATTTTTTCCTACAAGCTTTTGGGAGACTATGTATTGTTTTCCAAATTTTAGCTGGGCCTGGATGTTTTTCTGTCTAAGAAAAGGCTTCCGTCTTGCAACCCTACCCCATAGTCTAGACATATGGAGAACGTAAGAGATTGTTGTCACGCAGTACACAACCAGTACTTGCCAGAAATTCCTGCAGCTCCTTCAGTGTTGCTGTAGGTCTCTTGGCAGCCTCCCTGACCAGTTTTCTTGTTGTCTTTTCATCAACTTTGGAGAGATGTCCACTTCTTTGCAACGTCACTGTTGTCAGATATTTTCTCCACTTTTTGATGACTGTCTTCACTGTATTTCATGGTATATTCAATGCTGTGGAAATTTTTTTGTACACTTCTCCTGACTGATGCTTTTCAACAATTAGATCCCTTTGATGCTTTGAAAGTTCTCTGCGAACTGTGGGTTTTGCTGTAGCAGGCAACTGAGTAAATGTCAGGATAATCCTACTAGGACAGCTGAACTTTATTTGGAGTTAATTAGAGTCTCTAACTGATGGCAGGTGTGTATCCAAGAAAACTAAACGCTGTAATTAAATCAAAAGGTGCTTCAGCAAAGTATTAGTTTAAGGGTGTGCACCCTTATGCAACCAGCGTATTGTATGTTTTTTTGTTTTTTATATTTTTCCCCTAACGATTTGTTTGCTTTTCAATGGAATTGTATAGGTTATAGGTCACATTAAAGGTAGGAAAAATTTTGTGGTTTAATTTTTTTATATCACAAAAATCTGGCATTTTAACAGGGGTGTGTGTAAAAGTACAGTTTTGTACCTACCATAAATGTAGATGTCCGATAGATATGCAACTGCAGTCATAACATATGGGTTGTCCTGCCTCAGGCAGCCCTCGGTCGGCCGGATTCCAAAGTCTGGGTCCGGCGTCGGCTGGTGTCGCCTCCTCTCCGACGTCAGAACGGCTGGAGTATAAAGGCATCGGCCGACGACATCTTCTTCAGTGTTTCTTGCCCCAGATGCCAGGTGCCCTCCTAGGAAGGCTAAATTTGGTGAATGGATAAAGAATTCCAGACATGCACAACAGTAATAAACAGTTACACCATAGAGATACACCCAGCTAATAGGAATAGGGGTAGTGGACCCATAAAGAAGGTTGCAGAGAGGTAGGAGGGTGGGAGAATCCGACTGCAGTTGCATATCTATCGGACATCTACATTTATGGTAGGTACAAAACTGTACTATGTCCTTCAAGAATGCACCTGCAGTCATAACATATGGGTTGAATACCATAGCCAAGCTGGGGGTGGTTGGAACTAAGAAAGTGATGGTGTAGCTAAAATGCCCTGCAGGACTGCCGAAGCAAAGCCTGCTCGGGATCTGGAGTATAAAGGCAGGTTGTAGTGCTTGGTAAATGTATGCACAGAGCTCCATGTAGCAGCCTCTAGAATGTCCTTTGTAGCCACTCCTCTTAGGAAAGCTGTGGATGTGGCTATAGCTCTGGTGGAGTGTGGCATAATATTGGCTGGCACACCTTTTCCATGAAAGGAATAGCAGAATCTGATGCAGTGTCCAATCCATTTGGAAATTGTTTGTTTGGAGATTGCTTTTCCTTGTACTCCAGCAGCATAGGCTACAAGCAGTTGGTCAGACTTTCTGGTGGCCTTAGTTCTGTCCAAGTAGTAGTGTAGTTGCCTGTGTATGTCCAAAGTATGCAGCAGTGCTTCCCCCCTGTTTTGAGGATTGGGGAAGAAAGTAGGCAGGTGAATGGCTTGATTTAGAGACACCCTGGAAATTACTTTTGGCATGAATGAAGGATTGGTTCTTAGAGAGACTCTGTCCTGATGAAAAATGAGAAAAGGAGGTACTGCCATGAGTGCCTGTATCTCCGAGACTCTTCTTGCTGATGTGATTGCCAATAGGAAAATCGTTTTCCGTGAGAGAAATTGCATTTCTGAAGTTGCTGCTGGTTCAAAGGGAGGAAGAGTTAATTTTTCCAAGACGAAGTTGAGGTCCCATGCAGGTACTGGCGGTTTCCTGGGAGGTTTGATATTCTTTATCCCCCTTAGGAACTGTCTTAGCAAAGGATGTGAAAACACAGGTGGATCACAATTGTATTTTGCTGAGATTGCTGAGGCATGAATCTTTATGGAAGAATATGAGAGACCAGTATGAAACATTTCTGCCAAGTATTCCGATATCTGAGGTATACTCAACACTGTTGTATCCTGACCCCTGCTAGCATTCCAGATGATGAATCTCTTCCACTTGGCTGAATAGGTTTTTCTGGTGGAAGGTCTGCGTGCTTCCAGTAAGATCTCTTGAACTTTTTTGGAAAGAGAGATATCGGAAGGAGTTATGGTAACCTCCAGGCTGTCAGATGCAATGTTTTCAGGTTTTGATGAACCGTCCTGTAATTGTGTTGTGTTAGAAGCAGAGGCCATAGGGGCAGAGGCCACAGTTTGGTCCGAGTTATGCTCAACAGCAATGGGTACCAGTGCTGCCTTGGCCAGTCTGGGGCTATCAAAATGCCTGTTGGTTGTTCTGCTTTGATCTTCAGTATCACCTTGGTCAGCAGTGGTAGAGGAGGGAATGCATAAATTGTTAGGGACTTCCAGCTGAAGGAGAGAGCATCCGTTTTCCAGGCTAGAGGATGGTGGGTCCTTGTACAGAACTTTTCCAGGTGATGATTCATGTGAGAAGCAAAGAGATCTATGTCCGGTCTTCCCCATGTCCTTGTTATTTGTGAGAAAATGTGAGGATGCAGCATCCATTCGTGTGGATCCAAGAAATTTCTGCTCAGCTTGTCCGCCAGTACATTGTCCTTGCCTGGCACAAACTGGGATTGCAGATGTATCTTCAGATTTAGGGATTTTTCCCAGAGAATCATTGTTAGTCTACAGAGGGGATAAGAATGAGTGCCTCCCTGCTTGTTTATATACCACATAACAGTGGTGTTGTCTGTCCTTATTAGCAAATGTCCTTGTTGAAGTGATTTTTCGAAAGTCTCGATTGCATGTATCACTGCCAACATCTCTTTTTGGTTTATGTGCAGATGCCTTTCCCTTGGTGTCCATTGACCTTGAATGCATCTGCCCTCCATGTGCCCCATCCATGGTCTGAGGCGCCCGTTGTAATCATTTGACCTGCTTGAGGTTTGTTGAAAGACATGCCTTTGTTTAACTGACTTGCTTGAGCCCACCACAAAAATTCTCTTTGCAGACATAGAATGAGTGGGATTACGTCCTCTAAGCTTTGGCTGTGTTGGGACCATAAGCTTTTTAAGTACCATTGCAGCTTTCTCATATGAAGTCTTGCCAAAGGTATCAGAAGAATGCAAGATGCCATGAACCCCAGGGCCTGCAGGATTTTCTTTGCAGTCAGCTGGGAGAGCTTTGCTAGGCCTTTGAAGTACTCTGGTAACTGCTGTTGTTTTTCCTCTGTGAGATAAGCCATCTGTGTTTTTGTGTCCAGTTTGGCTCCTAGGAAAATAATCTGTTGGGATGGCAGAAGTCTTGATTTCTGAATGTTGACTGTGTATCCCAAGGCCTGCAGTAATTGAATGACATAGTCCAAGTTTGCTATCAAGGTTTGCTTGTTGTCTGCTTGTATGAGGCAGTCGTCCAGGTAGGGGTATATTTGAATCCCCTGGAGTCTGCAGTGTGCCACTACTGATGCCAGGCATTTCGTGAACACTCTGGGCGCAGTAGATAAGCCAAACGGCAATGCTGAGAATTGATAATGCTCTGTCCCTGCAAGAAATCTGAGGTATCTTCTGCAGCTTTGTCTGATTGGGACATGCAGGTATGCCTCCTTGAGGTCCAGAGTGACCAGCCAAGACCCCTTGCCCAGCATGGGAAGGAGTTGCTGCAACGTCAGCATTTTGAACTTTGGCACAATGAGATAAGCATTTAGAGTAGACAAGTCCAATATAGGTCTCCATTTGTTTTCCTTTCTTGGAACAAGGAACAGTCTTAAATAAAATCCCTGGCCTTGTTCCTGTGGAGGGACCTTTTCTATTGCTTTTATATTTAACAGTTTTGAAACTTGAATGAGTGCCTCTGCCCTTTGATGAAGTGGCAGGTTTGGCATGCCTTGTCTTATTGGTAAAGTATGGAAGTGGAATCTGTAACCTTTGTCTATTAAATCCAGAATCCAGTTGTCCTTTGTTAAGATATGCCAGTTTTTTGAGAATAAGGATAATTTTCCGCCCAAAGGTGCTTCTCTTTGAGCCTTTGTAGATGGTATGAAAGTCAAGTCATTGTGGTTGTCCTTGTGGTGCAGCTGGACTGCCTGCGCCACTTCTTTGATTTGGTGGTTGCCATTGGCGGCCCCTGTAGGAGCCTCGGTATTGCCCTCTACCTCGGGTTCGCCTGTTTTTTCCCCTTTGAAACTTGTCAGTGTCTGGAAAGGACCAATTCTTTGAAGGCCAATTCCTGCTGAATCTGGGTGGCTGAACCTGGAGGAAATCTTTGACTGTCTGTACTGATTTAGCTTTTTCCTCAATGGACTTCAACACATCTTGTGCATTAGCACCAAAAAGCTTCTGTTTTTCCAGAGGTGCATCAAGTAACTTTACTTTAACATGGTCTGACAGTGGCTTTTCTTTTAACCAAGCATGTCTACGTATAACAGCCCCAGTCATAGCTGCCCTACATGAAGCCTCCAATGCATCATAACCACACTGAAGAAAATGATTGCTAACCTGCTGAGTGTTATGTACTTGATCCTGCAATGCCTTTCTATCAATAGGCTCAGGAGAGGCTAGCTTTTTCTGTAAATCATCCAGTAAAAAATCCTGGTACTGAAACATATGAAAAAGGCAGTTAAGTGACCTCATGGCCAGGGTGGTAGAGGTACAACTTTTTTACCCCATCTCTCCAGGGACCTAGCTTCCCTATCCGCCGCTGGCAGTGGATTCTTGGCTGTGGAAGTAGCCACGCCCTTGGGGCCCTGTGAAATAGTTTCTAGATCCACAGAATGGGCCTTAAAGAGAGGTTTGTGGGTGTCAGGGACCCTATAATATCTGTCTGGCTTGACAGGAGCAGGAGGGAGAGAATCAGGGTTAGCACTGGAGTCTGAGAAAACATCATCCAGGGCATCCATAACTGGAGGGATAGCTAAAGGTCTGTGCTGGGGTAGCTTGAGGAAGGTACGTAGCCTTTTTCTGGAATCAGAGAATTCCTGACCCTGCCATTTAAAATGCTCCCTCAGAGTGTAGGACTTCACCGAATGAAAAATCCTCTGGAGGAGAGGCAGAGGGAATTGATTCCTCAGCATCAGAGTCTTCATAGGCCTGGAAGGATTCTTCTTGGGTATCTGAAGGCTCAGAATCCCCAGAGGCTTCATCTGAAGAGAGGTTGTCGGCCTGCTCAGTTCTGGGCCTTTTCTCTGCAGGCGGCTGAGAACCTCTGTCTGGATGAGGCTGAGACCCCCTGATAAGAGAAATAAGATCTGCAGCAAGAGACATGATCTGTTTATCAGAAGAAGGGGCCTGGGCAGTAGGTTTAGGATGGGCCTTGGCCTGGCTGGCGGCCTTAGCACATGCAAAGGCCTTGATGGACATGGATACAGGAGGTCTAGCTGCCCCACGTGCAGGAGTTACCTTGTCCACAGGAATGGTGTCGGGTAGATCCAGAACTTCGGTTTCTGGAAGAAAGTCAACAACCGGCACCGGTGTAGACTCCAAGACCGAAGGATGAGTTAACGCTGTGTCGTCGGCCTGGAGCGGTTGAATTACCGCTTCCAAAGGGACCGAAGCACTCGCGGAGGGTTTAGGAGGAGTATCGGTGGAGGACGCGGGCTGAGGATGTCGGTCCTGGTCCTTTCGTTTTTTTGGAAGATTGAGTAGTCGGTTGTTCCGACGGCATGATATAAGCGAAAGATTTGCCAAAAAAGTCTTCGGCAAATTCTGCCCGGCGCCTGAGAGTGCACTTATTAAAGCAAACACAGGCAGCACAGGCAGAGACGTCATGGTCTGGGCCCAGGCAAGGTAGGCAATAAGAATGGAAGTCCTTAAGAGGTATTTGTTTACCACAAGACAAACGATTATTAACTTTCTCAATTTGTTCTGACATCGGCTGAGGCAAGAAAAAATGTTCCCCAACGGGGTACTTAGCTTTTAGATGACTTCGGTACTGAAACACAGGAGCTGACCGACCGGCACTTGCGAACTGGTTCTGCTTCGGGCACCGCGCAGCAAGAAAGACTGAAGAAGATGGCGTCGGCCGATGCCTTTATACTCCAGCCGTTCTGACGTCGGAGAGGAGGCGACACCAGCCGACGCCGGACCCAGACTTTGGAATCCGGCCGACCAAGGGCTGCCTGAGGCAGGACAACCCATATGTTATGACTGCAGTTGCATTCTTGAAGGACATCTTTTTATATCCACTGTAAATAACCAAAAGCCCTGAATTGATTTTAAAAGTACAAATGCCTTTACCTTAAAATTGTGTAACACTCTTAATATATCAAAATATTTAAAATCCTTTGGCTGATTAACATAATTTATAAAAATATGTACATTATGTTAATCAGCCAAAGGATTGTAAATATTTTTATATGTTAACATAATTTATAAAAATATGTACATTGATGCCGCGGTGGTATGGCAGTAGCATTGTTACCTCACAGCAAGATGTTCTCCCATTTGATTCTCGGCATGGCTTGGGAGTGCCTTCTGTGTGGAGTCTGCATGTCCTCCCCGCAGTTAGCGTTCGAAAGACATGCGTGCGTAAATGGGCGTGCCTTGGCTGAAGGTTGAGCGTCGAGCTGGCACCTCGCGTTTCGTAAAAATCTACTGCCAATCATTAGCAGACCGGAGTTCCGCTGTGGCGACCCCTTACTGGGAAAAAGCCAAAAGACAAACATAAAAATATGTACATTGCTGAGGTCAAATAGAATGTCATGCTATTTCTGTGGAGTCTACACTGTATTCAAAAGGTACAATGTGCTTAATTCCAATCTGATTCTCCCTTCCTGGTTCAAACATACTGAATAATCTATTTTCTATCAAATTTGATGTACTGATTCAAAAATATAACACTCAAACTTCAGCTCTGACTTATGAAATGAGTCATTTTAGGTAGGCTTAGTGAACCTAATAACATACAATATGCAAAAAAACTTAAAAGTTCACATGATCAAGCTTCAAATTTCAGCTTTCAGGATATTTACAAATATTTTTACGTGGTTTGTATGGTTTCACTTCAGTATACCGAATGTTACATGGCCGAGACCATATTATCGAAATTTCCGTACTTCGAAATACTGAAGTGGTGCAAAAAAAAAAAAAATTTCTGCAGGGAGGGCAAGCCCCCCTGCACCCCCACACCCCCCCTACTTAAATATACCAACTCCGAGATTGTGCTACAGTGGAGGAAAGGGAAATCACCCATTCTGTACAATATGAGGAAGCTCTGAATGGGAGATTTGCCATGTCCCCACTATCGTGTAATCACGGGGACTGTATATTTAAGTGAAGGGGGTGCTTGCCCCCTTGCAGAAGAAACGTGTTTTTTTTTTGCACCACTTCAGTATTTCGAAATACTGAAATTTCGATAATATGGTCTCGGCCATGTAACGTTCAGTATTTTGGTATACTGAAGTGAAACAGGTTTGTATGCAAATTACAAGATTCAGTGGCGGCTGGTGACTTCAAATCATAGGGGGGCTGCAGGAGACAGCTGAATGGGTGGGGTCAATGGGAAGGGGTGTGGCCAACTAGAAAGGGGAGGAGCTATGCTCAAAACCACAAAAACTAACTAATACACTGCACTGGGTGCCAAACCGTCATTATGAGAGTCCAATCAAGACAAAATGAAGTGTAGAAGAATAAAAATATTTCAATGCATTGGCTGCATGACAGTTTACTTAATATCTAGATGGAAACAAAAAGGTTGTAAGGCATGAAAAAATAAATTACTTTTTAAATACATTAATGGAATGCCAGCCAAAATCAAGTATAAGGAAAAACAAGCAGCACTCAACTCAAACCGCTTCTTGCACTGCAGTTCTAATTATAATTTATATTCAGCTTTATTAAAGTACCAAGTAACATGTTGAAAGTAGAAATCTCTGATGCCCCCCACTTGTAAAAATGTTTCTTATCCAAAAAAAGACCTGCTGCCTGATAACTATCTACTTGTTTCATGGGGAAAACATGATCAAATTAAAAAATGAAAAGCAAACAAGAAATAAGCTCAAGATACACTGCTTAAAAGGATTACTGTACAGGTTATGGACCACACGATTGGCATTCTGTTTAGTTTACAGGTAAAGCCTGCAGAGATGACTGGAAATCTCCAAGTGTAATAAGTTTCTTAAAATAATGCAATCTGTCCTTTATTACAAATACTGTCATATGCATTTCAATACCCAAGGCTTACACATTATCTAGTTAAGTATTCTCTACACGGCAACAACAGAAAGGCTTTCAATGTTGGCAATTCTTTAACAGTATGCTTATTAAAGCTTACTTGCATCTTACAATCTCAGCCAAGCTTACCTGATGGTCATTAAAGTATTGCTACTTAAACAGAGAGCAACAGGCACTTTGAGTAATAAGCATAAATCAACAGTACAAAAAATATGACAGAAACCAGACCATTCTGCAAAAATCAAGGACACATGAAAAGCCATAGTACTTGTGTCTACCTTGGATGGGGGGGATACTCTGCACATTTACACTGCATAACTACTCCTTGCCCTGCTTCGACACATCCAGAGTCACTACATGAGGAGTGGGGTGCAACAAGTATGTCACAATTTGAAATGTCTCTGGCTGACTGTGATGGCCCTGACACATTTGTCATACCTCTCAACCTCAGAGCAAGAAATCTGGACAGAGCCATACAAAGAAGTGAGACAAAGGCCCGAAAATAAGGACAATTTTTAAATATTGCTCTTATAAACGTAGAAAGATAACAGAATAGGTCTTGCATTAGTATGAATTTTCTGAATGGTATGAAATCTGAAACTCAAATGTCTGTCATTATTTTCTAACTTCAGTCTTTAATGATTTGTCACTAATTTGCCAAAAAAACACAATCTTATGAAAAATGGACCAAAAATGTGATGTAAAAATATAAAATAGCCACACAATACAGCTGGGAACCTGTCAAAGAAGGGACACTTTAATATTGGTACTGCTAACTTGAGCATCTGACAAAATAAAATAATTTACATGCATTTCTGAAATAAAAGTAATCTATAACTGATTACTACAGTTATTTATTAATTGTAAACCCTCCATGTTTTCTTCCAAAATTGCTATTTTGCGGAGGGATTATTAAAGGGAAGAGCAACATTTTGAGCCAAAATCAGGGACAGTTGAGAGATTTGGCTATGCCTAATTCTATAAAGCAATTTATTTGCATGTACCTCTCAACCTGTTAATGCAATAAATCTGGACAAGGCCAAATATATTGGGGGAACATATAAACAGTACCACAAATTGCTCTTGTATAAACAGAGACAGTTGATAGAACAACAGGTCTTACTTTAGCATGCATTTTTCTGAAGGTTATGAAGTCTGAAACTCAGCGTGTCATTATTTAGTGACTTAATTCCTAAATGATTTGCCAGAAAACCACAAATTTTACGAGGAACAAACCAAAAATAAGAAACAAAAATGTATTCATTCTTTGAAAATCTGGACAGTTGGGAGGTATAGTTCAGCTGGGGCTGTCTTTAAGTTTGTTGCCCTTCCCCCTCACAAAATCATGGTCGAATGGCGCCTCCCCCTGCAGCCATTCCAATGATCCATTACTTGGCTATTTCACTCCATTTACCATAAACACTAATGTGCATACTGATTTATTTACTTCTATGATGATTTAGACTTCATTTGAAAGTTTTATTTTGCATTTTACAGCACAAACACTAAGACATCTGCTAAACAAACAGCATTAAAACTTCCCTGCCCTTGAAACTCACATTCAAAGAAAATACATTTTACCAGTGGCAGAACTGCCTAATTCAGAACATCTTTCCAGTAAACAATGAAACAAAAATGCATGCACCCATAATGACAAAACTGCCCAGTTCAGAACATTTCAATCATAAAAGTCTACTCAAACTTGTACAGTCCACCATTATCAGTAAATATGCACAATTCTACAGTCCACCATTATCAGTAACTATGCACAATATCTGAAGAAGTAAAAAATTCATCTAAATAATTCCACATTAAATAAATCTTTAACTAATGAAGAGGTTGCTGCTAGCAAACACCTTTATATTTCATGGTTTCATCGAAAAATAGTGTTTGATGCCCCTGAGGAATAAATTGCCTATATTACATTAAAAATGATAAGCTAGTAATATTGCAATAGGAAATTGATAGCAAACTGATAACAGGCTCATAGTTAGTATCTTAACTTTTTCAGTATGGCAGCATTCACCCCTTGTGGGAGTAGAACCAACAACCTTCTGCATCAAAAGCAAGTACACAACCTGTTGTGCTATTAATAATGCAAGCTGACTTAGCACAGCAGCACTAAACTTACCTTCCCCTGCAGCTCTCAGCTCCTTGTAAAATCTACTCAATACTCAACTGCATCTCAGCTTCGCAGCACAAGAAATCTGGAAAAAGCCAAATTTATTGGGGGGAGGGTCAAAAGCACAAAAACAGGGACACATTAAACATTGCTTGTATAATCTTGGAAAGTTGCTAGAATAAAATGCTGTGTTACCACCATAAATTTTACTGCCAAGGTCCCTGTGCAAAAGAGTCAGAGCAACATACCACTATGCCAAATCACCTGCTTTGTGAAAGAAAAATGCTGTGTTACCACCATACATTTTACTGCCAAGGTCCCTGTGCAAAACAGTCAGAGCAACATACCACTACACCAAATCAGCTGCTTTGTGAAAGAGCAGAGGACTGAAACTTAAATGGCTATCATTTAATGAATTCAGTTCTCACCATAGCTGTCAACCTCTTAGCACAAAACACCTGGACAAACCCAGTAATGAGGGAATACAGCCCTCAAACATATTCAGTGAAGTCAGTTCTTGCCATAGATGTCAACCTTAGCACAAAAAACCTGGACAAAGCCAATAATGGGGTAATACAGTCCCAAAAATAAGGACAAATTTCAAATATTCATCTTATAAACTTAGAAAATTGCTAGAATAAAAGGTTGTGTTACTATGTATTTTCTGAAGAATATGAAGTCTGAAATTCAAATGCCTGTCAATTTTACTTCTGACGGAACAAAAACTATTTTCAGCAGAGGCCCAGGGAGAAATGCTGCAGACACATGTCTTTGTAAAATGGCAGGACACCAGAGCAAATCCACACAAACACAGGGATGAGATGCAGACCCCACACAGAAGGCACCCCAGCCAAGAATCAAACCTGAGAACCTGCAGCTGTGAGGCAACAGTGCTACCACTGCACCATCAAATATCAAGCACTGCAACATTTAGAAACCACAGATACTATGAGGAACAGATCAGATCAAATATGAGGCAAAAATCTGCAATTTTTTTAAAATGGTGGTGGGTAGGGAATTCAGGTCCTTAACACTTGCATACAAGGTACAGGGTTCAAGTCTGAGATATTCCCTACCACACCACCATGAGTTTGTTCTAGCCACCAGTATCCCAGTATCTAGCAACTGGGGCATTCACACACACACACACACACACACACACACACACACACACACACACACACACACACACACACACACACACACACACCTTCGTTCCATAGCTGTCCCTCTTACCTTCCGTTCCATAGTGCGATTTAGATCCCATCCCTTCATTCCATAGCTGTCCGCGATGTAGATCCCTTCATTCCATTACATCCAAAGCTGGGCCATTACATCCATAGCTGGACCATTAAATCCATAGCTGGCGCATTACGTCTGAGCACATCCATGACGCGAGATCCCCAACGAGACTCCTGGAGCACATCCACTACGCGAGATCCCCGACGAGACTCCAGCCTGCCGACATTGCAGTCCGAGTACGATCCTCTTCCAGCAACAGTCTATGCAGTTAAAACTGCATAGACTTCTGGGAGCTCTGCTCTTACATGTTTCCCAGTCAGGACTGCTGCTGAAACAGTCTGCGCATGCTCCAGACTGTCTCAGCAGCAGTCCGGACTAGTGCGCATGCACGAAAGTCTGCAAATTTTTAAATTTTTTTTTTATCTTTTATTTTCTTTATTTTACAGCTGGGGGGAGCTGCAGTCCGATAGCACGGGCCTCCCCTGCAAGATATTATACATTCATAATTTTGCCACATGTAGATATATGCAATTCTTATAAGCAGTTTATGTATATATATTTTATCTGTCTTATTTGTCCATTAATATTCTACCTTATTCTATTTAATGTGTATTTCTAAAATCTCTCATCAAAGAGCTATTTGAATCATCAGCTCTCTATTAGAGATTACAGTATGTGTATATATTTCTTGACTTAAACTGCTCTTTTATTAATCTTATGCATTTGCATATTACTCATAAGATGTTGACTCTTATTAATTCTAGCATTACAAGCAATCTTGACTATATATAGAATTCCTGCTTGTTTAATTTGAATGTGTGTTTTCAGCCATTGTGAACTGAAGTTGTCATCTCAGCTTCACATCCCAACATTGGAATTTGATTACTGCATGTGAACATGACAACTCGCAGTACACAGCAGCTGATAATTTCTTCTAAGTTTCTAATTTTTCTTAATTCTTTTAAGCCACTGTAATCATTAATAAACATATAAATGTACTTCTTTTCATTAATATGTACAGCTAGAGTTAATGCAACAGCATAAGCTATTAACATTCAGCAGAACGTAAGCAAATTGTCAGCAACAGCTCAATATAAACATTATTATAGCTTTTTTTGTTTTTGTTTTACCAATTCTTCACTTCTAATTATAAAAATGTTATTTAGAGTAGATTTCTCACACATATATACTTCAAAAGAAGGAAAAAAGGGAAGGTTCCTTTCTGTTTTCAAACACATCAGTGATGAACTCTGACCTAAATTTTCTTCAAAACAGCTCAAGAAGCAGACAGGAAGCAAGGCACACAGGAATCAAGCATTCTCACCCAACTGGAACTTTCTTTTGTTCTCAAGCTTTTTTATGTGCTAATTGTTTCATAAACAACATGTGAAAGGAGTGTGTTACACAGAAACAAAAAAGAAAAAAATCATGAGCACTTCAACACTTCTAATTAGCATATTACTTAAATTGGAAATTGATTTAACCCAGCAATGCATATACTAAGCAAAGTTTACATTGTCTTAAAGTTACGAATTCTATTGTTCATAATTTAAATGACACTATCTTATAGGAAGTATTTAACATTTAGAAAAACAGTTATACAAGTTACATACAATATATATTAAATCTTTTACTGTAAATATACTAAAACAGAAAACTAACCATTTATATTCCTCATCATGAAAGCATTTTTGCTTAAAATATAAACATATACTTGAATATATTTTGAAGCTTAAATATATAATTAGAATACAAATCTTTTACTTAATGGGTACAGCTGTTATTTCAGAAAATAAAAGTTCTGCAATCATAGAACTTGATTTTAAGCTTATTCATTTTAGAAACCATTTTCCAAGAATTCGGCATACTCTGCTCTTAAAGGATATACTATTTCAATCCATTTCTTCAGTACCAAGGATTTTATTTTTTATTAACAAAAGTGGATGCCTTCTCCAGTGTGTCAAACATTTTAGTTCCTTCAGAAGGAATAATAACTTTATCTTTGCAGGAAACTCCAAAGTAGTTTTTTAATATTCTCTTTAAGTTCTTTAATCAGCGGTAAAGTAGGATTTTCTTTTAATTATTACTTTACTGGAATAATCACTGTCAAATCTGACTACATGTTCACCTGTTTTAATAGGCACCTGGACCATGCTGTTTTTAATATTTGAACTTTTTCTAAGCTGGACATGAACTTAACTATAGAAGTGCTCTCAGGGATCTGTGTCTCCTTTCAATTTCAAGAGACAAAGTTTCTGGTAGATGTAATATTTTATCTAGCCAAGTTTTTAAGAAGTTTATTATATTGCCACTCTCATACTTCTCAAGTATACAACAAATTCTAATTTTATTTAATCTATTTTCTAAATTATCGACTATCTATGAGCCATTTATTTTGCTTTAAAATTTTTCAGTCAGACTCACTGTCAGTTATTCTCCTTTTATGATCATTTAAAGCTCTATCCATACTGCTGATTTCTGCACTTTGTTGTTTCACAAGAACTTCTAAATGTTTCTTCTTTCTGGACTCTGCTTTGAAACTTTCTATTTTGGTATCCAGTGTGTCCATTTTAGGTAATACATTACGCATACTAGATATTAGTGACTGGATGTCTTTTTAAACACAAGAATCCCGAATACCATTCCTTGAGTGGCTCATGTTGAAGCCTCTCCTCTCAACCACGAAGCTGAAATTCTGGCAGGAAAATTACAGCTTTTGAAGAACATGAAGCTATAAATCTTTTCACCAACTATTATTGAATAAAATTAGCTAAAAAGCATCTCCAAATTTTATATTTTGACTATATTTTCTGTCAGAGGAAAGTTTTTAGTCACAGAGCTTTCAATAGTTGCTGGTCACAGTTAGACATCTTGGGCATGCCCCAACAACTTACGTTCTGACAATTCATTCCAGCAGCATTTGTCAGCAATCATGCTTCTTACTCTGCTTCAGCAAAGACACTCCATCCTGCTGTTTCTTTTTTTGCTGTGCTTAATAAGAAAAACAAAATACAGTAAACAGCCCTTGACAACACTGAGGGCTCAGTGTCTCAGCCACAAAGGAGTGAAACTGTAGTGGTTGACCATTACCCCTCAGACAACTTCTCTGGGTTCCTCTGGTACAGTCATTCCAGCCAGCATAGTGGGAGGAGCCACATCCTCTGACTATTTCAGTGAGCGATTTGGGCATGACAAAACCATCTTCTTTGTGTCTGGGATGCACTCAGAGATGCTTCTCAGGGTAGCCAGGAAAGAGACACCTTGACAGGCTCATTGTTCTTCCAAGGGTTTTCCAGCAAAGAAACAAAAAGTTAGATTTCGTTTCTATTCATGAAGATGTTATTTCCTCAGTCAGGCAAATATTGCAGGCTATTAATGCGACATGTTCTGAGATGGGCTTCTTCTCCTGCCCAAGCCCAAAACTCTAACCTTGAGGAAACTTGGTGCTCACCACTTCCTTTAGGGGAATTTTCCTTTTTACAGACTTTCTAGGATGAATGAGTTGTTTTTGTGGCAACAAATGGATATGTCTGCTGAACCATGGAGATATTGTGTGCTGAAAGTGGATGTCTCATGTTATACCCATCGCTTCCACCTGCCAACCTTGAAGCATGTGTTTAATGTTTCCTATAATAATCCTTTTAAGCTTAGGTTCAAAAAACTTTATATAAAAAGACTACTTAAAGTAGCTCAAACTAACAATTTTGTTTTGTCATCTTAGATCGGACTCCGCTGCTATTTCTACCTCTTTGCAAGCTGGAAACAGACTGCAGGTAAACAGGAAACCTTCACTGAAGCTGAAGATATCACCAACCTACTGGCAGACAAATTCAGCTCAAATTTTACTCCCTTTTTCTTACCCGTAATACCACATGAAATATCTTTTGTCTATGGGCCACGGCAACACCCCAACTGCATTCTAAATACCATGAGATATCAACTAGAGGAGTCCTAAATGAGGCTAATTCAACCTCAGCCTGAACATAGGCTTTATTCCAAGGGAATGGAGAATAGCTAAAGTCATTCCCCTGCACAGCGGAGGACCTTCCATTGACCCAAGTAATTTCCAACCTACAAGTCTGATCAACCTTGTTTGCAAAGCCATGGAAAGGCTTATCAAGGAACCAATTAACAAGGGCATACTTAACCTTCAACCACTGGATCTGTTTCAGTTCAGATTCATCAATGACAGATCATGTTTTCTTAAACCTGGTGGACCTCTTTAAAAGAAAGATTCACCAAGGCAATGGATGGTGGCAAATGGATCACACCACATACCTTGACCTGGCTAAAGCCTTTGACACAATTCCCCATTTGGGCACAAAGATGGTTTACACCTAGTTGTTTTAACCTCTTACTTTACCTGCTGAATTTATAAATGGCTCACTGATAGAATACGCAGGATCAAATTAGATCAATCTACCTCCTTTAATAGACCAGTCAAGTTCCCCAAGGTTCTGTGCTGGGCCCCCTCCTGTTTGGCACCTACTTTTCCAAGGCCAACATTAAAGGACTCTGAATGGCCATATTTGTGGACTACAAACTGGTGGCGGTTACCAAATTCCCAAATGATGTAGCCATCCATCAAGGACTGTCTGACCCAAACAAAAAGCTGGTGCCAAAAGCACAGACTAAAGCTAAATGTCAAAAAGTGCATTATTGTATCCCTCAAAACGTCAGCCCCCTAGGGAAATTACCACAATGACAATGCAACCCTGGAAGATGACCGCAATCTTACATTTGACCCGTACATGTCCACTGTGCTGAGGAAGTCCTTCTGTGCTGCACTACTTATTAGGAAGTAGATTACTTCTACATCTAGGGATGCCATTGTTCTTCTATACTTTCCCTCATAACGATCAAAATACATCATCTCATTTTGCTTGTATCTAACCAGGCATATGCAACTGGAACACACACAGAGATACCTTACAAGAAGGAAGCTAAACTTAATCAACCTGTCATACATGGACCTTCAACAAACTGACAAGAGATGACCTGTGTCCGGCATACAGGGCATTCTCTGACCTAGCTCTGATGAATCTGCTGTACATCAGCAAATCAAATAGTACTAGAATTACACACGGTCCAGGGATCTAAATCTATGTAGCATCGACAGAACAGCCTGGAGAGACAGGTGTAATACAGAGAGGTTACCAATGTTCTGGAACAGACTCCCCATACAAGTAAAATAAAGCTCATCCATGTCCATATTCAAGCAAAATTTGCACCTAAGGATGGAAAACAGGAAATTTATCCCAGGGTACCCTCCCCCACTATACTAATGGACCGAGGCAGCCACTCAAGGATACATTCCATGCCTGAGGCCCTCAAAATATCTACAGTATTAATTCAGTTAGTATCTGTAAGGGTCTTAGAATCTAGTTCAGAAAGAAGAAGAAAAATTGAAACACTACAACGGGACAGAAATTTGGCTAGGCCTAAAACAGCCTGCAAGGGCAGATGGCCTAGTACAAACCTATGAATAACCAGGGACAATAAAAGGACAGATTTTCAGAAGTAAAGATCTGCAATTCTAATAATCATCTGCAATGTAATTCACCACCTTTACTCCAAAAGTCATCAGTTTTAGGAGAGATAAAGGACAGAGTAGAAAATCATGGTCATTTGAGAGATGTATGCAATCTAGTCTCCACTTCTTTTAACTCTTTGCCTGCACGTTACAAAACATTACAGCACCGCATGGCTGTGCCAATGGTGCAGGTGCTGAGTTTATTTGGTTTCAGTGCACATTTTCCTTATTAAAAAATAAAGAATCAGCATAAGCTTTTTTTTGTTTTTTTTTTTAAACATCAAAAAGAAATCTCTTTTGCAGCACATCTGTCAGATAATTATTTGGGTAGCACTGAACTATACTAGCCAAATAACGTTTATTGAATCATCACGTATGGTATATGCAAACAAATATTTACATAAATAAAAACAAACCATACTGACATAATGTGACCTGACACATCATGCCGTTTATTAGCATGACTTCCCACCTCTGCTCTACAAGAAACAGGACATGGGTACCCTACCAGTGTTATGCAGTCTAAGCAAATGAAATCAGTTACTTGCTAAAAAGCAAATCGGCTGACAACCCAATCTGTTAGTGTAGGAGATGCACTCTCTCCAAAAAAGTAGTAACCAGTGGTGGTGCCCCCCTGGATTGGTCTTAGGATCACTTCTCTTTGACATGGCTGCTAGGAGTTGTTACACAGTATAAGCAGAGTTTGATCAAGCAAAGCAATATGACAACCAAGCAAATAAGCATCATTACGAAAACAGAGATAGAAAAGTCAATGATTGTTAGAGGAAGGTGAGAAATTTTGAGAAACAGTCAAAGAATCGACCGTCCTCAAATTCACAGATGCTACGGTCTGCTGTGGTAGCATAAATCAGAAAGGCAGATCTATACAAAACAAGTTGCCACCCAGCATCATTTATTATGCAGCAGGAATGCAACCACAGTGTACCTCTGCAATAAACATGAGGACTTTGTTCTGCAACAATCAAAAGCCCTTTTGGTTATGATGGGAGGTAGCACTGAACGGAAGGGCACATTCAAGCGCAGGGAGTATTAAGCCCATTCTAACAGCAAGTTAGATCTGCTCTGTTAGCACACTGCTCACAAAGCAGCAGGTGTGCAACATGGCAGTGACTCTGTTGCTCACTTTATCTGTGTGTGACATAAAAATTAAGAGAATGAACAAGTCATACACCGCAGTATTTAAAAGTATGAACATTTTCTAGTAGATGGTCTTCAAAGCAACAATGCACCATTTTTCCTTGTACATACTGAAATGTTTCTGCTTTCTCTTCAAACAGCATACTCCAGGGACACATTTTAGCAAAGACATTACCAAGATATTTGGCACTCAGAGCTGGGAAATATTCAGTTGACCAAATAATTTGTTATTGGAAATACAGAAGCATGTTCCTAATGTCAAAAAAGGTGTTACAGGAATTAATATCAAGCGAAAAAAGTAGTGGTCTGAGCACTAAGGCTTGGTAAAGTACAATTGTGTACACTTACCATAAATGTAGATGTTCGAGTGTATTCACTGTTGCAGTCATCACATCTGGGTTATCTGCTTGCAGGTAGCCATCAGCCGGCCTGAATATCAGAGTCTTGTATTCCTGCATCGGATGCTGTCTCTTCTTCCATGACGTTAGGTCTTCAGGGGTATGAAATATGCAGCTGACGCTATTACATCAGTTTTTCTTGCCCCAGATGTCAGGTGCCCCCACAATGGGAAGCAATTATATGCTAAGGTACTACACCAAACAAGAAGGAAAGGTAGAGCCAAGAGAAGTCAGGGGGCTGGAGGGAGGGTAACCAGGACTGCAACAGTGAATACACTCGAACATCTACATTTATGGTAAGTGTACACAACTGTACTATGTTCTTCGTGTGTCACTGTTGCAGTCATCACATTTGGGTTGATTCCCAAAGCTAAGAAAGGGAGGAGGAAGTTAGAGAGCATTAGGGCCAGCTATTAAGCCCTGCAAAACAGCAGTGGCAAAACCAGCTCTGGATCTGGAAAAAAAACAGGCATGTGGTAATGTTTGTTGAAGGTACAGAGCTCCAGGTAGCAGCTTCTAGGATGTCCCTGGTAGGGACTCCTCTGAGAAAAAGCTGTAGAGGTAGATGCAGCCCTGGTGGAATGTGATCTTATCCCCCTGTGGGGCAGGTTTTCCATGGTGCTTATAGCAGAAATCAATGCAAATGGCTATCCATTTAGAAATGGTTTGTTTTGAAATGGCCTTCCCCTCTGCCCCTGTAGCAAAGCCAACTAGCAGCTGTTCAGTTTTTCTGAGAAGCTTAGTCCTGTCCAAATAAAATCTAAGTTGTCTGTGCACATCCAAAGAGTGCAGTATTCGTTCTCCTTTGTCTTGTGGATTCAGTAAAAAGATGGAAAAATGAATGGACTGATTTAGGGCCACACTAGACACCACCTTGGGCATAAAGGAAGGATTGGTCCTGAGGGAAACCCTGTCTGCATGGAAAATAATGAAGGGCTCCACTGCCAAGAGAGCCTGTAATTCAGACACTCTTCTTGCTGAAGTGAGTGCTAGAAGGAAGGTTATTTTCCAAGAAAGGAATTTCAACTCTGCAGTTTCAGCTGGCTCAAAGGGAGGTAGAGTGAGCTTTTCTAATACAAAATTAAGGTCCCAGGCTGGAGTAGGGGCTCTCCTGTGGGGACCTTACATTTTTGGTCCCTCTGAGGAATTGCTTTAACAGGGGGTGAGAGAAGAGGGGTGGTTCAGTATTATAATGTGCTGAAATGGCAAAGCCATGAATTTTAATTGACAAGAAGGATAGACCCTTGTGGAGCATTTCTGTTAAGTACTTAAGTACACGAGGTAAGCTGGGCACCATTGTGCCCATCCCCTGAGTCTGGCTCCATGAACAGTATCTTTTCCACTTCTCAGCACAGGATTTTCTAGTACTAGGCCTCCCTGCTTCCAGAATGACATCTAGCACCTGCTTACTGAGGGATGCTATTGGAGAGCTCAAGGAATTAGCCAGGCTGCAAGGTTCACGGTTTGAAGTTGAGGGTGCAGAATCTGGCCCACCTGCTGGGACAGCAGGGAAGGGGTCTGAGGCAGGTGCCATGGTTCCAGCAGTGTCATGCACAGGAGGGGGGTACCAGTGCTGGCGTGGCCAGTCTGGTGCAATCAGTATTGTCCTTGGCTTGTCTCGTTTGATCTTTAGCAGAATCTTCAAGAGGAGAGGCAGAGGGGAAAACGCATAAACCTGTAGGCTTTCCCAGGTAAAGGACAGGGAATCCACTTTCCAAGCTTGACTGTGGGAGGTCCTTGTGCAGAATTTGTCCAATTGGTAGTTCTGAGGGGATGCAAACAGGTCTATCTCTGGAGTCCTCCATTTGTTTCTCAAGAGGGTGAATATTTTTGGTTCCAGTTTCCATTCGTGTGAGTCCATGAGATTTCTGCTTAGGTCGTCTAACAGAGAGATTAGCTTGCCTGTAAGTGCACTTGGTAGCTCAAGGCTGTGCTCCACAGAGCCATGGCTAGTCTGCAGAGAGGGTACGAGTGGGTTCTCCCCTGCTTGTCTATGTACCACATAACTGTGGTGTTGTCTGCCTTTACCAATAATTGTCCTAGAAGAATGTGGTCCTTGAAGGCTGTCGGAATTCTGTACAGCTAACATTTCTTTTTGGTTGATATGCAGGTGCATCTGTCTTGGGTTCCATTTGCCCTGAATGCACCACCCTGCCAAGTGAGCCCCCATGCATAGTCTGATGCGTCTGTTGTTAGGGTTTGGGCGGCAGGGGGTAGAGTTTAAGGGAGCCCCTTGTTGTGGTAGCAGGCCTCTGCTCACTAAAAGAACTCTGTCTTTATACAAGGAATGATAGGAATCATTGATTCCAGGTCCTGAGAATGTTGACACCAAAGGCTTTTTAGATACAATTGTAGTTTCCTCATATGCATTCTTGCATATGGAATTAGTAGAATGCAAGAGGCCATGAACCCCAGGGCTTGCAGAATTTTCCTTGCAGATAGCTGGGTCTTTGTGGCCAGTAGTTTGAAGTAGGTTGTCAAATAAACTTGTTTCTCTGGAGTGAGGAAAGCCATCTGGGAAGTTGTGTTCAAGCTTGCTCCAAGAAATACAATTTGCTGGCAGGGTACTAGATGAGATTTATTTTCGTTTACAGTGTACCCCAGTGAGGTTAGAAGTTTCTTTATGAATGCCAGATGTTTTAATAGCAAGTCCTGGCTTTCTGCCTGAATCAGACAATCGTCCAAGCATGGGTATATTTGAATATTTCTCTGCCTGCAAAATGCAATGGCTGGAGCTAGACACTTTGTGAATACCCTGGGTGCAGTAGATAAGCCAAAGGGAAGTGCAGAGAACTGATAGTGCATGGAGCCTGCCCTGAAGTGTAGGTACTTCCTGCAAGATTCCCTTATTGGAATGTGCAGGTAAGCTTCCTTTAAGTCTAAGGTTGCCAACCAGGCATCTTTGCCTAGCATAGGAAGCAGCTGTTGTAGTGTTAGCATTTTGAATTTTGGGATTACCAAAAAGGTGTTTAGAATAGAGAGGTCCAGGATAGGACGCCAGGAGAAGAGTTTTCTTGGTACTAGGAAAAGTCTTGAATAAAAACCTTGTCACCTTTCTTCTGCTGGGACAGGTTGAATAGCTCTGATACTCAGAAGAGAGAGAACCTGCTGTAGAGCCTCTGCCCGCTGATTTTGAGGTAGGTCTGGCCAACCGTTTAGGGTTGGTAGGGTGTGAAAGTGAAATCTGTATCCTTGGGAAACTATATTCAAAACCCATTTGTCCTGGGTAATGAGTTCCCAGTTTTTTGCATGCAGGGCAAGCTTTCCTCCTAAGGGAGCAGGCAGTGGAGCAGGGCTTGGAAGGGTTAAGGTTAAGACATTGTGACATTTTTCCGTAGGGGGTGTCTTACTACTCCCTGCTCTGGAAGTGGGAGCCCCCCACTGCTTAGGCCTGTACACAGCCTGAGACTGTAACCTAGGTGGTCTGCTGTTCCTGGGTTTGGACTGAGAAGGCCTGGAAAAGGCTGGAAAGGACCAATTCTTTGAAGGCCAATGCCTACTAAATCTGGGAGGCTGTACTTGCAGGAAATCTTTAACAGTTTCCACAGATTTAGCTACTTCCTCCATCATTTTGAGGACTTCTTCTGCTTTGTTGCCAAACAGGCGGTCTTGGTTTAAGGGAGCATCCAGTAATTTAGCTTTAACATGATCTGGCAAGTTTTGCTCCTTAAGCCAAGCATGCCTTTCTAACTACAGACCCAGTGACAGCAGCACTGCAAGATGCTTCTAAAGAATGAAAACCACATTGCAAAGTATGTTCACCAACTTGTTCTGCAAAATGCATTAAATCCGGTTATTCTTTGTGTTCAGCAGAGTCAGGAATCAACATAATTTTCTGTTTAAGTAGCCCCATAATATGCTGTTGGTACATTAACATGTGAACCTGTCAATTTAAAGCCCTAATGGCCAAAGTAGCAGAAGTATATACCTTCTTACCCCATCTGTCCAAGGCCCTAGAATCTCTACCAGAAGGGGTAGGGTTTTTGTCAGCAGTAGCCTTAATGCCCTTTGGTCCTTGGGAAATGGTCTCTGAATCCACAGTAGGATTCTTGAAGAGAAACTTGTGAGAGTCAGGTACTCTGTAATACCTGTCAGGTTTTCTGGGAGCTGGAGGTAAAGTGCCTGGAGAAAGGCTAGATTCCAAGAAAGCATCATCCACAATGTCCAGAACAGGAGGGATAGCTAAAGGCCTGTGTTGAGGGAGGAGTAAGAATTCCCTAAGCGTCTTTTTGGAGTCAGAGTAATCCTGGCTTTCCCAGAGGAAATGCTGCCTAAGAGTGTGCAAGGTTTCACCAAAAGAAAAATCTTCTGGAGGGGAAGCAGAGGGAATGGAATCCTCTGCATCAGAATCCTCATAGGTAGATAAGGACAAATCCTGGTAATCAGAAGAAACAAAAATATCAGATTTCTGATCAGAAGAATCAGAAGGAAAATCACATCTAGGTCTCTTAGAGGGGGAAGACTGACTTCCCCTAATTAAGGTAATAAGGTCTTCAGCCATTCTAAGCATTTGTTTTTTAGGCATATGGGCCTGAGCATGCGGTCTGGACGTCAGTTTTCTAGGCGTGGGTCGAGTTTTAGGCCTGGATGAAGAAGATGGCATCTGTTTAAAATGCAATGGGAAATAGGAAATTCACCCCAGGGATCACCTCTGTGGCTCTGCTTGACAGTGGCACAGGAAAATAATTTTCTTTGGGTGGCAAAAGCCAGGGTACCTTTTTGGCTGGGCTTGTATAGGCCCCAGGGCCGATAGCCTAGTACCTACCTATGAACCTAAGTCTGTACGCCTGAATACACCCTCAAAAGCCGGTACCTTCAAAGCAGCTCCGGACCCATCCAAGGTAGAGACATCCGCAGGTTCCATAGTTGAAGAAGCATCTCGCGGCATACCGGACTTCGAATGGGTCTCAGTAGAGGCCTGCGAATCTGAGGTAGTGAGTATCAGGGGCTGTGCAAGTGCCTCACTGAGTACCGGCGGACTGGCGACTAGCTTAACTGAAGCTAGTCAGCAGTTTTGGACCTATGCGATCGGTCTGTGTCTTTATCCTTACATTTTTTCGGAATATCTGTAGTAGGGTAGCTTACCAAAGCCATTTCTGGATAGTTATACCGAGTACCAAAATAATTTGCTGCAAATATAGCCCGACGACGAATAGTTCGGGGGTTGAACAAGGCACAAAACCAACAGTAAGGGACGTCGTGGTCTGAGCATAAGCAAGGAATGCAGCACGAATGAAAATCTTTATGAGGTATTTGCCTTCCACATGTAATACCATTGTTAACTTTTACTGACATCGGTTAAGAGCAAGAAAAAGGATCCCCAACACGGTACTTAGCTTTTTTGAAGACTTCGGTTATGAAACTCGAAAACGAAAATTTCAGGAGTCGGCCGACCAGCACTTGCGAACTGCTTCTGCTTTGGGCACCACGCGACAAGAAAGACTGATGTAATGGCATTGGCTGCATGTTTTATACCCCTGATGACCTGACGTCCTGGAAGGAGAGAAAGCAACTGACGCAGGAATCCAAGACTCTGGTATTCAGGCTGGCTGAGGGCTACCTTCAGGCAGATAAACTCAAATGTGATGACTGAGTGAAACATGAAGAACATCACCAGACGTCATTAAATGGACTGCAATGCAGCTCTACAGCAACTACTCAGAAGTGTTGGTTATGGCAATATGCAAGCCACAGTGCTATAGAGGGTAATATGATCCCAGATTGACAACTCGTTGACAAGTAAAACAAGGCCCCCTGAATTAAAGGCCACTGACAAATTAAAACAGCTCCTGCTTATCATTCTGCTTTCATGGCGAGATGCAAATGGCCAGTGACATCTAAGAGGACAGCAATGGTACTGTGGCCTTTCCTGATGCCATACTGCTAGCTTGTACATATGCCATGCAATATGATGCTACTCCTTAACTGTAAGGCTACTGCTTTCTCTGGAAATTTTGGCCAAAGGTTACAAGAAGGTAAATGGTCAGAATGACAGTGGTTGGGGTCAAGTAGATCAAAATTGCGTTTTGAAATGGAGATTAGAAAATTTTTACAGCTTGGGGCTGCACAAGAGAACTCTTTACAGTC
Source organism: Protopterus annectens (assembly GCF_019279795.1). Lineage (NCBI taxonomy): Eukaryota > Metazoa > Chordata > Ceratodontiformes > Protopteridae > Protopterus > Protopterus annectens. The sequence goes on along the minus strand of NC_056735.1, from coordinate 110,705,137 downwards.
TTACTTTCATGTTTTGTGCAGTCTAATACAATTTAAAAAACATACAACAAAATCTCAAACATGTGCATAGCTGTCAGAACAGGTAAAAATATGTGCATTTTGGTATAACATGCAAAATGACAGAAAATATCACTTTCTCAAAGAAAAGAGATTTAGTGGTTCCCATTTCATAAGAACACATTATTATGATCTGATTCAGTTACGTAATGAGTTTGTCAGCCAGAAAAAATCAATGTACATGCTGGCTGTGAACCTTATGTCAAAGCAGAACACCCACATGGCTATATTTGTTGTTAAATCAAGTTAAAGTCATAATGGAGAACTATAAAAAGGGAAAGAACCTAAGTATGTCATGGATAGAATACACAAAAGCATTTGACGGTATCCCACATTCATGGATAAAAGAGCAATTTAAAATGTACAAGATACACCCTACACTGATCAATTATATTAGAGTGACCATGAAACAGAGACAAACCACTCTGCAGTTAAGCCATGACAATGGACATATTATTGTTTCAGGGATAAAAAAAAAGGGGGATACTCCAAGGTATTGTAAAACATTTCGTAACCCATTATGAGTTAGATAATGGCATGGTAGGCTATTGATATGTACAAATAACTTGATTATTTAATTGTTTTTATTTGAATTAATTGAATGATTGAAGGTTTTAATTGACTTGGATTGATATAAAAGGATGTTTAGAGCACTTGTACAATGAATCTGAAGAAGCGTGCTTTTCTGGATGCACGCGAAAGTGCTCATTTTGTTTTAAAAAATAAAAGTGTGGATTTATACGTGGTGGTTTGACTCCAATTACTTCATTTCTATTGGATACTCCAAGGTGACTGTCTGTCACCAATGCCCTTTTGTTTTGCCTTACCCCATTAAACTATCTACTTAACAAATTAGGTCACAGCTACAATTTGGCTTCCAGAAAACAACAAAGTGTATAGAGACTTCTCATCTTCCTTTTTGTAGGTGATTTAAAACTGTCTAGTTGACAACTGTAAGTGGTCAAACCGTTTTTCAGATGATATAAGAATGTCATTTGGTCTTGATAAATGTACAAAAGCAACCTTTAAAGCAGGAAAACTGCAGCACCAAGAAAACATCAGTCTGGGACAGGAATGTGATATAAAAGAACTTGAGCAAGAGGGAGTGTTTAAATATTTTATTTATTTATTTGATTAACATTTGTTTACTGAGAAAGTCCGACTTGGAACTAAGCCAATTTTCAGCAGAGGCCTGCACAGATGCATGTCTTTGTAACGTGGGAGGAAACCGGAGTACACGGAGAAAACCCATACAAGCACAGGGAGGACATGTAGATTCCATGCAAAAGGCATGCCAGCCGTGAATCGAACTGGAGAACCTCTTGCTGTGAGGCGACAGTGCTAGTGCTGCACCACTTCACCGTCCAATATTTGGGAACTGATGAAGGATCAACAATAAAACATGAACAAATGCAAACAAAACTCAGTAAGGAATATTTTAGAAATTAGAAGTTATGTACTCACCATAATGTTCCATCTGAGTAGGTGACTTCATTTGGATGCAACCTGTGGGTATCGGATCCGACCTCGGATCCATTCAAAAGCTTAGGCTCCGAGCTCCTAGCTCCTCCCTCTACCCATAACCCCTTGCCAAGCCCTGACTGACCTCAGATTGAGTTTGCCTATATAATACTGACTACAGTACCTGAACAAAGCATAAATACTCGCTGTATAAAGGTCAGGATGGAGGGATGGTTACATCAAATGAAGTCACCTACTCAGATGGAACGTTATGGTGAGTACATAACTTCTAAATCTGAAGTAGGCAGACTTCATTTGTCTGCAACCTGTGGGACAGAGTCCCCAGCTACCTGAATCTTGGCGGCCGTCATGGAAGGATGTTCCGAGCACCGCTGAGCCAAAGGATGCTCTTCCCTGGAAACAACATCCACCTTATAATGAGAAATAAAGGTATGAGGTGAGGCCCAAGTGGCTGCAGCAGATATCATCCAATGACACACGGGACTTAAAGGTGGCTGACGTGGAGACTGCCCTAGTAGAATGAGCCGTAACCCTCTGAGGAGCAGGTCTACCTGAAGTGTCATAAGCCTGCAGAATACAATTAGCAATCCACCTCGATAGTGTGACTTTAGAAACTGCTTTACCCAAAGCAAATTTAGCAAAGGAGACGAACAGCTGATCTGATTGCCTGTGACCAGCTGTTCTGTGAATATAAAATCGTAATTGTCTATGAACATCCAAGGAATGCAATTTGTATTCCCCTTTGTTTGAGTACTTGGGAAAACACAGGTAAGTTGATTGATTGGTTGATATTAGATTCTGAAGAGACTTTTGGAAGAAAAGATGGATTGGTCCTGAGGCACACCCTATCTGGAAAGAAGGAAAGGTAAAGCCGGCTGACGCATAGAGCCTGAAGTTCAGACACTCTTCTGGCTGAAGTGATAGCTACTAAGAAGGCAGTCTTCCAGGAAAGGTACTTCAGGTCTGTAGAAGCTGCAGGCTCAAAGGGAGGAGCAGTAAGGGCTTGCAGAACTAAAGATAGGTCCCAAGGTGGTACAATCTCTTTGACTGGAGGCCTCAACAAAAAAATCCCTTTAAGAAAGGTTTTGCACAATTTACCGTCATGAGGGGAGCTGTCTCATGACCAATGTGATAATGAGAGATGGCTGCCAGTTGTACCTTAATCGTGGAAGAACTTGCCCCTTGATGAAAGAGGTCTGTTAAAAAATCCAGCACTGCCGACATAGGTGCTGAAAAAGGATCCGAACTTTTCTGGACCGCCCAAATAGAGAATCTCTTCCATTTACTCCGATAAACCTGCCTAGTGGAAGGTTTATGAGCTGCCACTAGGATGGCCTTGACCGGTGACGAGATACCGGGAGTCCTAATCAAGGATGGAACTGGAGCAACCAAGCTGTCAATTTCAGGGTGCGTAGATTGGGGACCGAAATTCCCAGAGGGTGGGAGATGAGATCCGGAATCGGATCCAGAATCCAGGGTGGATTCACTTTGTGAGACCATACAAAGGGGAACCAGGGTTGACGAGGCCAGAACGGGGCAATGAGAATCATTCTGCTCCCCAAACTGTTGGCTTTCTGCAGAAGCCTCTGCATCAGAGGTAGTGGAGGGTAGGCATAAAGGAGACCGGGAGGCCAAGCATGCACCAGCGCATCTCGGGATTCCCTGGTGGGGAAGCAGAGCGAAGAAATTGTCGCATTTGGCGTTTGAGTGAGAGGCAAAAGATCGCAACAGGGTTGCCCCAAACGGCAAAAATCTTCTTCACTACCTGAGGATTGAGAGACCACTCGTGAGGGGAAAGAATGGTGCGACTGAGTTTGTCCGCAAGGATGTTGGATTTTCTGCTACAAGAAAGCGTTTGGTGGAAATTGCCCATTCCCAGACTCTCATGGCCTCTCGACAAAGGATAGGACCTGGTTCCTCCCTGTTTGTTGATGTACCAGACAACCGACGTGTTGTCTGTCTGAATCGCAATAGTCCCTGAAGGAAGAACGTTGTAAAGTGCCTGCAACGCTAGGAGCACAGCCCTCATTTCCAGGACATTTATATGCAAAAGTCTCTGTGAGTTCCACGTGCCTTGGACAATCTTCCCGCAGAATGCCCCCACCCGAGGCAAGAAGCGTCCGTGGTCACTGTGGCTCAGGAAATGCTGCACAAAAGGTCTCCCTGTCAGAGGCTCCGGAGCCACCAAAGAAGGGAATCCTTGCATGCTTTGCTGACCGCTATCGGACTGTTGAGAGAGGAACAGAGAGGGACCACTGAACCTGAAGGGTCCATTGAAGAACCGCATGCGTCGCATGAATAAGAAGCGGATAGCTGCCGCCATCGAACCTAGGGCCCTCAGGACCGCTGCTGTCGGAAATGGTTGCAGGACCGCTGCGACATGACACTTCAGGTTGGAAATTCTGTCTGGGGTGAGGAAGGCTCGCATTGACCTGGTGTTTAGCCTTCCTCCTATGAAATCTATAACTTGTGTGGGGTGCAGTAAAGATTTCTCCCAGTTGATAGTGATGCCCAGCCTTGGGGCTATGAAGAAGTAGTCCTGGCTGAGCACAGAAGATGCCTTGATGATGCCGTCAGGAGCCAGTCGTCCAGGTGCGGAAAGACCTGTAATCCCTGGAGCCTCAGGTGGGCCGCTACAACCGCTAGAACCTTGGTGAACACCCTGGGGGCTGAGGTGAGACCAAGGGAGGACCCTGAACTGATAATGACTGGCTCCCAGCAAACCTCCTGGACCGTCTGTCCATGCGAATGTGGTAGTACGCGTCCTTGAGGTCGATGGAGCACATCCAGTCGTTCTCCTCAAGAGGAGTATAGATTGAAGGGTGACCATCCGGAACTTTTGCTTGGTTACTGACAGGTTCAGCAGGGAAAGATCTAAGATCGGTCTTAAGTCCCCGTTTTTGGCACTAAAAGAACCTGGAGTAAAACCCTGACCCGGTTTGATCTGGGGGGATGCACTGGATAGCTCTTTTTTCTAGCAGCTGTCCGATTTCGATAGCTGCTGCCTCCCTTTGGTCGGGTGGAACATCTGGGAGGCTGCGAGATCTGGGAACTTTGTACAGGGAATTGTATAACCTCTGGATATCACGAAGCACCCAACGGTCTGTTGTGATGGACTCCCAAGAAGTTAGGTGCCTCGAAAAGCGCCCCCCGACTGCCTCCAGAGACGGACAGCCGGGCAACCCTTCAGGGCTGCTGCGTGGGCCTATCAGAGAAAGGTTCTCTGGACCCAAAGTTTCTAGGAGCCCCCCTGCCTCTAGGACGGCGACCTCCCTGTCCTCCTCTGCCACGGGAGGACTGGTTATCCGGAGCAGGTTGGGACTGCTGCGACTTCCGAACCACATCTTCTTCTGTCCCTTTTGGTTCTTGAGAAGGACCTCTGGGGAGCTGAGAAGCGGACTCCGGCAGACAGCGTCTTCCGTCCTTCTTCTGGACCAATGTTTCGCGAACAGTTTTGCCAAACAAGGCAGAACCATCAAAGGGGCATTCGAAAGTCGCCTTGAAGGGCTCTCTTGAAATCACAGTGGCGGAGCCAGGCCTGCCGCCTCATGACTAGGCCTGCTCCGCTGGCTCTAGCGGCTCCCTCGGTAGCGTGAGAAAGTAGCCGCATAGATGTGTTAGAAACTGCTCTAAGAGTGGCCATTCGGGTGGAGTATACCTGCTTGTCCTCACCCGACATGGACTCTGGGGGAGATGCAGCGTATTCTTTAATCAAATCCTGCTGCATCCTGATGACGTGTGCCATGTAGTTCAGCACTCTCAAAGAGAAGGTTGCTGAACTGAAAACTCGCTTCCCAATGATATCCATCGAGTGGGACTCCTTGCCCGGAGGATGCATAGAGGGACTCTCCTGGGCCAATTCCCTCTTAGTGGCTGCAGCCATCATCATGGCATCTACTGGGGGGCCTTTGCTCCAGTGAGTGCGGTCCGCCGGAGGGGAAAGGATACGGTCAGGACGCTTGGGTACAGGCTCAACGGTGTCCGGATCCTTCCACGCTCTGGTGGATATAAGGTCCACCAGAGGGTCGGCAGGAGGGGACACCCAAGAGGTAGATGGGCCCGCCTCGAATGCCTCCAAGAACACAGACTCGTCTGAGGAGGCCTTGGGGGCAGACCACCCCCCCTGATCCTCAACATTTCCATAATGTCTCCAAATGAGACGTCTTCAGGGGGTGACCTGGGAGCCCTCCCTTCATCCAAGTCTGTGTCTTAACGGACTCGGGAGTCCATGTGCCTCCTTGCACTTATGCTTCCGAGGTACTTCTTCGGGCTGTCCGAGTACTCTTCGCAGCTGGATGTTCCAAGGGAACTACTTGGGACATCGAGGCGGGCTGTCCCTGGGACCTGCTGGTGGGAGCCTGGCCCAACTGCAAGGGAGTGTGGGATGGAGCCGTGGCAGGGACCGGGGTCCGGAAGTCCTCAACAGTGCCCTTTCCACTACGCCAAGGCCGAGGGGAGCCAGCTTCTCTGAACCCGAGCCCGGATCCGGCGACGGATCGGGGATCCGAGACCAGTGCTCCGACCTAGACGGAGCCGAAGACACCAGCTCCCTCGGATCCGAGGCTAGGTCCTCGGCTCGAGAGGTCGGGTCCGGCACCAAGCACTCAAGGGATGGGACGGATCCGAGGTGCGCCGACCTATCGGATCCGACCCACCCTCGGATCCAACTCTGCCCGGCGCCGACAGCTCCGAACCCATGGTGTGGGTCGGAGAAGGAGCCAAAGGGGTTGAAGCCCTCCCGGATGGGGAGGCTAGGAGCACTCCCATTTGCATTTGGGCCTGGATGAATTTCCTCATCATCCGTCCATGTCTGCTTCACTCATGGAGAAGGTAGATCTAGTCGAGGCCACCAAGCGGACCTAGAGAGCCTTGGAGACCTCGCTGAAGGGCTAGCCTCCTCCTCCTCGGGCCCAGGAGAGAACCGAGGGAGTGGAGCCGAGGAGGAGGAAACTAGAAGGCACAGGAGAGGCCCGCTTGGATGGAGGAGCCGAACTAGAGGTTTCAGCTCTCCGTTTGTGGTGCCTCTCCTGTGCCTCTCCTTCTCTCTCTCCTAGAAGACTCTCTCCTCCGGCATCTTAGAGGGAGGTTGAGTCCCAGCCGGTGGAGGAGAGCCCACAGCAACTGCTTGCTGTGTAGAAGGGCAGAAGCGGCGGTATCTGGAGGAGAAGTCCCGCCAGAACCAGCCTCAGCTCGGGGTTGAACCCTGCACAAATGGTACAACCAGATGACAGGTGTTCAACCCCAAGTGTGGCCATGGGACAGCTTATGGCCACACTCGTGCACTTCGAAAAAACTGCCTTATGGGCTTCAGACATACTCTAGCCCTAACAGGCCTAAACACACACAAACCACTCAAACTAGCAAACCCGGGAAGAAAATATAAAAGGTAGAGGAAGGAAAGCCTAACAGACACACTTCTATTTAAATTAATCAAAAAAGGTTAAATTTTACAAAATTTTCCTGTCAGAAAACTTATCTGCACTAGGAGCTCAAGGAATCCGTTGCAACTTGAAAGCGGCAAACGAAATCTGAGGTCAGTCAGGGCTTGGCAAGGGGTTATGGGTAGAGGGAGGAGCTAGGAGCTCGGAGCCTAAGCTTTTGAAATGCCGGCTCGGATCCGAGGTCGGATCCGATACCCCACAGGTTGCAGACAAATGAAGTCTGCCTACTTCAGATCTAAAATTAATTCCGGAAACAGCATTCACATCTAGTAACAAAGTCCAAGGTATAAACCAATTTGCTCTTCGTGACCTAACTTACAGTACTGGAGTGACTGGCCCCAAAAGGTATTGGGACTGGTTGGACAGGAAAACAAGAATGCTTCATGTTTATCAAATGATTTATAACAACCAGTGTATACAAAGACTATATATTCCCCATTCTGGATGAGGTATGGGCCTCCTCAAGACTAATTACATGTATAGATCTGCATACGGGTCTACATCAGAAGACTGACAAACCAAAATACTGAAACCTCAAAATACTGAATAATGGAACGTGCCCCTTCTCCACTGTTGTGCGATCTTAGAGTTGGTATATATAATTAGTACGGGGTGTGAGAGGCACAGCCCCCCACATGAAAGGTGCAGGGGGGCTTGTCCCCTGCATTAAAAATGTGTTTTGGTTTGTCAGTCTTCTGAAGTAGACCTCCACATACATATCTGCTGTGTTCACAAGACCCAAATATATTGAAAGTTTTGAAACGTGAGGAGAATAAGTCTAGAATGATTTCCCTGCTTACTTTAGCAGAAGCATATCAGTGTCAAATGGGAATGGAAATCAAATCAGGTGTAAATAAAAATCAGGCAGCAATGCAATGTACAAAAAGAAACCCAAAAATAATATAGGATGAAAGACCAGATGAGAAGGCAAGAAATGTAGAAAATACAAGAATGCAGTTGGAAGTACAGAAAACTCCTGGAACAACCTCATAATCAGGATCAAACAGAGGGATGGTTAAGGAGAGGTGAATTTAAACCAAAAGACACAAGGTCAATATTGGCAGCCCAAGATAGGAGACTACATACACGTTGGTTTACATCCATTGAACATGTGTTTGAAACAGATGAATGCAGGTTTTGTAAAACAGAATCGGAAACAGTTGCATACCTTGTTGCTGGTTGTGACATATTAATGGCAGAAGGACTGTATACTGAAAGGCATAATAATGTGGCAAGACTGTTGCACTGGGGATTGTGCAAACATTATAATACTGAAGTAGCTAAAAAAAGACACTGGAAAATAAGCCACAAAGCATTACACAAAACAAAGTGTTATCACATGGGATCACCCATTACCAACAGTTCAAAAAACAGATGCGAGAAAACCAGATATAGTAGTCCATGAAAAGATGACAAAAGTAGCATTGATCGTTGAAATTGCTACATGCAGTGACTACTGTGTCTCTCTGTACGAAAGACACTAAGTCATAAAATACCAGGATTTGCAGGCAGAAACTAGACAGTTCCAACAGCAGTAAGAGCAATGGGTCTTATAAAAAAAGAAATGACAGTCTTACTTAGATATGTTACAGACACATGTAACTCTGTAGGAGTTGCTGAAGGAGTTATTACTTGGCACATTGCTGGTGCAGCAAAGAGCACTTCTGGTCGATATCAAAGATGGAAACAGTACTGATTTCATTAATCTGAAACATGCTTCGACTCAGGAACGGGATCCATTCCTGACATGGTATTAGAAACCCACAAGACTACATGACTACTGGTGGTACAACCATATCTTTGTAACCAAAGAAACATTACAGCAAATTTCTAAGGAAACGTCATGACTCTTGGCTACACTCAGCTGATGATTCCAGGTGTAAAAACACAAAACAACTTCATTTTCATGTAATGTACTTCACTGCATACCAGTCCAAACTGTAATCAGGGTGTTAGAAATCTATTGGCAAAAGTCTTCCATATTAAGGAGAAATAAACAGGATTTTTACTCATGTGATGACAACTCTGCAAGAACTATTCTAGGCCGATACCTAGAATATTGCCCAAACAACCATAATGGAAACAGTACAATGCAAAATGTGACCGTGAAAGTGAAGGCGTCCAATGCACAATGTATCTGATGCCTGTGTATGAGAACACTCACATCTCAGTGCCCTTTTGAGAGTTTATTACAAAACCTTTAGAAAGTGAAAAAAGTGTGTTTAGTCTACAAAACGCAGGCAGGACTGCTGTTCTACTCGGGTGTTTTTATTGTACCACTACACTCAATTTAACCACTTCATTTTAGTTGTTCCAGTTTATCTACCTTATTTGAGTTTTATAAAATATTGGCCATCCAATGGTGGTTTATACCTACATTTTACTTATTTTTAGTGGCTGGAGTCTGCTTTTCAAGGTACTGATTAATCTGACTGACAGAAAAATGTCGTGCCCCAGTAGCACTTAAAAAGTCAGTTGTGTACACTTACCATACATGTAGATGTTCAAGTGTATTCACTGTTGCAGTCATTACATTTGGGCTCCTGATTCTCTGCCTCTGGCCCCTTGTAAGCCCAAAAAACCACATTGCAAACTATGTTTTCCAACTTGTTCAGTTGAATGCAATAAATCCTGTAAATCTTTATTTACCGCACAGTCAGAAATTAACATTTTCTGTTTAAGCAGTCCCATGATATGCGGTTGATATTTAAGCATATGAAATTGACAATTTAAAGCCTTGATTGCCAAGGTTGCAGAAGTGTAAACCTTCTTACTCCATCTATCCAGCGCCCTGGAATCTCTATCAGAAGGGGTGGGATTTTTAGCAGAAGAGGCCTTAATGTCCTTGGGAACCTGAGAAATGATTTCTGGATCAGCAATAGGTTTTTTGAAAATGAATTTGTGGGAGTCAGGAACCCTGTAGTATCTGTCTGGCTTACAAGGGGCCGGAGGCAGAGAATCAGGAGCCCAAATGTAATGACTGCAACAGTGAAACACGAAGAACATCCATGAGCCTCATTTCTCTTATTATCTTCAAGTGAAAAGGGATTTCCTACAGGCCTGTGGAAAACAATCATATTCAAGAATGACAAATCTTCTGGTGGAGAACCTGAAGAATGACAGGAAGAATTCTTGCCAGAATCCTGAGAAGGGGCAGAATGAGCCTGTATCAAACAAACCCCCTCTTCTCCCCACATAACTTAAGGGAAGGAGCTTCCCTTTCCTTTTAACATCTTGATCTTTACTGCAGAATAGCAATCAGTCAAATTAATGTATGGACAATGGTCCCTGCTGTTTCATTTCAGATTCCTATACCACAACAAACATTTGTCTAATAAATGTTTTATAATCAGTGTAAGGCTGTATTAAGACAGGGCCCAAACTAAATGCAGTTGTGGTGGGCCTAGATGAAACGCCCAGACTTATATGATCTCAACACCACAGAAGCACTTGCATGTTTTGGCAGTAAGAGTTTTGATACTTTACAGGTTCATAGGTGTGTACCAGGCTAACAATCACTGAAGCCTTTTTAAGCCTAGTCATGCATCCCAAGTCTCTAAAAAGTTCTGGTACCCTTGATAAGTGTTAAGCAGGGGCTTGGGAGACTAACCATTTACAGGCTGCTTGTGTCCGTTAGACACGTAGGTGCCAAACCAGGGATGCATCTCCTGTTTCCCATCCAAATATCAATGTTACACTTGAATTGAGTTAATGAGGAACTCTGCTTCACATGGATGGGGAGCCTGTTCCAGAGAAGGGGTAGTCTCAGAGATATGCACTTGCCTTGCTTTATTTAAAAAGTTTTAAACTGCTAATTTTCTAGAGTTTTAATTGCGTTTACTGTTTAGGACTGCATACTCAAGTATGTTAGCCTTTTCTGTGTTTATTTACTGTATTATTGCATTGTTTAGCCTGTTTTAACCAAAAAACAAAAAAAATACTGTCTTGTTTACCCGTTTCCCACCTTTCCTAGCCAGTCCATATCCCAGGCTTTGTTTGTCTCAGGACTTTATTTTCTGTGCTCAGAGCTATCCAGAACTTGCTGTGGTAGAGGGAAGTCCTACTGCCTACCAGTGGGACTGGTGAGCATTGCACTGCCTATCTAACGCTAGAGGAGTGGTTTCCAGCTCTGAAATTGTAATTTTATTAGCCTTCTTGGGCTGATTTCTATCCCTTTCAACTTTCTGGCTTAAAAACACATGTGTTTGTGCATTTTTTGCATTGTGCAACACCGCGGGGCTACAGTTAAAGTATTCCAGGTGCCAGAAAGTCTGCTCTTCAAATTTTCCCTTAGAACTAGCTGGTTTCTCAGTAGTAGCACTAAAATATGAACCCCTGTGACTAGCACTTGCTCTAGAACCTGCTGGAAAGCACTAGGAAGCCTGAAACTGATACAAGCACTCAACTCTCCTTGTCATTAAGGAGAAAATAATCGTAGGCACTAAACAGCCTATAACTGCAAAGTACCTTGCAAAGGTAAGGGAAAACAGCTCTTGTACTTTACAAAAAAAGCACCTAAACATGCATGTCCAAGGGTCAGCTTCCGGTGATTTCTCCTGTCCACCTGGTGACTCTGGGCATACTGGGGCAATGTGGCAACTGCCTCATGTACACAGACAACCCTCTCCTCCTACCACCCAACACTACAACCTGCGAGAGATGCATTTACATAGCCAAACTGGAAGCAAAGCTCTCTCCGGCCAAGACTATGCTAGACAGCCAAGAGGAGAAGGTTATCACCTGCACTACACCTGAAGCAACTCGTAGCCCTTCAAAACCCACACCATCAACACCCACACATAGCAACACTAAATCCACATATGTGGAAGCCCTTAACATTAACTTGCCCAAGCAACAAGGACCTCCGAAGCTGAAATGCAAACAATCACCAATCACAACCAAAGTGTCATATAGCTCATAACACCAGTGTGCCACCCAACAACAGCCTCTAAGGCAAGACAACACTTTAGTCATAGGTGACTCTATAGTCAGGCACACTGATGTCCCACTCACCAGGCTGAACAAGGAGAAAATTACAGTCAGCTGCCTGTCGGGTGCCAGGATCTGCCACATAATGCATGCACTCGAGTCACTCCACAACAAGTACAAATACGACTCTGACAATTGTCCATGTTGGAGTGAATGACTTGAGATATACCTCCCTGGACTACATGAAAAGAGACATGGAAGAGCTCTCGGATCATGTGGCCCAGGCAGGTATGACCCTAGCCCTGAGTACCATCCTGCCTTCGCCCAGAATGATACCACAGTATAAGGACAAAATGATTGACTTCAACAATTGGCTAAGCTTCTGGTGTCATACAAAGGGGATCCAGTATCTGTCTGCCTGGGAAGACATAATCGACATACCACGATGCTTTGCCAGAGATGGTGTGCACCTGTCACCCCTGGGATTCAGGTTACTGTTTAAAGCTATTGCCATCCCTATAGTGCCTTTTTAGGCAAGGTTCAAAGGACAAAACCAGCACCGCAACAGATACAAGCATGCAAAATCTGTAGGTAATGCTACTCAATGCTAGAAGTCTAAACCTCAAAATGCACTCTCTCGAGGCACTCCTAAAAATGGAGAACATCGATATCTGTGCAGTAACTGAGACCTGGTTCAAGGTTCGAGAGAGCACCCTTGAAATACTAGGCTACAACTCTTACCACACTTTTCGGCCACAAAACCAAGACCGAAACACTAAAGTTGGAGGAGTGTCCATATTCACCAAGGATATTCACACCTCCAGGCTAGTTGCCCAACACAATGCATCTGAAATTCTCCAGGTGCAACTAACACTAGGTAAGACTGCAATCCAAGTTGTAGCTTGCTACAGATCCCCCACCATGCCCCAACAGTCTCACTACACTTTTCTAAACATACTGGAAAATATTAAGATACAACCAAACACCCTAATACTGGGTGATTTCAACTACCCTGACATTAACTGGGAAAACTACTTGGATACCAACACCTTTTCCCCAACAGTTCTTGGAATTCATAAATTCCAACGCCCTGGACCAACTAATCCATTGTCTCACCAGGGGCTCCAATATTCTAGACCTGGTCATTACCAACATGGGAGAGAGATGCTCCACACCAGTGGTCACCCCTCATTGGTCAGGTCTGACCATAAATAAATCACCCTTGACATCCACATCCCACCCCCCCCAGTAAGGAAACCTCTGTAAAAAGCTTCTCCAAAGACAACTTCATGCTACTGAAGTCAGAAGTGACAAACTTCATGACACCCATGCAGACTGGATCTAAACATTCAACTGCTGAATCCTACACTAAGGTACTGTACGAGCACATCCACTCGTGCTTGAATCATGCCATCCCAAATAAAACCAAGATGCTCTCCTCCAAAAAAAAAAGGAAGCCAATCTGGTGGTCCCCTGCTAAAAACAAACTATACAACAAAAGGAAGAAACTGTTGCAGAAAAGAGGAAAATCCCTGGATGCAAAAAACTCCCTCACCAGCCTCAGTAAGAAGCTGAGATCCCTCATAAAATCCTCAAAAGCTAGTTACGAAAATAAAATTGCCAAAGATTCCAAAGACAACCACAAGGCATTCTACAGTTATGTCAAGAATCTAAATGGCAATGCTCAGATATGCTCTGAGCTACAACAGAATGGCATTAAATATACTGATTCCCAAGGATATTGCCAATATCCTGGCAGATCGATTTAGTGCCAAATTCACTCCCCTCTCACCCCCTAAAGGGCCCATCTCAATACCAAAAGATTGCCAAATTCTAGTAATCACGGTCACACAGGTAGAAACAACACTCTCCAAATCTAAGAATACAGCATCCATGAGACCAGATGACATCCCGGGCTGTGTACTACAAGAGCTACAAAATTAACTGGCACCGCACCTAAGTGTCATGTTTAATCATAGCCTCACCTCAGGCATTCTGCCCACTGAGTGGCGCGCAGCTACAGTTATCCCACTCCACAAGGGGGGATCCACCTTGGATCCAGGGAACTACCGTCCCATCAGTCTGGCGAGCCTGATCTGCAAGGGCATGGAACGCATTATCATGGAACTTATAAACAAAGACATTGACAAACTTCAAACACTGGACCCCACCCAGTTTGGGTTCGTGAAGGGCTGATCTTGTCTCCTGAACCTGACTGACTTCTTTGAATCAGTCTCCAGAGCTATGGACGAGGGTAAGGCAGTCCACACAGCCTATCTGGACCTCGCCAAGGCCTTCGACACCATCCCCCACTCTGGAATCATAGATAAACTTATTAAGCTGGGCATAAATCCCTATGTCACTCGAAGGGTTGCCAACTGGCTTACTGACAGAACCCACACTGTAAAAGTAGCAGACTCCAAATCCAGCTCCAGACAAGTGGAGTACCTCAGGGTTCAGTCCTGGGACCACTCCTGTTTGGCAACTACTTCTCTGAAGTACAGGCCAACACTAAGGGACTCTGGCTAACAAAGTTCGCAGATGACTGCAAACTGGGAGCCATTACTGAATCCCCAAATGATGTGGATACTCTACAAAAGGGCCTTACAGAAACAGATGCCTGGTGCCAGAGCCACGGGCTCATGCTTAATGCCAAGAAATGTACAGTTATCCCCTTTGGAAAAAAAACATGTACCCATGAATTACCACATAGGTGGCAGTACACTAAACATTGAAAATGTGATGAGAGACTTAGGGACACAGGTGGACAATGGCCTCACCTTCGATAACCATATCACCACAACAGTCAGAAAACCCTTCTATGTGGCACACCTCATCACTATGGGCTTTTCATCCAGAAAAAATGAGGTCATTGTCCCACTGTACTCATTCCTCATTAGACCCATTATAGAGTATAACTCCCCGTTTGGTATGTACCTCAACAAGACATCTGCAACAGCTGGAAAGGCCGCAGAAATACCTCACTAAAAGAAAAACAGGCCTACAGAAGATGTCATATGCTGACAGTCTAAAAAAACTCCAGCTATACTCTGTGGCATATCGTCTACTCAGAGGTGACCTCTGCTTAACATACAAGGCCATGTTAAACCCTGAGCTGTTGACATGCGTCACTTAAAGAAATCCCAATCCCTCAGAGCCACACGCTACAGGGATCTAAACCTTCTCATCACAATGAACAAAACATGCTGGAGGGATAGGTTCCTGACCCAGAGACTCCCCATACTCCGGAATAGACTGCCCATACATGTCAAGAAGAGCGCCTCCTTGGCCCTCTTCAAAAGGAACCTTGATGACTGGATGGGAGACAAGAAATTCACCCCGGGTATCATGTCAGTCGCCCTGCTAGACAGGGGTCCAGGGAAGTAAATATTGTGGGAAGAAATAGACAGGGAATTGTTATGGCTAGGCTTGCATAGGCCATAGAGCCGATAGCCTAGTACCAGCCTATGAACCTATATATACTGGTCTCTCCAGGAGGTCTTATTTGCATCACAGGCAAGGTTTAAATCTTTAGGGCAAGAATTTCTGGTGCTGTGCTTTGCAAGTATCACAAAAAAAAAAGTTGTGGAAACAGTTTTACTGGTGGTTTCAAAGTCCAAAATCATACAGAAACTACTTTAAGTGCTTGGCATGTTTTGCTATCAGGTGGGGTTTAACAATGCCTTGCTTTCCAGGCATAGATCTCCCCTCAACAGCCTGTAGAAGACAGAATACAGGGATACAGCATTAAGGTGGTCTGCACAGGATATGTTACACCCTGCATTCTTTCAGTGAGGAGCCTCTGTGGATGTTCCAGTTACTGGATGTGCCTGGTTAGGTACATACCAAAGGGAAACATTGTACTCAATGAACTGTTTGATGAATGCAGAATACAGTGCAAGAATGACCTCGTTGGACCTAGAGGCCATACCTTTGTTTAGAATGACCATCACGTCTACAGCAGTGAGAAACACAAAGGCTAGTATACCGTTTACTTGTGTCCTCCAAGTCACTGATCACTGGATTGACTCTTACAGGTGTGCTGTCAATATCATATATACAAGGGATGGATTATTTCCAGAAGGATACTATTATACATTAACCATTTAGTTTTAGTCCACAGCTCTGACACCAATTACTTATCTGTGCCAGTCCTTCTTGGAGAACATTAGCATTGGTGGGGGAGTCTATGACTGCTCCCAATATGGAATTGCCTGGAAATGTTGTCAACCAGAGGCCCTTGACACTAGCTTTGACGTCAGAGAAGTCTCAGCTGGTGACTGGCCACTTTGTAGAGGTGAACTTCCCAAATATAACTTTGTGGGTTCTGTCTGTGAGACAGCTGGCTATCCACCTGGTGACATAAGAGCTTATAACTAATATTTTGAGTTTCTCAACAATGCCCGAGTAGGGTAGTGTGTTAAACGCTCTAGGCCAGATGAAGGTAGGCAGTGTGAATTGTTTTGCCCTCATCCATTGCTTTCTTGACCTTCTCAAAAGTCCACCAGGATGAACAGGGATGACCTGGCCTTAATGAAACCAAACTGGGTTGGGTCCAGTGTCTGGAGGTTCTCTATGCTGTAATCAATCCCCTTTTCCCCCATTTTCTACATGGGTTTGGGGTGTCGTGTCAAATGCCACCATCTCTCGATTCAATGCCACTCTGCTGTCTGATTGCTGCAAATCTTCTCTCACACAATCCATCTGCCTCTTTGCTGGATACCCTTGTTTCCTCTTGCTTTCTTCCTCCCTGTCCCAAATATTCTGCACCAGATTATCTTTCAGCTTCTTTGGCATTCTTCTGTCATACAATATACGAGTCTGGTCTCCATGGCTATGGAACGTATCATCAAGGAACTTATAAACAATGACACTGGCAATATCCAAACTCTGGAGCCCACCCAGTTCGGGTTTGTAAAAGGCAAATCATGTCTCCTAAACCTGATTGACTTCTTTGAAGCGGTCACCAAAGCCGTAGATGAGGGTAAGATGGTTCACACAGCCTATCTAGATCTCGCCAAGGCTTTCGACACCACCGCCTACTCTGGGATTCTAGACAAACTCACTAAACTAGGTATAAATCCCTATGTCACAAGATGGGTTGCCAACTGGCTTACTGACAGAACCCACACTGTGAAAGTAGCAGACTCCAAATCCGACTTCAGACCAGTGACAAGTGGAGCATCACAGGGTTCAGTCCTGGGTCCTCTCCTGTTTGGTATCTACTTCTCTGAAGTAGAGGCTAACACACAAGGTCGTTGGCTAGCGAAGTTCGCAGATGACTGCAAACTAGGAGCCATAATCAAAACTCCTAATGATGTGGTCATCCTACAAAAGGGCCTCACTGAGACAAATGCCTGGTGTCAAAGCCATGGCCTCAAGCTCAATGCCACAAAGTACATTGTCATCCCTTTTGGTAAAATCTCTGTACCCATGAACTACCACATAGGCGGTAGTCTACTTAACACCAAAAAGTGTGATAAGAGACCTTGGGACACAGGTGGACAGTAGTCTCTCCTTTGATAATCACATCATCACAGTAGTCAGGAAATCCTTCTATGTGGCACACCTCATCACAAAAGGTTTCTCATCCAGGAAAAAAAGAGGTCATTGTTCCCCTCTACTCATCACTCATTAGACCCACTACAGAATACAGCACCCCTTTTGGTATGTCCCTCAAAAGACATCACCAACTGGAAAGGCTGCATAAATACCTCACAAAGAGGATTACCGGCCTCAAACAGATATCCTATGCAGACCATCTAAAAAAACTCCAGCTTTACTCCGTCGCATATCGCCTGCTCAGAGGCGGTCTCTGTTTAACATACAAAGCTATGTCAAACCCAGAGCTGCTGGACATGCTCCAATTAAAGAAATGCCAATCCCTCTGAGCTACACGCTCTAGGGACCGAAACCTTGTCACCACAATAAACAGAACATGCTGGAGGGATAGATTCCTGTCGCAGAGACTTCCCATACTCTGGAACAAACTACCTCTCTATATCAAAGAAAGTTCCTCATGGGCCAGTGCAGGGGTGTTACACCCCACTCATGTGGACCCAGGCGGTCCTCACACCCTGTTCTGTCTGTCCCAGTATGGGCTCTATATCACTTCATTGAACCTTCACTTCAATGAACGTCATTCCATTGAAAATACTGTTCATCGAATTCCCCTCATGTGGGGGGCTGTGCCCCCACACCCTCCAGCTAATTATATATACCACTATGATAATGCACTACAGTGGGGAAGAGCAAATTTCCCAATTCTCACTGTAGAGTGATCTCATTATGAACAGTTCAACGAACTGCATGTTCAATGTAATTGCACTGAAAATGCCAATGGATGAACTGCTTTTTCGATGAAATGATAAGGACCCCCAATATGTGCATTCAAGTCACCCATTATCAACATCAATTCATGCTGTCCTGCTTTATTTAATAGGTCCTGCAAATGTTACCTGAATGCACTCTTTTCTTTCCTATCACAACTCTGCTGTGGGGTACAGGCTGAGATTATAAATACTGCCCTATCAATAGGCTGGAGTCTGACTGCCACGAGTCTGTCAAATTCTGATGACATCCCTTACTGCCTTCTCAAGCTGCCCCCTCACCAAAATTCCTATGCTATTTCTAGCCCATCCTTCTTTTGAGTAGTAGACTCTGGATCCCAAGCCAAGTGGCTTTGCTACACTGCCCTTCCACCTTGTCTCTTGGATGCATATGATGTCCAGCCTCCTACTAATCATGTCCTTCCATCTTGATCTTGGATGCATATGATGTCCAGACTCCTCCTTATCAATGTCCTTCCATCTAGTCTCTTAGATGCATATGATGTCCAGCCTCCTCCTCATCATCATGCCCTTCCATCGTGTCTCTTGCATACATATGATGTCCAGCCTCCTCCTCATCATCATGCCCTTCCATCTTGTCTCTTGGATACATATGTCCAGCCTCCTCCTCATCGTCATGCCCTTCCATCTTGTCTCTTGGATACACAGGATATCCAGCCTCCTCCTTATCATCGATGTCCTTCCATCTTGTCACTTGGATGCATATAATGTCCAGCCTCCTCCTCATCATCATGCCCTTCCATCTTGTCTCTTGGATGCACAGGATGTCCAGCCTCCTCCTTATCATCATGCCCTTCCATCTTGTCACTTGGATGCATATGATGTCCAGCCTCCTCATCATGCCCATCTTTACTCTTGGATGCATATGACATCCAGACTCCTCCTTATCATCATGCCCTTCCATCTTGTCACTTGGGTGCATATGATGTCCAGCCTCCTCCTTAACATCATGCCCTTCCATCTTGTCACTTGGGTGCATATGATGTCCAGCCTCCTCCTCATCATCATGCCCTTCCATCTGGTTGCTTGGATGCATATTATGTCCAGCCTCATCATCATGCCCTTCCATTTTGTCTTTTGGATACAGAGGATGTCCAGCCTCCTCCTTATCATAATGCCCTTCCATCTTGTCTCTTGGATACACAGGATGTCCAGCCTCCTCCTTATCATCGATGTCCTTCCATCTTAATCTTGGATGCATATGATGTCCAGACTCCTCCTTATCATCAATGTCTTTCCATCTTGTCTCTTGGATGCATATGATATCCAGCCTCCTCCTCATCATCATGCCCTTCCATGTTGTCTCTTGGATACATATGTCCAGCCTCCTCCTCATAGTCATGCCCTTCCATCTCGTCTCTTGGATACACAGGATGTCCAGCCAACTCCTTATCATCAATGTCCTTCCATCTTGTCTCTTGGATGCATATGATGTCCAGCCTCCTCCTCATCATCATGCACTTCCATCTCATCTGCTGCATACATATGATGTCCAGCCTTCTCCTCCTCATCATGCCCTTCCATCTTGCCTCTTGGATACATATGTCCAGCCTCCTCCTCATCGTCATGCCCTTCCATCTTATCTCTTGGATACACAGGATGTCCAGCGTCCTCCTCATCATGCCCTTCCATCTTGTCTCCTGGATACACAGGATGTCCAGCCTCCTCCTTATCATCATGCCCTTCCATCTTGTCTCTTGGATACACAGGATGTCCAGCCTCCTCATCATCATCATCATGTCCTTCCATCTTGTCTCTTGGATGCATATGATGTCCAGCCTCCTCCTCATCATCATGTCCTTCCATCTTGTCTCTTGGATACACAAGATGTCCAGCCTCCTCCTCATAGTCATGCCCTTCCATCTTGTCACTTGGATGCATATGATGTCCAGCCTCCTCCTTATCATCATGCCCTTCCATCTTGTCACTTGGGTGCATATGATGTCCAGCCTCCTCCTCATCATCATGCCCTTCCATCTGGTCTCTCGGATGCATATTACGTCCAGCCTCATCATCATGCCCTCCCATTTTGTCTTTTGGATACACAGGATGTCCAGCCTCCTCCTTATCATAATGCCCTTCCATCTAGTCTCTTGGATACACAGGATGTCCAGCCTCCTCCTTATCATCGATGTCCTTCCATCTTGATCTTGGATGCATATGATGTCCAGTCTCCTCCTTATCATCATGCCCTTCCATCTCATCTCTTGGATACATAGGATGTCCAGCCTCATCATCACGCCCTTCCATCTTGTCTCTTGGATGCATATGATGTCCAGCCTCCTCATCACCATCATCATCATATCACCCACTTCCAAGCTCTGTCCTGTTGAAGAACCTACAATGAGTGCAGCAATTCTTAGTTCATGTTTGGCAGATTGATTAGCTTTATGTCCAGCTTTTGCTCAATAGAGCTATCCCAGATAACCTAAGCTGGGCCAACTGGACACCAGTAAGCCAATAGAATACCTACCCAGGGCTACTGGGCTTTATGATAGGCAACACTTGCCAATAGGATCATATACATCCCTTCCACCAATAGCATGGGTCCCAGGCTTAGGTCAGAGTAGGCCGGGTCCTCAACCCCCTTGTCACTGGTAAATATTCATGCCCATTTGGTGAATAACATTAAATGGCTAGCCTGCCATAACATGCATTATGTATGTATTCCAAGTTTTTCCATCTTGAGGATACTGCGCACCACAGCAGATGCCCAAAGTGATTGATCTATACAACTCTTCCCCTTATAGGGGGTACCACAGAGTCTGGGCTGCTGCCCAGAGCTCTTCTCTTGAGTAACTTTGAGATGGAAACACTCAGCATGGAGGTTGCTTATGTCATTACTGATTATTTTCATGATAATTCTTTCAATGGCTTTGCATACAGGACTGGGTCTGTGGATGGCTCGCCTTTATGCTGAGGGATGATGCTTTTTGCTCTCTATTCATGAAGCACAAAGCCTGTTTGTAGGTTATGGTTAAATAGTGATGAGTCATGTTTCAAGCTATTTGCTAATGAAAAGATTTCCCTGTTTTTAGGAGACCATTTCAGCATTAGTATCCTCCCTCAAAAAGTGTGTGGGACTGTAGTTTCTGCATTTTTTTTCAGTTCTCTTGCTGCCTCATCTGAAGTTTTTACACAACTGTACTTAAAGCGTAAGCTTTAAGCTTGAACTCCTCACTGCTGCAGTAGTCTTTTGGCTATATGAGCTGTATCCTGCTTAGGATAAGATGACCGGCAACTTCGCAAAGCTCAGGCTCCCCTCCCACATCTTCAGTCATACTACTGACAAGTCAGCCCAAAGCAGAGAAATCAGCAGTCAGAATGAAGAATACTTCATTACTTTCTTGCCCTAAAAGAGAAACAGCTGAACATCCTGAACCTCTAACAGTACAACAGTAATCCAAAATTGTATATCGCAAAAAATAACTATATACAACAGAAGGGCGTTGACGCTGCAACTACACTATTGAGGACTATAAACATCTAATATTATGGCAAATGCAATTTACATTACTGTACTTTGGTCATCATTCTCACTGATGCAATAACTTTTTGGTTACATGAACTGATTGCCAAAATCTATCCAACCTGAGAAAAGGAAAGATAAGGATCCAGGGAGCCCTGGAGAGTGGTCCTAGCAAAGCCAGTCCCAGACCTGGAAAAGGAATCTATTTTATTTATATTTATTTTTATTGAATCTATTTTGTAATGCTTTGTAAAAGATTGTACAGAGGACCAAGCTGCTGTCTCTAGAATGCATCTACAGTCCACTCTTTTCCAATATGTGATAACAGATACCAAGGCTCAAGCTGAATGTGCACTGATACTGTCTGGAACTGATTTACCATGGTGAGAACAACAAAAGGCAAAAGCTGAGGGAATCCACATAGAGAAATGGTCTGTTTTAACACAGGTTGCTCCATTTTCCCCCATCATAAGAAATAAACAGCTGATTAGCTTTTCTAATGGACTTGGTTCTGTCAAGACAGTACTTGAGCTATCCACACACATCCAGAGTATGTGGAATCCTTTCACCTTGGTTCTGATGATCTGGATAAAACATGGGGAGACTGCTTGATTCAAAATAAACACTGAAACCACTTTGGGCATAAAAGAGGGTTTTGTTTTAAATAGACCCTACTTCTATGTAACACCAGATAGGGTTCACCTACAATAAGAGTTTGCAACTAGTATACTCTTTTTGCAGATGTCAGAGCAATAAAGAGTATAGTCTTTCATGTGATGAACTTGAAATCTACCTGATCAGCTGGGTCAGACAGAGACATAGTTAAATTTTGCAGCACACAGTTAAGATCCCTAGGAAGGGGCCCCCTGTTTTCTAGGAGGCCTAAGTTGTAAGCCCCCATGACGAAACTGTTTTACCAAGAAGAGAGAAGAAAGGGGAGAATTCATGGGCACTCATGCGGAAATGGTTTTCAATAAGTACCTTGACATAGGAATAAGACAGGCCAGAGAAAAGGAATTCTCACAAATACTTCAGAGTCAGTGATACATAATCCATGATGGGACCCTGATTATTGGCTAGGCACCAACTACAAAATCTTTTACAACTGCCAGTGCAAAACCTCCTAGTAGCACGTTTTCTTGCCTCCTTTAATACTTGCTGCAAAACTCATGAAAGACATGCTTTTTAAAAGGAACCAAAACACAATCATCCAGACAGTTAGCTGAATTTGTTTGAGACTGGGAGTGTATCAAGCTCCCCCTGTCTTGTGCACCTTGGACCAGTCTGTAAGGAAGCTAGTGTTAATTCTCTTTGTTCAATTCCATTAGAAAATCAAACCAATATTGTCTGGGCCAAAATGGATTCACCAAAAAGATTTTTGGCTAGTCCTTCTAAATCTTCAGAATTACTCAAGATATCAGTGAAAAGGGTGGAATGAAACATCATCTGCTTTCAAAACTTGCTTGCAAGGAGAATTTGCTCACCTGTTTGCTTTGAAACGTCTAACTGTGGTATTCTCCACAAGTGAATCAACTCTTGGAAGACTCCCTTGTTCAATTTCCATTTGTGAAGAAAGTACAGTTTTGTACCTACCATAAATGTAGATGTCCGAACTGGATAGCATCTGCAGTCATAACAAATGGTTTGGTTCAAACGGAGGAGAGTCAAACTTTTCTAGTACAAAATTCAGTCCCCATGGCAATGGTGGTGGTGGTTTAGGGGTTTTACATTCTTGATCCCCTCTGAGGAACTGCCTGAGTAGGAGTAAAAAGACAGGAGGATCAAAAAGCTGTATTCTGCTAGAAATAGCTGATGCATGTTGATGGATGATAGGACAGAGGGCCTGTGTGAAGTTGTGTAATGCCCAGAATGTTTATGCTATCTATGTTCGACACATCTTTTTCTCTTTTCCTTTTCCCAATTCCCTAACCTTTCTTTTTTCCTTTTTTTCCTTCTCTCCTTTTTATTGAAGGTCTGCTTCATAATAATGTCTTTAACCCTTTGTAGGTCAAGGTCTGGGTTAGTTACTGCTATGAGATTTTCAGGCAATCTATTGCAAGTTTTTTTAGGTTTTTGTAGGTTTGTATGTGTTTGTCTGAGTTTTAACATCAGTTGTTCTGAGTTAACATCAGGATTGCCTCCTCAGTTCTCCGTCAGCAATGGGTACCAGTGTTGTTCGCAGTTCGGGGAAGCCAGTTGTCTCTTGCTCCTTTTTCTTTGATTTTTTATCCTTTGAAGTGGTTTCTTGGAAGAGGTGAGCCCTTAAGCTGTGAGGCCTTTCCCAGCTGGAGGATATGTCCATGTCCTTTCTTTGTTGTGCAGAATGATGTTGTGTCCTTGTTTGTTGAGTGTGTGATTTTGGGGAATTTGTTTGTTTGTATTTGTGGCATTCCCCATTTCTGTGATCTATTTGATTTCTTCGTGATTTCTATGAATGTCTCGAATTAGATGGCATTGTAGTTCTTGCTAAAATGTCTGTTCTGGTGGATGTTGAATTCCGGTACAAATATTGCCTTGTAGATGATCATTTGTAGCTGGAGATGTGCCAAGGTCAAAAGTCATTCTGGGAGGTAGTCAGTGTCTCCTCTGCCTGTTGGTAGGTTGTTGATGATTGTTGTTGTGGGTGTTGTCTGTGGTGTTCATGAAAATTATTCTGAATTTAGGATTGCCCAATTTTTTCGCCAGCATTTCTTTTTTTTATTTGTTTTTTTTGCAGCAGCTCCTATGCCTTTTGTCTAGTGGCAGGTGCTCATGCATCCTGTGTCCAGGTCTGCTGCCCCATGTGTCCAGGCCCATCCTAGGTCTGATGGGTTTGGGTTGGGGTGGTTTGAGCTGGTTGGAAGTGACTGGCATGAGCCATGGTGGGTTTGACTGGCGTGCCCTGGGAGAACACCTAGTTTATGTGTGGGAAAGCTGGTGTTTCTGTTGGCCTCTGTGTCTTGTGTGCCTGTGATGAGACCTTTAATTGCCCTCTACCCACATGTGGGACCCAAGATGCACTCTCTGCCAAGTTTGTTCAAGTTGCATAATGCCAAGAAGCAAAGAGGTTTTCTTTCTGTTTTCTTGTGTTTTTTTGTTAAAGCTTTGTTAATGCAGCTCAGTTTTGTTTTGCCATCTTTTTCACTGTAGTTCTGTATCTGTGTTGACTGTGTCAATGAGGTTCTTGTCTGGGATGGTATTGTGTTTTGAAATATCAGTGACTTTTGACTGTTGTTGTGTTGTTTTAGTCATCCCAAATGACCCTTGTTGTAATGTTGTTGTGTTGTTGTCTTGTTGTCAGTTTGTCTTTTGTATATGGATGTATTTGGATTTGTGTATGAATGGGATATATTGTGTGTTATTTGTGATGATTACTACTGCCTGACTGGATGTAGCAGCCAAGGGGCATTGGGAGAGTAGAGGGCAATGCTGAGAATTGATGAGCCTCTTTATCTGCAAGTTACCTCAGGAGGTACTTTGCCGGTAATTTGTGAAGAGATGCCAGAGTGGGATCTACCTTTTCCTTGCCCAGATGGGGAAGAAGTTGAACCTTCTGCAGAGTCTGGAAAGAATTTTTGGAGAGTCTTGATGTGTGATTTTTTGAGTATGGAGAATGTTGTGTTTCTCTTTTTTTTCTCTTTCTTCTCAGTTTTCTCTTTTTCTTGGTAGAATCCTTTCTGTTATTGGTGTATCAGTACTCCTGCCCTGTCTCTATTCCACATCTTCTTTCCTGGCTATTTATTATTATTGATTTTTTTTATTGGGGGCTTTGTTTTTGATTCCTCTTTTACTGGTAAAGTGTGGATTTGGAACTCTAGCATGGTAAAGGTTGGTTGTGGAAATCTAGGTCTTTTTCGATATACTTGCCAATTTTTAGAATAGTGCTAACTTTGGTGCCTAATTGGCCTGCTCTTTGCTCATTGGGTGGTAGTCAGTGCTGCTGGCAGTGGTGTCCTGTTGAGTCACCAGGATTGTCCTCTTGCAGTGGGGGTGGTGCCACTGTCATGTTATGACTGCAGATGCATCCATGAAGGACATCAGCCCTAGTCCTGCTCAGCTTATGTGCCTCTACATTTTGCTCTGATGGAATGTAAGGTGCTTAGAGAGTCACAGTGCTGCAGAGCTAACTCTCAAGTCATCACAGCCAGTCTGCACAAAAGATCTGACATAGTGCCCCCTTGCTTGGCACCATGTGGTGATATATGCAATAACAAGTAGAACTCCACTGGACCATATATGACCATGAGATTTCAAGGCAAGGATCACAGCTAAAATCATACATGCTCTGGTCTGTCTGAGGCATTCCACAAGGTTTGCACCTTTATTCCCACTGAAACTGCTCCCTAAGCAAAAATCTGAGGCATCTGTAGTTAAAGATTAACTTGAGATCAGAGGAGAAAAGGAGAGACCTGGACTTAGAGCTATCTGCCGTCTCCACTGCCACAGTCCCTCTTTGATAAAGCCCAAAATTGGAATCGGACATTCCAGAGGAAGAAGAAGTTGGGTCCATGTGCACTTTACAAACCAATGAATTTTTCTCATGTGTAGTCTTGGTGACGTGTTAGCGACGAAAAAAAAGTATTTGAGCAGCAGCAGGGCCTACTAGATAAAGCAGGTTAGCATGAATTGATGTTGACAACTGGGGACGTGAATGCACATACAGGGACAGGCATAACAGGATAGGAGGACTGCCTGGGTCCACATGGGTGAAGCAAACTGAATTAAAGGAGAGGCCATTCTGGACTGAAATTTGGCAAACGGGTTGCTGATGGCCAAAACATGGCTAAGCAAGGCAGACAAGTCACAAGGTTACACACGACACTTACCAACATGCAACTCAGATAGATTTCCTCCTAATAAGGAAAAGGCATTTGGATAGAAGCAGCGATAAGTTGTTCCACAGCATAAACCACTGCTTGCCACAGTCAGACCTGGAAGTCGACTGGAGAGAAAGAACAAGAGTTCAAGTAAATAGTCAGGGCTCTAGTATCTCAGGAGGAATAGGAAATTGGTGGAAATGAAGAGGAATGGCAGCACTTCAAAACAGTACTTGTGTGACTATCAGACAGATGTGTCCAAGCAAGGTATGGAAATACAATACAATGAGAAAACTGGTGGTGGAATGTAGAAGTCCATAAAGTCATCAAAAGAAAGGAGTGCAAGAAAAAGTGCAAGACAGAAAAGATGGACTAGGATAAGAAGGAATACTGGTTATAAGACAAGACGCTAAGACAGCAGTTATAATAGCAAAGAACAAGACATCAGAGGCAATCTACTAGCTTCTGGAAAGTGACTCAATAGATAGCACAAAGAAACTTCATCAGGCTGTAAAGCGAAGGCAGAAATATAAAGTAGACCGTCATTGGACACCCTTCATAAGGAATGCCAGGAATAATCTGATAGCCAGGTTACAGGACAGCAAAAGCATTTGAATGGAGTACTTGCAGGAGCTTCTGGTTAAAGCAAACCCTACAGAAGCCTTAAAGCCCCATACACAACCTACAATGAAAGGAAAGGAGCCCACAGTGGAAGACGCACTAATGAAAATGATGGCAGGGAAAGCAGCAAACTCAAATGATGTCACAGCAAATACTGTCAAAATATTGGGTAAATTAGAGGAGAAATGGTTCCAGAGGGTACTCATGGCAGTATAGAGAGAAAGACAAATCCAGCTGACTGGAGAATAAGTATGCTGCTGCTAGTGAACAAGAACAAAGGGGATATTCACAAATGTGCACAGTACAGAGGTATGAAAAGTACAGTTGCATAAAATCTTGTCATAATGGTAGACATCCTTCTCTTCACTGTTGCAGTATTCCTTACAATAGGGATCCCCTGCCAAGGGTGGCCTGATGTCCGGCCAGTATACCAAAGCCTTTAGATTGCTAAGGGTACGCCATATGTCACACATATGCTCCCTGCATACAGTGTGGGCCATAAAGCTGAAATCCGAAAGTACTATCATCAAAATTGACATCCCCAGTATGAATATGTCACACATATACTCCCCGCATACAGCGTTGGGCATAAAGCTGACATCCGGATGTACTATCATCAAAATCGACAGCCGCAGTACAAACGCCAATCCAAGAATTAGACAGGTACTGGGGCACATCCAGAAGGGAAAAGAATCAGGGGGAGGAGGGAGTAAATACTGCAACAGTGAAGAGGACATCTACCATTACGGTAAGATTTTACACACCTGTACCACGTCTTTCCACTTCAGTGTTGCAATATTCCTTACAACAGGGAAAGTGCAAAAGGTTATGAAGAGAGGCAGGATCAAGGACTAGCAGAGCCCTCTAGCAACCCATGAAGGATGGCCCTAGCAAAACCAGCATTAGCCATGGATATCACATTCAACTTATAGTGCTTTGCAAACGTATGCACTGAAGTCCAGGTACCTGCCTCAAGAATAGAGTTAGTATCTAAACCCTTCCCAAAAGCACCAGAAGAAGCCAATGTCCTAGTAGAATCAGCCTTAACTGAAGGAGGAAGGCTCTTGCCATGAAAAGAACAACAAAAAGAAATGGCTTTACATATCCAAAAAGAAATAGTTTGCTTGGAAACAGCCAATCCCAAAAATCTAGGATGAAAGGAAACAAAGCTGATCAGATTTAAGAAAAGCTTTGCTTTTATCCAAAGAAAATCAGAGGGTTTTTTTATGCACATCCAAATTGTGCAAAACTTTCTCACTACCAGATTGTGGAGAAGGGAAAAAAAAATGGCCAAATGAATAGACCAATTAAGAGACCACTCATTCACCACTTTGGGCATTAAAGAAGGATTAGAACAAAGGGATGCCTGTCCTTATGGAAAACTAAAAAATGGGGAACAGCCATAAGGGCTTGAAGCTCAGACACCTGTATGGCAGACGTAAGGGCCAACAAAAGAACAGTCTTCCAAGAACAATGCTGCAAGGAATCTGAAGCCACAGGCTCAAAAGAAGCCTGAGTCAATTTCTCCAAAATAAAATTAAGGTCCCAGGAAGGAGGAACAGGCTTCCTGGCAGGTCTGATATAAAGGGCACAATTGTTTAGCCTCAACTCTAGAGGCTAAAGGGGGTGCTAGAGGCAGACAAGCAGAAATCGATGACAAGTGGGCCTTAACAGAAGAATATGACAACCCAGTATTGAGCAATTCACACAGATAAGACAGAACCAAAGGAACATACACAGAAAGTGAATCCAGGTTACGAGAAAGACACCAAACAGAATACCTCTTCCATTTGAACAAGTATGATTTCCTCATAGCGGGTTATCTGGCCTCCTGTAAGACCCTAAGCAAGTCCTCAGGAAAAAAAAGTATCTATATGGAATTAAATCCCATCACTCACAGTGTCTATTAAAGAGTGGACAGGTGGGGATGGATGACAGAACCCTTGTCTTGTGTGAGTAGGACCATCCTGTGAGGTAACTTGCAATGACTGCCCTGGGCCAAGAGGGAGGCACCAGCAAGATTTGGGAGCATCACGTTTTATCTTGAACAGGAATTTTGGAATGAGAGGAAGTGGAGGGAAGGTATAAACATCCCCTTTCAGGAAAAATAGGGTGTCCACCTTCCAGACCAGGGGCCAAGATGCCTAGACACACAAAAAGAGGATGTTATCTGTTCACAGGGGAGGCAAACAGATCTACTTCAGTACCCCTCACTGGTAGAAAATGTCCAGAAACACATCCCTGTGAAGTACCCGTTCACGGGATTGTGATACGGACCTGTTCAGAGAGTCTGCCACAATGCCCTGGCCTCAGAGAATGCGAACTGTCTGAACAGTCACTTGATACTGGATAGCTAACTCCTACACTTGAAGTGTTAGTCTGCAGAGGAGATGATATTTTTACATACCACATAACTGTGGTATTCTCTGGCCAGTACCATGAGGGGCCCTGAAAAGAAAATAGGATGAAATGCTTAAGAGCCAAGAGAAGAGCTCTCATCTCTGACACTGATGTGTTCTTTCTTTTGTGGAAGTGACCAGAGGCCCTGCATGTTTAGACAGGCGAAGGAAGCCCCCACCCCATGTCTGAAGCATCTGTGAACAGCTCCAGAGAGGGGGAAAGGGACTTGAAAAGGAAGCCCTAGATTGAATGACAACTGCCAAATCTGTTACTGACTTTCCAGCTTGAGGCATGGAAGAAAACGGACTACGAAATCTAGAGGATAACAGTGCTGAAAGACAAAATGACTTCAGAAACCACTGAAACTTTTTCCTGTGGAGTTTGACAAGAAGGAGCATAGGGATGGGGGAAGCCATGACACCTAGAGCTCTTATAAGTTATCTGAAAGGAGCATAGGGATGGTGGAGGCCATGAAAACTAAAGCTCTTATATGTTATCTGGAAGGAGAATAGGGATGGTGGAGGCCATGAAACCTAGAGCTCTTATAAGTTATCTGGAAGGAGCATAGGGATGGTGGAGGCCATGAAACCTAGAGCTCTTATATGTTATCTGGAAGGAGCACAGGGATGGTGGAGGCCATGAAACCTAGAGCTCTTATAAGTTATTTGGAAGGAGCATGTGGATGGTGGAGGCCATGACACCTAGAGCTCTTATAAGTTATCTGGCTGTAATGAACACCACAGGAAGAAGACACTGAGGGAAGGCAATGACAGTTCAGGCTCTGGGAGGTGGCAAAGAAGCCAACATTCAAAGAGTCTGGATCCTGCATCCCAGAAGCACATGATCGTGTGAAGGAGTCAGCAAGGACTTTTGGAAATTTATAGTGAACCCCGGGCTTTGCAGGATAGAAATGGCAAAATGAGGATGCTGTAGTAGAATCTCTGGAGAGGAAGCCTGAAAAAGTAGGTCGTCCAAACAGGGAAAGACTTGTAACCCCTTTAGCCTGCAAAAGGCAATCACAGGAGTGAGGCATTTGGTGAATAACTTTGGGGCAGTAGAGAAGCCAGAGGACAAAGCAGAGATCTGAAAATACCAGGACGCAACATAAAAACTTCCTGACAAGGGGATGAATAAGAGCAGGAAGATAAGCATCCCGGAGGTCCAGAGAAACCAGAAAAGCCTGAGGAAGCAGCAGAGGAAACAAGGTCTGAAGGGACAACATCCAAAAAGAAGGGCCCTTCAGAAGAGTGTTTAAATGAGAGAGAGAAAGATCCAGAAAGGGTCTCCAAGTGCCCTCTTTCCTAGGGACTAAGACCATTCTGGAAAAACACTTTTTAAAGAAATTTAGGGATTAGAAGGTAATGGGGGAATAGGAGTAAAGGAGATCGGCAGGCCAGTCATGAAGTACAGCATCTCTCAGTGACTCTCCTGGTGGGGGAATGATGGCAAAGAAAATGATGCACCTGCTACGAGGAGTTATGAAAAGTTGCAGCATGGTTGACTCCATTAATGGAACATCCTCTGTGCCACCTTCACACTGAAAGACCACTTTTGAGGTATTAGAATAGATCTGCTTAACTTGTCTGCAATCACAATGGACTTCCGGAATGTGCATTGCTGTCAAAAATCGAATGGATGAGATTGCCCATTGCCACACTCTTAAAGGTTCTCAACACAGGGGGTGAGACTTGGCTCCCCCTTTTCTGTTGATGTACCAGACCACTAACATATTGTCCATCTAAATCACAACAGTCCCAGTGGAGGGGGGGGGGTGTCTTGGAAAGCCATCAACACTAGGACAGTCCCAAGACACTGATATGTGTGCCAGCCTCTTTGAGGGACCATGTGCCTTGGATTGTCCTTCCCAGGAACTGCACCCCCCCCAATCTGGGAGGTATCCTTGGTCACTATGGCCCTGGGTTGGGGACGTACAAAGGGATGACATTATTGCACTTCACTTGATTGCATCCACCACAGGAAATGATTTTTGCAAGCCTGAATTATCTTCCTCTGACTGGACAGGCAGTGGTAAAGAACAGACCGTTGAGTTGCCAATGTCCACTGTAGTATTCTCACATGGTACCTTGACAATAGTACTAGGATGATTGCTGCTGAAATACCCCCCAACGCTTGTAGGAACTCTTGACAAAGGGAAATATGCTGTTTACGTGACTGTACTGAATGAGGCACCAATGAATTCCAATGTCAGTGATGGTTCCAGATGAGATTTGTTGCAGTTGATTGAAATGCCCAGATGGTAGCATAGTTGGAGTACATAATCTTCGGCTTGGATCAGTTGATGTCTGGTAGGAGAAGTAATGATCCAGTTGTCTAGATATGGAAACACTCATAATCCCTTCAACCTCAAGCGAGTTGTCACTACTGCCAAACACTTGGTGAACACCCCGAGGGCTGTGTTGCGACCAAAGGGCATAGCTCTGAAATGGTAATGACTGGCTCCCAGCCGGAAGCACAGATACTTCCTGGATCGTCTTGTCAGTTTGACAGGATAGATCTTCAGGATGAGGATGCATATGTGTACTATCAAGCACATCCAATCGTCCTGGTGCAGAAAAGGCAGACTGGACTGAACCATAACCATCTGGAACTTTGTGTACTGAACTGACTGATTTAGCCGCCTAAAATCCAAAACTGGTCTCCAGTCCCCTGTTTTCTTTGATGTTAAAAAGAATCGGGTAAGTTCCAGACGTTTCTGGTCTGGGGGACCTTTTGGATAACTTGTTTTCTGGCAGCTTGTTTACTTCTAGTGCTGCTGCATCCCTCTGATTGGGTGGAACATCAGAGATTTTCTTTGAAATCAATGGAGGTGGATGGAAAAATGGTATGAAATAATCTCTGGATATTATCCGCCGCACCCATGAACCTTTTGTAGTTTCTAACCAGGCTATCTAGTGTAGGGATAAATGATACTGACTGCCTCCAGAGGAGGACAGTTAGGCCTTATTTCAAGAATGCTGAGTGGCTCTGTCAGAGAAACTATCTCTAGATCCTTGGTTTTGCAGACTACCTCTACTAGATGGATAGTGTCTTCCATTACAGTTCCCCCCCTCTGCCCCGGGGGGGGGGGACTTATCTCCACATGGTTCTTGGAAAGCATCCTGGGATTTCTTGAACCACATCTTTCAGCCACCTCACTGATTCCTAGAAAAGGTTTGTCAAGGGGTTGAAAAACATATGCCCAAAGCAGAAAGAGTTTTACCTTCCTGCTTACACCTGGAGTGTGCGTCTTTCACTTTGGTGCCAAATAAAGAACTTGTCAAAGGAGGCATTCACGAAGTAAGCTTTGAAGGGCTCCGCAAAGTCACACAAGCGAATCTAGACATGTCTTCTGATGGATATACTTGAACCCGCCACCCACACAGCACCTTCTACTGCATGAGAGATAAGCCTCATGGACAAATTGGAAATGGACTGAAATGTATCCAACTGCAAGACAATAGTGCTTTCTGCCTTTGAGGATATGGTCTCAGAGAGGGATTTTTAAAGCTCCTTAATCAAATCCCTCTGGAGTCTTGTGAAATGTGCCAGATAGTTCAGTGGCCAAAGGTCGAAGGTCACCTAAGCAAAACACACTTCACAAATATGTCTATTGCCCTAGACTACCTGTTAGGGGGGTTGGACAGATGAATTTTGTTCTGCAAGTTGCTTCTTCACAGCTGCCACTGTAACCATGGCAAGAATCAGTACTCCCTTGCTCCGAAAGGTTCTGTCCTTAGGTGGTGCCAGAATCCTGTCTAGTCTCTTGAAGATTGGTTCAATGGTATCAGGTTCCTTCCACACCCATCTTGAGACCAACTCAATGAGCACATTGGTGGGCAGGATCACCTGGGAGGTAGGCTGGCCAGCACCAAAAGCCTCCAGCAATACAGACTCCTCTTGGGAAGGGTTGTCAAAAGACTAACCACCCCCTTTAACAGTTCCAGAATGTCTCCAAATGAGACACTGTCTGGTGGTGATCTTGGGGACTCTTCCCCTTGTCGAAATTGGCATCGTCCATGACTGACTTTTGAAAAGAGTTCAGGTGCCTCCTTTTGCACTTTTTTTCCCTGGAAACTTCTTCATTGGGATGTTTCAGAGAACTGTCGGAAGAAATCAGTATATGCTTTTGGGTATCCTGGTGACTAAGCTGTCCCTGTGGTAAAGACTGCGGCTCAAGGCATACAGATGAATGGGTTAAAGGTGGTCGAAGCTGAAGAAGGTGGAGAAGCTCAAGATCTAGGGATAGAGAAAGCTCTCTCCACTACCTCAGAAGCCTCTGAGAAAGGAGACTGACAGCTCCATTAAACCATGCTTTCGGGTAGTAAGCTTCTTCTTCTCTGAAGGCAAAGCACTTGAAGAGGGAGTCACAGAAGAGCTGTCAAATGCCGAGGCTTCAAGGGGAAGAAATAGCTCCGACTGCTTTGGAGTCAACTCTAACACACTGGATCAAGTCACCATGACTATGGCTCCAAGACAAGCGGTGCAATGCCACTGGAGTCGAAAATTCTAGTATCTTCGGGCCTGATGTGAACAAATCCAGAACCTTCAGATCTGAAGACTCCGATACCAGAGGTCGGACTGGAGAAGCAGCAAGCATGGGAGGGTTAACTAATAAAGGTCTCTGGTGCTGATGGGGTCGGACCAGGGAGAACCCCAAATTGTACCTGCATTGATAGAAACTTCATCATCCTGTCCACATCAGCTTTGGTCAAGCTTTTGGAAGAATGAGTCAAGGATGCTGTTGGTGAAGGTCTTGAAGAATGCTCCATGAAAGAAGAAGGCATTCTTGAGGTAATTCGATCTGGGGCAAAAAGTGGTGATCAGATCCAAGGAGACTTCTCTTTTCTGGTTTTCAGATCCAAGGAGCTGGAAACCAAAGTCTTATGTTTCATAGGAGATTCCAAACCCAGAACCAATGAAGTGGTTGGTTCTGAACACTTCCTCCAAACCTTTTTCTTTGTTTTCTTAGGAGTCTGAGCCCCCAGAAGATGCTGATGAAGTTGAAGATTTAGAGGACAACAAGCCTCTGAGAATCAGTTTGTTCATTCTATCTATATGGACCCTAGGGTTAAAACCCTCACATATGTCACAACTAGTGTCAAGGTGTGAAGCGCCTAGACAGTAAATGCATTTAGAATGCCCGTCCAACAAGGGAATCTTGTAGCCAAAGGCCATATGTTTAAATATGAGGGTTGCTCGGACATTTCTGCAAAAGAGAATGAAAAGAAATAGGAATAAAGATCTTTTTTTTTTTTTTTTTAAAAATACAAATATAGAAAATTTACAATATATAAAATATCAAAAATGGTATTAAAGAGGTACGAGATACAGAAAAAAATTACCAGCAATTGTAAAACAAAAAAGTGTTTTAGTGAAAAAAAGGAAGGAAGTTTACAGATGTATAGAGATAACCTAAAAGAAAGAGACTCACAGTGCCCAATCAAAAACAGAAACAGTGATGATGTTGATACTCTAAGGTGGCAAATGAGATCAGAGTTAAGTAAGGAACTACGGCATTATAGGAAAGGGAGGAGGCTCAAGAGTTTTCAGCGATCCTCAAGGAAGCAGAAGTGGCAGAGTCAGTTCTGAGGATTGGATCCGAACCCAAGAGTTTTGGAACAAATGAAAACTGACATCAGATCTATGGTTATGGCAGCTGTCGCCACGCGGCAAGAAAGACTGAGGAAAATGGCGTCGGCTGATGCCTTTATACCCGAAGAACTGCAGCTATGACGTCGGGTGAAGTGCGACACCAGCCGAGGCCAGACCCAGACTTTGGAATCCGGCCGACCGAAGGGCTGCCTGACGACAGGACAACCCATTTGTAATGACTGCAGATGCATCCTTGAAGGACATCTGACATCAGATCTATGGTTATGGCAGCTGTCATTGATCTTAGGGCCTGAAGAACAAGTCTGGCTGAGGGAGAAGGATGTGCAATAATTTATTCAACTTACTACCCAATTATCTTTACATGATGTGGTGGACCCAATTATCTTTGCATGATGTGGTGGAAGAGAAGCTATCTGACTTACTGTGTTCAAATGGGCACCTATGAACTCCAGGCTCTGCACAGGCTGAAGATGAGATTTGCAGATCTTGAATGAGATCCCTAGTGATGAACATAAATGGAGCAGGTAAGGCCCTGGCTTCCTTTGGGAGATGCCTGGTTGGGGCAGTGAGGAGCCAGTCACCTAGGTATAGAAACACTCAGAATTCTAGCAGTCTCAAAATGAGCTACCACCACTGCAACACATTTGATAAACACCCTGGGATATTGATGAACTAGTAGTGACTGGCACCTAGTCAAAAGCACAAAAATCTTCTGGATCATCTGTTCATCATGATGTGATAATACATATCCTGAAGATCAATGGAGCACATTCAATCATCCTTGTGTAGAAATGGCAGAATGGACTAACAGTGACCATTCAGAACTTTGACTTCTTCACACATTGATTTAGTTTGCTCAGATCCAGAATTGGTATCAGGGTCCCTGGTTTTCTTTGGCACTAAAAAGAATCTTGATTAAGTTCTGAATCCTTTCTGGTCTGGTGGAACCTTCTGGATGACTCTTGTCTAGCAGTTTTCAAATTTCTTGAACTGCAGCCTCCCTCTGATTGGATGGGATGTCAGTGAGCCTTTCTTCATTGATAGAATCTGGAAAAATAGTACGTAATAACCTCTGGATATGATTTTTAGCACCCAAAACTCTCTTGCTATTGATGCCCAGGCATCTGGGTGCAGAGACAAGTGCCACCTAACTGCCTCCAGAGTTGAGCAGTACGGCAACATTTCAGAAGCACTGGAAGGATTTATAAATCTAGGAAACGCTAGTTTTGCGGGCCTCCCCTGCCGTAAGGACAGCGTCACCCTTTTGAACCCCCCCACTCCTAAGGGAGTTATCCTCATGTGAATCCTGGAAAGGACCCCAAGACTTATGGAAAAAAGAAGTTATGTACTCACCATAACGTTCCATCTGAGTAGTTATACTTCATTTTTCTGCAACCTGTGGGTATACAGATCCATATCGGATCTGAGCCGGCAACTTTTTTTCTAGCATCTGCTCCAAGCTCCGAACTCCTCCCCTTAGCCATAATGCCCTACCATCTCCTATCTTTTCTCAGATCGAGTTTGCTGCAACTAACAATATATATGCAACTCAACCCAATAAACCAAACCTGAAAACAGGATAAGGTCCGGGGGACGGAGGGAGGGAATGTTGCAGAAAAATGAAGTATAACTACTCAGATGGAACATTATGGTGAGTACACAACTTCTTTATCTGAAGTAGTTAACTTCATTTTATCTGCAACCAGTGGGACAGAGTCCTCAGCTACTCCAATCCTGAGAGGCCCTTATGGAAGGATATTCCTGAGCACCACAGAACCAAAGTATGCTCTACCCCTCGAAATCAGATCCAATTTGTAATGGAAAATGAAGGTATGTGAATTGGCCCATGTCACTGCTGCACAACTATCATCCAAAGGTACCCTGGACCAAAAAGTAGCAGAAGTCGCCATGGACCTGGTAGAGTGAGCCTTAACTATACCAGGAGGAGATAAACCTTTTGCTTTGTAAGCATGTGAAATACAAAAAGAGTGATCCATCTGGCTAATGA
This sequence comes from Protopterus annectens, assembly GCF_019279795.1. Classification (NCBI taxonomy): domain Eukaryota; kingdom Metazoa; phylum Chordata; order Ceratodontiformes; family Protopteridae; genus Protopterus; species Protopterus annectens. The sequence continues at coordinate 110,667,971 of NC_056735.1, read as the reverse complement.
AACTTTAGAAATAGCTTTTCCCATAAATGCTTTGGAAAAGGAAACAAACAATTTGTTAGTCTTGCGGAAAGACTTCGTTCTAGGAAGATAAAAACAAAGTTGTCTATGAACATCCAACAAATGGAGTTTGTATTCACCTTTATTTTGGAAGTTGGAAAGAAAACGGGCAGATTAACGGACTGGTTTATGTTTGCTTCAGATGCTAGTTTAGGTAAGAAGGAAGGGTTATAGTATGGAGGGAAACCCTATCCTTATGGAAGACCAAATACGGAGGCACGGCAGATAGAGCTTGAAGCTCAGAAACTCTCCTAGCCGATGTGATGGCGACTAGGAATGCGGTCTTCCAGGACAAAATTTTTTAAGTCCACCGAGCTGTAGGTTCGAAAGGAGGAGCCACCAATGCCTGTAAAACAAAAGTAAGGTCCCAAGGAGGTACAGAATCCTTGACAGGGGGCCGCAACAGAAAAGTACCTTTAAGAAAAGCCTTACACAGCCTAGAGGAGGTTAAGGCCATGTTATCTTCACCAACGTGAAAACTGGAAATGGCTGCCAATTGTACTTTCACTGTGGAGGAACTAGCTCCTTGCTGAAAGATACCAGACAGGAAGTCCAACACCACTGGAACAGGGGCTGTAAAGGGATCTATTGTTCTCTGTGAGGCCCAAATGGAAAAGCGCTTCCATTTACTGCAATAAAGTTTCCTAGTGGAGTCTAAGAGAGGCCACCAGAATGGATTTTACCTGGGATGAAAGACCGGGAGTCCTGGCAATTAACGGAACTGGAGCAATCAAGCTGTTGGCTTGAGGCTGCCCAGATCAGGCAGATGTGTCCCCGACAGATGGGAAATTAGATCCGGGCAGGGATCCAGAACCCACAGGGGAGCTAAGAGATGAAAACAAAGGAATGGGAACCAAACCTGACGAGGCCAGAACGGGACAATGAGGATCACTTTACACCGTAGTCGGCAAGCTTACTTCGGAATGAGAGGTAAAGGTGGATAAGCATACAGAAGCCCAGGGAGCCAAGCATGGACTAGCGCGTCTCTGGGGACTTCCCCTGGTGAGGGAATCAGAGCGAAGTACGTACAGTTTTGTACCTACCATAAATGTAGATGTTCGAGTGCTCATACAGCTGCAGTCATTACAGATGGGTTACCCTGCCGTCAGGCGGGTCCTCGGTCTGTCAAATTCCAAAGTGTAGGTCCGGCATCGGTTGTCGTCGCTTCTTCCCTGACGTCAGTGCGGCAGGGGTATAAAAGAGGCAGCCGACGCCATTTTCTTCAGTTTTTCTTGCCCCAGATGTCAGGTGCCCCCAGAAGGAAGGCAAAACATAATGTTATGCAAACATGCAATATAGAAAAATCAAAAAACAGTAGTTGCAAGCAAATACACCATAAAAGAATACCCCAAATAGGTTGTATGATAAGGTGTTTGTCATAAGGCCTGTCCTAAGAAGGGACGGAGGGGGGGTAACCTGGACTGCAGCTGTATGAGCACTCGAACATCTACATTTATGGTAGGAACAAAACTGTACTATGTTCATCGTGCATACAGCTGCAGTCATTACAGATGGGAAGAATCCCAAAGCTAAGTAAGGGTGATAGGCACTAAGTGGAACTAGGAGGAGCGAGGATGCCCTGCAAGACTGCTGTGGCAAAACCCGCTCTAGATTTAGAGTATAGTGGAAGGTGATAGTGCTTGGAGAAAGTGTGCACTGAACTCCAAGTGGCTTTCAAAATGTCCTTGGTAGGGACCCCCCTGAGGAAAGCTGCAGAGGTAGCTGTGGCCCTAGTGGAGTGGGATCTGATGCATGCAGGCGCAGTTTTTCCATGAAATGAGTAACAAAAGCATATGCAGTGGGCTATCCATTTTGAAATTGTCTGTTTGGAAATAGCCTTTCCTTGAGCACCTGTAGCATAGGACACAAAGAGTTGCTCGGATTTCCTGTATGGCTTTATCCTGTCCAAATAATAACAAAGTTGTCTGTGAATGTCCAAGGAATGTAGTAGTCTTTTCCCTTTGTTTTGTGGATTTGGATAAAAGGTAGGTAAGTGGATAGTCTGATTCAAAGCTACACTGGATACTACCTTTGGCATAAAGGTAGGGTTGATTCGTAAGGAAACTCTCTCCTGATGGAAAATGACGAATGGTTGCACAGCCATGAGGGCCTGTAGCTCCGAAACCCTGCATGCTGAGGTGATAGCCAGAAGAAAGGCTGTTTTCCATGACAAGTATTGTAGTTCTGTTGAAGAAGCTGGCTCAAAGGGGGGAAGTGTCAGCTTTTCCAATACGAAGTTGAGATCCCAAGCAGGGGACTGGTGGTTTCCTTGGGGGGTTTTATATTTTTTGCCCCTCTGAGGAACTGCCTTAAGAGAGGATGTGAGAATAAAGGAGGATCTGTGTTGTATTGTGCAGAAATGGCTGAAGCGTGGATCTTGATGGAGGAGAAGGAAAGTCCACTATTTAACATCTCAGCTAGGTACTGTAAAATTTGAGGTATATTTATTCTGGCCCTTTTCTTGATTCCAGGCACAAAATCGTTTCCATTTGGCGGAGTAGGCCTTTCTAGTAGAGGGTCTTCTGGCCTCCAAGATGACATCCTGCACCTCCTTGGAGAGGAGAAATTGTTGGGAAATCAAGGAATTCTCCATGCAGCTAGATTTAGAGTTTTGAGATGGCTGTGAAGGGTTTTGTAGTTGTGCTTGGACAACAGAAGAGGGACTAGAGGTAGGATCCATGGTGGGGAATGTGTCAGGCTCTTCAGGAGCGGATACCAGTGTTGTCTTGGCCAGTCTGGAGCAATGAGAATCATTTGCGTCCTCTCTGCTCTGGCTTTTAATAGCACTTTGGTCAGTAGAGGAAGAGGCGGGAAGGCATAAACTGTCAATGTTGTCCAACTGAAAGAGAGTGCATCCACTTTCCAGGCCTGTGGATGATAGGTCCTTGAACAAAATTTTTTCAACTGGCAATTTCTGTGGGTAGCAAAAAGATCTATGTCTGGTTGTCCCCATGCCTGAGTTATCTTTGTGAAAACTTGAGGATGCAACTTCCATTCGTGTGGCTCTGTCATATTTCTGCTTAGGTTGTCTGCCGGTGTGTTTTCCTTCCCTGGCAGGAATTGTGCCTGTAGTTGAATTTGCAATTCCAGTGCTGTGTTCCATAGGGTCGTGGCTTGCCTGCACAGGGGTTATGAAGGAGTTCCCCCCTGTTTGTTTATGTACCACATCACTGTGGTGTTGTCTGTCCTTATCAATAGCTGGCCTTGATGCAGTACGTCTTTGAAGGTCATAAGAGCATTTTGCACGGCTAGCATCTCCTTTTGGTTGATGTGTAGGTGCTTCTCTTTTTGGGACCATTTTCCCCTGAATGCACTGATCTGCCATGTGTGCTCCCAGGCATAGTCTGAGGCGTCTGTTGTGATGATTTGAGTTGCGTGAGGTACACAGAAAGGGAGACCTGTGTTTCTTTGGCATGCTTGAGCCCACCACAAAAATTCCTTTTGAAGGCATGGAATGAGAGACATAATTGTTTCCAAGCTGTGGCTGTGTTGAGACCATAAGTTTTTTAGGTACCATTGAAGTTTCCTCATATGCAGCTTTGCACATGGGATTAGTAGGATGCAAGATGCCATGAATCCCAGAGCCTGCAGGATTTTCCTTGCAGTTAGCCTGGTGAAAGTTGCCATTTTGCTGAAGTATTGAGACAGTTGCCCTTGTTTGTCTGGCGTGAGGTAAGCCATCTGGGTGGTTGTATTCAAGCTGGCACCTAGGAAAATTATTTGTTGAGAGGGTATTGGTTTTGATTTATTTTTGTTGACTGTGTATCCCAGGAAGTTTAACAGTTTTATTACAAACGCCAGATGCTGCAATAGTATGTCCTTGCTGTCCGCTTGGATCAGGCAGTCGTCCAGATATGGGTAGATTTGTATTCCTTGTAGTCTGCAGAAGGTGATTACTGATGCCAGGCATTTCGTAAACACTCTGGGCGCAGTAGATAAGCCAAAGGGCAATGCAGAGACTTGGTAATGGGTTGAACCTGCAAGAAATCTGAGGTATCTTCTGCAATCTTGTCTGATAGGGACATGCAGGTATGCCTCCTTGAGGTCCAATGTTACCAGCCAAGACTCCTTGCCCAGCATGGGAAGAAGCTGCTGTAATGTGAGCATCTTGAATTTTGGCACCTGTAGATATGTGTTTAGGATGGATGGATAGGTCTAAGATAGGTCTCCAATCTTTGTCTTTCCTTGGTACCAGGAATAGTCTGGAATAAAAAAACCTTGACCTTGTTCTTTTGCAGGTACCTCTTGAATCACTTTCATGTCCATGAGAGCGGAAATTTGTCTTTGTGCCTCTATATTTGATTTTGTGGCAGGTTTGGCATGCCTCTCATTTCCGGAAGGGTGTGAAAGTGGAACCTGTAGCCTCTGTCTATAATGTCAAGAATCCATTTGTCCTTTGTAACAATATGCCAATTTTTTGAGAATAATGCCAGTTTTACGCCCAAAAGTGCTGCCTTTAAAGCTTTGCTTGGCCGGTATAGGGGGAAGTCATTGTGTCTATTTTATAAATGCCTGTGATCTATCTTCTCCACCTCTTGGGGTTGGTGCTTGCCACTGTCTTGCTCTGTAAGATCCTTGAGGTTGCCCTCTACCCCTTGGGCATCTGTATCTGCCCCTTTGAGGTCTGTCCGTGACTGGAAAGGACCAATATTTTGAAGGCCAGTTTCTGCTGAAACGTGGAGGTTGTACCTGCAGGAAATCTTTCACTGTTTGCATTGATTTCTCTTTTTCCTCCATTTTCTTTAGTACCTCCTCAGCTTTAACACCAAACAATACATCTTTTTGAAGTGGTGCATCTAATAATTTTGCTTTGACATGATCTGGTAAGGTTTGCTCTTTGAGCCAAGCATGTCTACGTATAACAGACCCCGTAACAGCAGCTCTACATGAGGCCTCTAAAGCATCAAAACCACACTGCAAGGTATGTTTACCCACTTGCTCTGCACCATGCAACAAATCCTGCAACTCTTTCAAATCTGGTTGTTCTGGTTGTGTCATTTTGCTTTTCAACTGAGATAACAAAAACTGTTGATACTTTAACATATGGAATTGACAGTTTAATGCCCTCATGGTTAAAGTGGCCGAGGTATACACCTTTTTCCCCCACCTTTCTAATGCTCTGGAATCTCTCTCTGAAGGCAATGGGTTTTTAGCAGTAGAGGCCTTAATTCCCTTGGGACCCTGTGAAATAGTTTCTGGGTCAGCAGTATGGCTTTTATATAGGAACTGGTGAGAATCAGGAACCCGGTAATACCTGACTGGTTTAACAGGGGCTGGAGGTAAAGAATCTGGATTAAGGCTGGCTTCTATGTACATATCATCCAAAATATCTAAAACAGGAGGGATAGCCAGGGGCCTATGCTGGGGGAGCAGTAGAAATTCCCTGAGCCTTTTCTTGGAATCTGAGTAATCTTGGCCTTCCCAGTGAAAGTGTTCACTCAATGTATGCAGGGTTTCCCCAAAAGAGTAGTCCTCAGGGGGGGAGACCGAGGGAATAGACTCCTCAGCATCAGAGTCTTCGAAAGGGGAATAGGCGTAATCCTGGTCCTCAGAGTGTTCTGAGGTAATAGAAGCTTGATCTGAGGAAGGGTAGTCTTCCTCTAATCTGGGTCTTTTGTCAGAGGGGGGTTGAGAACCCCTGATAAGAGTAATCAAATCCTCAGCCATTTTAAGCATCTGCTTTTTAGGCATGGGTCTTTGAGAGGATGTCTGAGGACCCTGTTTTTTGGTTTTCATGGCTGCTTTAGATTTAGTGAAAGATTTAATAGAGAAGGTGGAAGGCCTGAAGACACCTTCAGAAATGGCAGGCCTGTCTAAATTCTGAGTTTCCCCGCCAAGAGTGGCGTCGGTATTTGCAGTAGGAATGGGGACCGAGGAGCCTGCGACCTCGGGTACTGAAGTCACCGGGAGTGTAGTTTCATCGGTACTCAGGGGCTGCGTAGGCGCCTCGCTGAGAACCGGAGAACCGGTAGTCGGCCTAAGCGTGGTCTCAGTAGTCGGTGCGGACCTCGGATGTCGGTCCTTATCTTTGCGTCTTTTGCTCAAAACTGGAGCCGGAGTATCCGATGACATGATATAATTAAATTTTTTGCCAAAATAATGAAGGGCGAACTCCGCCCGGTGCTTAATAGTGCGCGTGTTGAATCTAGCACAAAAACGGCAGGCCGAGATGTTGTGGTCTGGGCCTAAGCAAGGTATACAGAAAGAGTGGAAATCCTTATGCGGTATTTGCTTCCCACATGAAATGCAATTATTAACTTTGTCTGACATTGGTCTAAGGCAAGAAAAGTTTCCCCAACGGGGTACTTAGCTTTAAAGAAGACTTCGGCTGAAATACTTTCGTAAATCTCAGGAGCTGGCCGACCGGCACTTGTGAACTGCTTCTGCTTCGGGCACCGTGCGGCAAGAAAGACTGAAGAAAATGGTGTCGGCTGCCTCTTTTATACCCCTGCCGCACTGACGTCAGGGAAGAAGCGACGACAACCGACACTGGACCTAGACTTTGGAATTCAGCCGACCGAGGACCCGCCTGACGGCAGGATAACCCATCTGTAATAACTGCAGCTGTATGCACGATGAACATCTCAATGCACTTCGCGTTGGAAGGAGATGCAAAGAGATCGCAGCAAGGCTGACCCCATGCAAGGAAAATCTCCTCCACTACTGACTGTTTCAGAGACCACTCGTAAGGCATAAGAATGGCCCGACTCAATCTGTCCACTAAAATGTTGCAGAGCCCCGGGATGTGCGTTGCTATCAGAAACCGACCGGTGGAAATCGCCCATTTCCACACTTTCATGGCCTCATGACATAGAGAGTAGGATCTGGTTCCCCCCTGCTTGTTGATATACCAGACGACCGACATGTTGTCTGACTGAATTGCAATCAATCTGAGAGGGAGGACTGTGTGAAAGGCTTCCAACGCTAAAAACACTGCCCTCGTCTCTAGAACATTTATGTGCAAATTGGACTCTGTCTGGGACACACGTGCCTTGGACTGTCCTTCCCGAACAGTGTCCCCTCACACGAGTTGGGAGGCATCCGTGGTCACTGTGGTTTGGACTGGGGGTGACGCAAATGGGCATCCTTTTGATATCTCCGGTGAAGTTAACCACCAAAGAAGAGATGTCCTGCAGACGTGACTGATCTTGATCGGAAATTCCATGGGTAGGTCTAGCCAAGACCACTGAACAGCCAGAGTCCATTGAAGAACTCGCATGTGAAGGCGTGCATAAGGGAGAATAGATATGGCGGCAGCCATGGAGCCCAGAGCCCGGAGAACCTCGCTCGCCTTTGAAGACTTGGAGTTCGCTATCTGAGCTATGTGGCACCTGAGATGTAGAATCCTGTCTGGAGTTAGGAATACTTTCATCTGCAAAGTGTCTAACCGTGCCCCAATGAAATCTAGAATTTGTACTGTTTGCAAATGGGATTTGTGAACATTGACTGTAATTCCCAGTAGGTCTGCTAACCCAATGAAATAATCTCGGGCCAGACACAAGTGATGCTTGTTGGGCACAGCGAAGAGCCAGTTGTCCAGGTATGGAAACACCTGAATACCCTGAAGACTCAGGTGAGCCGCTACAACTGCCATTACCTTGGTGAACACCCTGGGGGCTGTGGTGAGACCAAAGGGTAGGGCTCTGAACTGAAAATAACTGGCTTTCAGCCGGAAGCGCAGAAACCTCCTGGAGCTTCTGTGTATTTTGATGTGGTAGCAAGCATCCTGAAGGTCTAACGAGCACATCCAGTCACACTCTGGGAGATAAGGTAGAATGGACTGTAGGGTGACCATCCGGAATTTCTGTTTGGCTACCGACAGGTTTAATGTTGACTGTTCTAGAATGGGCCTGAGGTCCCCCGTCTTTTTTGGCACCAAAAAGAGCCTTGAGTAGACGCCTAATCCGGACTGATCGGGGGGGACCTTTTCGATGGCTCGTTTGAGAAACAGCTTTGAAACCTCTAGAGCTGCGGCCTCCCTGTGAGCGGGTGGAACACCCGGGAGGTGTTTTGTAATCAAAAAAATATTATTGGTTATAATACAACATATCTTTTGAGGTTGTGGTGTTATATTTTGTTAATAATCTTGTACATTTTATTTTTGTATATAGTATGGATTTTGTGTTGGATTTTGTATGTTTTTTTACATATAAATATCCAATTTACTTCTTTAAGGAAATTATTTTAATTAATTAATTAACACTTTATTGTATTATAAAAAGGAAGTAATTGTGTTCTTAATTGTTCTGAGGAAGCTCTGCAATAGTGGAGTGAAAGCGCGCTAAACTGAACTGTGGTGGCCGTTTCTGCTTGTTCGACATTTTTAACTTGGAATAAACATTTTATACCTTTGATGCCTGGCATCGTTTCTTTGGTTTGCTTCTTTGGATTTGTGGTTTGAGGTGTTTTGTAATACTTGGAGGGGCAACGAAAGGAATAGGGTAACCACTGGATATTATCTGAAGAACCCAGTGATCTGTTGTAATGGACTCCCATGCCGCTGGGTGTAAGGACAATCGTCCCCCGACTGCCTCCAGAGTAGGACAGTCAGGCAACCCCTCAGGGCTGCTGACCGGGTCTATCAGAGAAGAATTTCCTAGACCCAAAATTCCTGGGACCCCCTCTACCTCTGGGTCGGCGTTGATCCTGTATCCCTCTGCCTCTGGGGGAATAGCTGTAGGCGAGTTAGGACCACATAACATCTGAGATTTTCGGAACCACATCTTCTTCTGCCCTCTTTGATTCCTAGAGAAGGACAGCTGAGGGTTAGAGAAGCGGAGTCCAACGGCAGACAAAGTTTTCCAGTCCTTTTTGCTCTGGATAAGTGTGTCACGTACTGTCTTCCCAAAGAGAGAAGAACCGTCGTAGGGAGTGTTGATAAATGATGCCTTGAAAGGGTCCGCGAACTGACACAATCTGAGCCAGGCATGACGCCTCTTGGCTATGCCTGTCCCAGCCGCCCTAGCTGCTCCTTCCGTGGCATGGGAAAGTAGCCGTATACATGTGTTTGAGACCGACTTCAGAGTAGACATTTTTGTCGAGAACAGCTGTCTGTCCTGCGGCGATAAAGACTCTGGGGGCGACTCAGCAAAATCCGAAGAAAGGTCTCGCTGAAGCCGAATCACATGTGCCAAATAATTCAGCGCATGGATAGAAAAGTCGCTGAGGAGTATACACGCTTTCCAAACCTATCCACCGACCTGGACTCCTTGTCTGGAGGGTGGACTAAGGAACTCTCCTGTGCTAGTTCCTTCTTTGTGGCCGCTGCGACCAACATAGCATCAACTGGGGCTCCTTTTGACCAGGGTCGTCTATCAGAAGGGGGAGATAAAACCTTGTCAGAGCATTTGGGGATGGGCTCTATGGTGTCGAGCTCCTTCCATGCCCTCGTGGTGATGAGGTCCACCAAGGGGTCTGCTGGTCGGGACACCTAGGAAGCAGATGGGTCAGTGCCAAAGGCCTCCAGGAACACTGACTCATCCCCAGAAGGTTTTGGGGCTGACCAACCTCCCCTCTGGCAGAGGATCTCCATAATTTCTCCGAAGGAGACGTCTTCGGGAGGTGACATAAGGGAACCTTCTCCTTCATCTAAGTCAGTGTCAGTAGTGAGGGACTCGGGGTAGTCCAAGTGCCTCCTTTTGCACTTCGCTTACGGTGACCCTCTTCAGTGGGACTTTCAGAAGGGGATCCGCAAGCAGCAGGGGTTTCCTTGAGGAAAATGACCTGGGGATCCTCTGGCACGGGCTGTCCCTGACACAGGATGAAGGGAGTCATCGCCAAATCCAGGGGGGCCTGGGTGGTATCCAAGGGGATGGGCTGGGGTCTCAATCCCTGGGAGAGAACCCTCTCCACCACTTCAAAGGCAGAAGGAGAGGTCCTCCCCGGATCCGAAGCGGGGACTGCAGCCGAAAACAGGGTAGCCCAAGGTCCGAGGGAACGGATTGGACCCGAAAAGGTCGGAGCTGAAGAATCCATTCCCCCAGGTCCAACTCCCTGCCCACGGCTCTGAGAGTCAATCGGATCCGAACAAGTCAGATCCGAGGAACTCAAGGTAACAGCCGGAGTCGAGGTTGGAGGAACCGTCGGCACCGAGCTACCAGGTCTGAAAAACCCTGAAGCAGAAGCACGGATCGGGGAAGGAGAGATGGCGCAGAAAAGAGGCATGGAGGTTGCCCCTCCAGAGGGAGAGGGACCTTGCAAGACTCCCATCTGAATTTGGGTATGAATAAATCCCTGCATCATCCTGTCCATATCCTCCGATTCGACCTCGAAGAGGCCACCAACTCGGATCTGGCTGGTCTGCGCAGTGGGGTGGAGGGCCTCGGGTCCGAATGCTCCAACGGCTCCGGTGAAAAAACGGAGGAGACCGGAACCATGGAGAAACAGGCCTCATGGTCTTAGATGGGGGGCTGAGAAAGAGCTCCCTGTCTGGGGATCTCTTATGATGCCTGTTCTCCTTTTTCTCCCTTTCTTCTCTGCGCCATTCCTTTTCCTTCTCTTTTTCCTTATCTTTGTCAAACTCGCTGACTGAAGATCTGTCGTTTGAAGACCCATCGCCAGACAAAGAGGGAGGGTAAGTCCCTGTCTGGGTGGAAGGTGGTACACTAGCGACCGAGACAGATTCCAGCATGCCAATAGGGAGAAGGCCTTTGGCAACTAGCTTGGCCTTAGGATCCCTAAGGGCCCTAGGGTTGAAACCTGAATACACAGCACACTGAGTGGACAAATGTGCCATTCCTAAGGATATCACACACAGAGTGTGACTATCGGCAGGGGAAAGCTTATGGCCACACTCTGTACATTTTTTGAACACGGGCTTTATCTGGTCAGCCATAGTCCTGCATTCCAAGGTACAAGCACTACCTTTCCAAAAACCACACACACACAAGTAGGGGAAGGGCAGGCCTAACTACTACTCTATACAATAAACTTTTTTTTTTTTTTTTTTACCAACGACCAAACACGATACTACAGAAGAAGAGGAAGGGAAACCCTAGTCAAGCACCCCTAGATATCAGCAAAAAACTTCTACTTACTATCCCTGAGCTCAGAGCAAAGGAGACCACGATGCACACTACTGGCACGGCAAACGAGATCTGAGGGAAGATGGGAGATGGTAGGGCATTATGGGTAAGGGGAGGAGCTCGGCGTTTGGAGCAGATGCTACAAGTTGCTGGCTCGGATCCGATACGGATCCGTATACCCACAGGTTGCAGATAAAATGAAGTTAATTACTTAAGATCACATTTTCTTGCCACCTCTTTGATTCCTAGAAAATGATTGTTGAGGGGCAGAAAAGCTTATCCCTATAGCAGACAGGGTCTTTCTGTCCTGTTGACTCCCAGAAAGCATTTCCTTTACAGTAGGGCCAAACAAAGATGTTCCATCAAAGGGGAATCGATGAATGAAGACTTGAAAGACTCCACAAAGTCACATAAGTGCATCCAGGCATGTTTCCTAATGGCTATGCCTGAACCAACCACCTATGACGTACCCTCCACAGCATGGAATATTAGCCTCATGGATGCATTTGACATGGATAACAGAGTGGCCATTTGTGAAGATGATTTCTTGTAGTCTTCCATGGACATGGACTATTTGGAAAGTTCCTTCATAAAATCTTGCTGAAATGTGCCAAGTAATTCAGAGACTTTACGGCAAATGTCACCAAAACAAAAATGCAGTTTCTGAATCTGTCCAATGCCCTTGACTCTCTGTTAGGGGGATGGACAGTGAAGCTCTGCTCTGCCAGCTCCTCCTTTGTGGTTGCCGCCACAACCATAGCATCAACAGGGACTCCCTTGCTCCAGTGTGACCCATCTTTGGGATGTGCCAGAAATTTATCAGAGTGACTTTGATGTGTTCTACAGTATTTTGTTCCTTTCACACATGAGATGACACTAGATTTATAAGGTCATCTGCCAGGGGAGTCACCCAAGACGTAGAAGGGCCGGACACAAAATCTTCCAGAAAAAAATGACTCCTCTTGGGAGGGGATATCAAAGAACCATTCAATCATTTGCCTGATAATCTTTAAGATATTTCTGAAGGACACATCATCTGGTGGTGATCTGGGGGACCCCTCCCATTCATTGAAGTCAAGGTCCTCAGTGACAGAGTCCATGGGAGAATCTGTGTGTATCCTCTTACAAGTTCACTTTTGGTACAAGGAACTTCTTCAGTGGGGTGATCTAGAGAGGAAAAATCCTCAATGAAAACTGTCTGGATGCTTGACAGTGCCAGCCGTCCCCTCTGGAGTAGGCCTGAGAGGATTGGAGCTTGGACCTGAAAGGGGTATGGCTGTAGGATCTGAAAAGGAAAGAGCAGTAGAATCTCTCAGTTGAAAGAAAACTCTCTTCAATACCTTTAAGGCAGAAGGACCAGAAAAGATAGAGCTGGCCACACCAGAGACAAAGCTGTTAATGCTACCATCTGGTGATCCTGCCCAGAAATGTGCCTTGAAAGGGAAGTTGGAGTCTACCTGCTCAATGCCGAAACTCCAAAGGTCAAGGACAGCTCTGGCAACATCCAAGTGGAACGTAGCCCCCACCCACACCCCCAGCTCGGTGCCAATGCTTCAATTAAATTTTATAGTTACAAGTACTAGAAATATCACAAAGTACAATGAAATTCTTATTCTGCAAATCCTCCAGCAACATATAAAAACATAAATCAACCAAAAAAAAAATCTAAGACAACAGACAATATTATAAATACCAATATCCGTGAATATAAACTGTGCAAAAGCGCACAACTGTGCAAAAAAAGCTCACTTCCCCCAAATGTGAACCAACCTATGATACTGGCAGGAGAGGTAGTACGTGAGTTTTATTTAACAGTCTAACAGCTTGAGGTATAAAACTGTCTTTCAGTGTGGTTGTTCTGGCCACCGTGCTCTTACTCCTCCCCAATGGTAGCAGCATAAACAGTTTGTGTTGAGAGTGTGTAGTGTCCATGATAATGTTTTGAACCCTCCTAAAAACCCTTTTGGTGAAGATGTCCTCCAATACAAAGTGTGTTACTCCAGTGATGTTTTGTGCAGTTTTTATTACTTACTGCAGAGCCTTGCAGTCCTGTATTGCACTATTCCCAAACCATACTGTAAGAATGGGAGAGAATGCTGTCAATTGTGCATCTGTAGAAGTTGCTGAGGATGGTGTCGGGCAAGTCTAATGTCCTCAGCCTTCTGAGAAAACACAGTTGCTGCCAGCTTTTCCCTATCAGGTCTGTGATGTCACGAGTCCAGAGTCCAGGTAAAGTCCTCAGACATGTTAATACTGGGGAATTTGAATGTAGCTACACTTTCCACTTCAGACTCACCAATACATAATGGCTAAGTGTTGCCTTCTAGTCCTCCGTGTATAAATGGCCACCTCTTTTGTTTTGCTGGTATTAAGAGAGATTACTGTTCTGATACCACTTCATAAGATTCTCTACTTCACACCCCCCCATACACTGACTCACCACCCCTGCAGATCAGACCAATAACTGTTGTATCATCCCCAGATTTGACAATACTGGTGTCACTTTGAGAAGCAACTCAATAATAACTGAAGAGGGTGCACAGCACTGGACTCAGCACACAGCCTTGTGGAGTTCTTGTATTAATTATTATTATTATTTTAGAGATGTTATTCCCCAGCCTGACTGACTGTGGTCTGCCTGTTACAAAATCCAAGACCCAGTTGCAAAGAGTCTGTGGTACCCAGTATGGACAGCTTATTAATGAGCTTTGTTGGTATCACTGCATTGAAAGCCAAACTCTAATCAATAAACAGCAATCGTGCATGATGGTCCTTATTCTCCAAATGAGTACGAACTGTATGCAATGTTGTACTGACTGCATCCTCTGTCGACCTCTTCAGTCTGCATGCAAACTGCAGGGGATTTATTGTATCAGGTATAACTGACTGAATATGACTTGTAATGATTCTCTCAAAGCATTTCATCACTATGGGAGTCAATGCAAATAGCCAGTAGTCATTCAGGCAGTTGGCTTTGTCCTTCGGCAGTGGAACAACAGTGGTTGCCTTATAACAAGTGGAACTGTAGCTCATGCAAGGGAGAGATTGAATATATCAGCCAGAGCATCAGCAAGCCATAAAGCACAGGGTTTGGGTGTCCTTCCAGCAATATTATCTGGACTGGCTGCCTGCCTTCTGGGGATTTATCCTCCTCAAGGACTTTGCCAGACTTGCTGGTGATAGATTAGTGGTGCTACCCTCTCTGCCCCTCTCTCTTATGGTAGTACCCTTAGACAGTGTTTTGGACCTCAAACTGGGCATAAAATTGAAATTGTCAAGTGAAAACTGGCTGTCAGTAGTCATCCCTCTGCCTTTGTCTCTGTAGCCTGTGATGTTTTCCTGGCCTTGCCACATAGACCTTGTATCTGCAGTCGAATAGCAGCCTTCCAGCTTATGACTAATTCTCCTTTGCTGCTCTGATAGCTCTGCGCAAGTCATATCTAGATTTTTTATACTAACTGACATTGTCTGATGCATATGCCTTGGAGCAGGCATGAAGCACACAGCGAACCTCTGAGTTAATCCATGGTTTATTATTTGGATATATCCATGTGTCTTTATGGGGCACAATGAGGTCAGTGCATCTGCTTATGTAGGTGGAAACTACTGAATTGTATTCCTCCAGATCAACAATGCCATCCTCATTCATAGCAGCTGTCTTAAAAACATCCCACTGAGTACACTGAAAACAATCATGAAGTTCCTGTTCAGATTCCTCTATCCACACCTTAACAGTTTTTCTTACAATGGGAGCATGTTTGAGAAGCTGTCTATATGCCAGGTAGAGAAATAACACAAATGTGATCAGACTGACCAAAATGAGGATGAGATGCAGCCTTGTATGCCCCCTTAACATTACTGTACAAAAGATCCAGTACATTTTTAGCATTACTGTACACATGATCCAGTATATTTTTTACATTGCTGTACACATGATCCAGTATATTTTTCTCCCGTGTACGGAAGATAACGTATTGCTGGTATGCTGGCATCACAGACCATAAGTTGCAATGATTAAAGTCACCAGCCACTATAAACACTGTGTCAGGATGTTTATTTTCTTGTGCATTTATAGTCTCATACAATATCCCCAATGCATCCAAGCAATTGGCTTGTAGAGGGATATAAACAGCAAAGACAAACACAGTAAACTTTCTCAGTATATAGAAGTGTCTACATTTCAGCATTAGCTGCTCTACCATCACTCGAGCAGTATTTACCAACAATCTGAACTCCATCTGTTATTAATACAGATGCAAGTACCTCCACCTTTGATTTTACCTGATGCCTCCATGCAGTCTCCACGATGGACAGAGTGAGTATGCAACAGGACAACTGAATCAGGAATATTATCAGATAACCAAGTTTCAGTAAACATCAGTACACAGCAATCTCTAATTTCTCTCTGGGTTACAATTCTAGTTCTGAGATCATCCATTTTGTTCTCAAGAGATCGAACATTAGCAAGCACCAGGCTGGGAAGGTGCAGTCTGCTGGTCCTGGCCTTTAATTTCAGATATAACCCACCTCTCCTGCCTTTCCACCTCCACTTGAGACACTCCTTCCTCCGGCTACATTCATAACCAGACTCCCCTGCTTGAAGGCCTTCTGAGAAGATGTTCCCAATCTGATAAGCAAGGAATAATATCAGAAAACTGACTGCCGATCTCCAATAATGTTTCTTATCCTATATAATCAATACAGATGAAGTTTGCACATCTAAAAACATAAAAACCATCACCAAAACAAACAAACAAAACACTTGCAGGAGGAGAATGCAGAGACATCAGCCACGATGGGCACCATCTTGAAGCAAAAAGACTGACACTTCTGCTGGTCCAAAGGAATCAGAACCAAACAAGTCAGGAAAGCAGTCATCGATGATCTTGATGTCTTTGGATCAGACCGACACTCAGTCTCCAGGATCTAAGGGCTCTGAAACCATGGGTCAGATCTGAGATGGAGAGATCAATGCCAGAGAAGTAGAATGGAGGCTCCCATGTCTGATGGGGTTATCCTGGCTATGACTCCTATGTGAATCTGACCTCTGAGTAACTTTCTCATCATCCTATTCACTTTGGCTTCTGAAAGGACCTGATGAAGAAATGGTGAACGCCAGTGGACACTCTCTCTTTGGAATCCCCTGATGGAAAGGGGAATGGAGCAGAGAGGAAACAGGTTCCACAGTAGACCCTGGGGAAAGGTTCTTGGAGACCTGGTATGAACGTCTGTCAGATCCAAGGATGTGGGATCCAACTGCTTCCATTTCAGATCCAAAGAAGTCAGATCCGATTTCTTTTGGATCTTTTGAGGATGCTCCGAAGATGAAGTAGTCCTCAGAGAGCGGGTTGGAGGTCACTTATGCAAGTCTTTCGCGTATGAAGAGGCTTTGGATGATTTTGTTTGGATCTGAGCCCCTGAAGTAGAAGAAGAAGGTAACAACTTGTGTGTGGAAGGGTTCCCCTGTGGGGACGTACCTGCACAAAAGCTACACGGCCCACTGCTGCTCTTTTCTTCACTCTGATGGCTGATTTCCCTCCTTTAGAATCATCAACCACCAATCAGAGTGAAGATGTGGGAGGAAGGCACGGCTTTGTCAAGCTGGCCAATGGTAGTATTTTAGGCAGGATACAAGCCATTTAACCAAAAGGCTACCTGCAGCAGTGAGAATGATGAACATCTATTTTCTCTTTCTTTTTTATTTCTCTGCATCTGTTTTCTAAGAAGTGGAGCTAAAAGAGAAAAATAGCTGCAAAAAAATTACTCATGCTTGCCACAACTCAACTACAGAATTTAATTAGAGTATGGTTCAAGAAAGTACAGTTTTGTACCTACCATAAATGTAGATGTCCGATAGGCATGCATCTGCAGTCCTTACAAATGGGTTGTCCTGTCGTCAGGCAGCCCTTCAGTCGGGCCGGATTCCAAAGTCTGGGTCTGGCCTCGGCTGGTGTCGCACTTCACCCGACGTCATAGCTGCAGTTCTTCGGGTATAAAGGCATCAGCCGATGCCATTTTCCTCAGTGTTTCTTGCCCCAGATGCCAGGAGCCCTCTAGGAAGGCTAAATTTGGATAAATGCAAATGGTTCCAAATAGTAGAGAGCAAACAAAAAATAAGCATGTATATACATATATACAAACAAATACACCATAGTAGATTCCCCCAGCTAGCTACAAGATGGGCAAATACCCTAGGAGTACCACAGAGGGGAAGGAGGGTGGGTAATCCTGACTGCAGATGCATGCCTATCGGACATCTACATTTATGGTAGGTACAAAACTGTACTATGTCCTTCAAGGATGCATCTGCAGTCCTTACAAATGGGTAGAATACCATAGCCAAACTGAGGGAGGAGGAGAAATAAGATTATGGTGTAGTTAAGATCCCTTGCAAAACAGCAGTGGCAAAACCTGCTCGGGATCTGGAGTATAAAGGTAAATTATAATGCTTGGCAAATGTATGCACGGAGCTCCAAGTAGCAGCCTCTAAAATGTCTTTGGTAGCCACTCCTCGTAGAAAAGCTGTGGTAGTGGCTGTTGCCCTTGTAGAGTGAGGCCTGATGTTTTCTGGAGTTTTCTTCCCATGGTAGGAGTAACAAAATCTAATGCAATTTCCTATCCACTTAGAGATTGTCTGTTTTGAAATTGCTTTTCCTTCCATTCCTGTTGCATATGCTACCAGTAGTTGGTCAGTTTTCTATTGCCCTTGGTCCTGTCCAGGTAGTAGCGTAGTTGTCTATGTACATCCAAGGTATGCAACAGTCTTTCCCCCCTGTTCTGTGGGTTGGGGAAGAATGTAGGTAGATGAATAGCTTGATTTAAAGATACCCTGGAGACCACCTTTGGCATAAAAGTAGGATTTGTTCTCATGGACACTATCTTGATGGAAGATCAGGAAGGGCTGTACTGCCATTAATGCCTGTAGCTCAGATACCCTTCTTGCTGAAGTGATTGCAAGCAGGAAAGCAGTTTTCCATGATAAGTATTGTAAGTCTGCTGTTGCTGCTGGTTCGAAAGGAGGGAGTGTCAACTTTTCTAGCACAAAGTTCAAGTCCCACGCTGGCAATGGTGGCTTCCTAGGTGGTTTTACATTTTAATTCCTCTTAGAAACTGCCTGAGCAGAGGATGTGAGAAGACTGGAGGATCCAAGTTGTATTCTGCTGAAATAGCTGATGCATGAATCTTAATGGAAGAATAGGACAGGCCGTTGTGGAAGAGCTCTGCCAAGTATTCCAGGATGTTGGCTATGTTTACCAGTGACAAATTTTCTCCCTTTGCAGTACTCCAAATGTGATATCTTTTCCATTTTGCTGAATAATTTTTTCTTGTTGAGGGTCTGCGAGCCACCAAGATAATGTCTTTAACCCTTTGGGATAAATTTGGGTTATTTGGTCTCATGCAATGTTCCAGGCAGTCAGCTGCAGTGTTTTCAGGTTTGGATGCAGTGTTGTAGTTGTTCTGTGTTAACAGTAAGGGAACGAGAGGTAGAGTCCATATTTGTCCCCGAGACATGCTCCTCAGTAATGGGTACCAATGTTGCCTTGGCCAGTCTGGAGCTATCAGGATGATCCTTGGATGGTCCTCTTTGATTTTCAATAGCACCTTGTGCATCAAAGGAAGTGGTGGGAATGCATATGCTGTCAGGTTTTTCCAACTGAAAGATAGGGAGTCCACTTTCCAAGCAAGTGGGTGGTACGTCCTTGTGCAGAATTTCTTCAGTTGGTGATTGCGTGGGGATGCAAATAAGTCTATTTCTGGTAGTCCCCACTTTCTTGTAATGGTTTTGAAGATGTCCGGATGCAGCATCCATTCGTGGGCATCCGTGGTAGTTCTGCTTAGTATGTCTGCTAGAATGTTTTCTTTTCCTGGCACAAAAATTGCTTGCAACTGAATGTTGAAGCTCAGGGCCACATTCCAGAGGTCCATTGCCATCCGGCATAGAGGGTACGAATGTGTGCCTCCCTGTTTGTTGATGTACCACATAACTGTGGTGTTGTCTGTCCTTATCAACAGTTGACCTTGTCGAAGAAATGGTCTGAATGTCTGAATTGCCAGTTTTACTGCCAGCATTTCCTTTTGATTTATGTGTAGGTGCAGCTGGTCTTGAGTCCATAAGCCTTGTATGCCCTTGTCCAGCATGTGCGCCCCCCAACCGAGGTCTGAGGCGTCCGTTGTGATTGTCTGGCTTGGTTGAGTGCTGTGGAAGGGCAGTCCTTTGTTTGATTGACAGGCCTGAGCCCACCATTGGAATTCTTGTTTCAGGCATGGGATTATTGGAATTTGGGTTTCTAGGCTGTGCTTGTGCTGAGTGACACACAAACCCACGCACGTTCAAGCTTGCACGGGACACACAAACCCACGCACGTTCAAGCTTGCACGGGACACACAAACCCACGCACGTTCAGACACACAAACCCACGCACGTTCATGTACAGGAAGGATTAAGACAATTGTCTGATACCCAGTGCTACATGCACATGGGGATAGATCCGACTCCTAGGTTTAAACAAGACATTGATCTATTTATCCAAGAGGCTGCACAAGAAGGAATTATTTCACAGAAGACTGCTCAACATCTCCAAGTTAATGATCCACAAAAACAAATTCTGTATTTGCTACCAAAAATCCATAAATCTATTACTACTCCCCCTGGAAGACCTACTGTGTCTGGACATGGGTCCCTTACAGAACCTCTATCGGTTTTCCTAACATCATACCTTAAGCCATTACTGCCCATGGTCAGGGCTCGTATACAAGATACAACTGAATTTCTTAACATCATTGTTGATACACAATTAGATCCGGAATGGATAATGTGTACTTTAGATGTTAAATCTTTGTATACAAGTATCCCCCATTGGGCTGGTCTACAGGCCTTAGATTATTGGCTTCAAAGAGCTGATCTCTATCCACCAGGATTCAACACCCTATTAGTATGTATGTCGGAGCATGTCCTCAATAAGAATGTTTTTTTCTTCCAGGGTGATTGCTATTGGCAACTACGAGGTACGGCCATGGGGGCCTCTTTTGCCCCAATATATGCCGATCTTTTTATGGCATACTTGGAGGAATGTCTTATATACGATCCCCTGCATAACATTTATTTAGAGGAGATGGACATTTGGAGACGCTATCTTGATGATTGCTGGATGGTGTGGCGTGCGGATGTAGATTATTTGATGGAATTTGTGGAACATCTGAACAGCAATATTTGGGGTATTGAATTCTCAGTAACATATCATAAGTTAACTATTGACTTTTTGGATGTTACAGTATATCGTAATGAGGACAATACCCTCAATACAAAAATACATAGGAAATATCCACAGTTTAACACACTACTTCACTCTTCAAGCATGCACCCACGTCACACCATCCGCAACATTCCAAAATCACAATATTTACGTATTAAACGTATTAATTCATCTCCGGCAGACTATGAGGACGCTAAACAGGACTTAAATAGGAGATTTTTGGACAGAGGCTATCCATATAGGGATATTTCTAGGGCAAGGGTGTGGACAGATCAACATGAGAGATCGGATCTTTTACGATACCAAAAGAAGGATGGTGTTATGGATGATACCATTAGATTCATTACCACCTTTGGGAAAAACCACCAACTTATTAGAAATGTGCTGAATAATAACTGGAACATACTTATGGCTAATGACCATCTTCGTCATATATTGACTGAACAATGTTCCATTTCCTACAGGAGGGGCAAAACTTTGGGTATGTTATTTTCCCACTATAAACATCGGGATAGTGGGGGTGCAACACATAGACAACTTACCATCACTGGAGATGAGCTTTTGGGGACCTTCCCTTGTGGCCACTGTTCTTCCTGTGGAAGTATAAATAAAATTAAACAATTTTCAAGTGCTAACACTAGCAAGATATTTGACACTCGTATCTTTGCAAATTGTTCAACCAGTTGGGTGATTTATTTAGCCACATGCCATTGCCAGGCTTTCTATGTAGGTAAAACCTCACGGTCTCTTAGAATTAGAATAGGAGAACATCGCAGTGATATTCGAAATCACAAAATCAGTAATGCCTTATACCAACATACTATTAAACATCCATCTGCAAAATTTATATTTACTGTTATTGATAAAGTACAGGGGAATAGACAAAATCAGTTAGGTTGGCAAAGCATTCTTAGCAAGAAAGAAAAATATTGGATTATACACTTGGGAGCTTTATTTCCACCCGGATTAAATGACCATTTATAAACTACTATATACATCTATATGGTATTAAACACTACAACTTGGCTATATCAGTCTATTTATTTTGATTTAGTGTTATTTGTACACAGTTTGTGTTTTAAAAGTTAACAAAAAATTTTTTGGGAAGTGCATTTCTTTAAATAAATGTTCTGCATACTTTTAATATGCAGTTAATTGTTAGCCATTTGTTTATTGGCTAAGCAATTATATAAATATGGAGTCTGTTGAATGGAGTTATGTTTGCTATTTGTCCTCACTGAAGAAGGGATTTCACCGAAACTAGTTTGAGGCTATGCATTTATTATATTTATGATGGTGAGAGTGTTATAGTGCCTTTATGACACTTACTTTATTTCAATAAAGCCTTAGGAACTGTTTGCTGGCCTTTGTTTGTTTCCTGTGCTTGTGCTGAGACCATAAATTCCTTAGGTACCACTGTAACTTTCTCATATGCAGTCTGGCATGTGGAACCAATATTATGCAGGATGCCATGAAACCCAAGGCTTGCAGGACTTTTCTTGCTGTTAGCTGGCTCTGCTTTGTTAATGCCATGAAGTAGAGGGAGTTTCTTGTGTTTTTCTACTGTTAGGAATGCCATTTGTTTTGATGTGTCCAGCTCTGCACCCAGAAAGGTTATCCTTTGGGATGGTATCAGCCTTGACTTTTTTATATTGACTGTGTATCCCAGGGCTTGAAGTAGATAAATGACCCTTTTCAAGTCTTCTGTTAGCTTGTTTTTGTTGTCCGCTTGTAACAGGCAGTCGTCCAGGTAAGGGTAGATTTGGATTCCCTGAAGCCTGCAATGAGCAATTACTGATGCCAGGCATTTCGTGAACACTCTGGGCGCAGTAGATAAGCCAAAGGGCAATGCTGAGAATTGATAATGCTCTGATCCTGCAAGAAATCTGAGGTATCTTCTGCAATTTGGTCGTATGGGGACGTGCAGGTATGCCTCCTTGAGATCTAGAGTTACCAGCCAAGACTCCTTGCCCAACATGGGAAGAAGCTGCTGTAGGGTCAGCATTTTGAATTTTGGGACAATGAGGAATGTGTTTAAAGCGGACAGGTCGAGAATAGGTCTCCATTGGTTTTCTTTTCTTGGTACCAGGAAGAGTCTGGAGTAAAATCCCTGTCCTTGCTCCATAGATGGTACCTTTTCTACAGCTCTCATCCTTAGTAAGTGAGTTATTTGTTTTAGAGCTTCTGCCTTTTGATTTGGAGGTAGGTTTGGCATTCCTCTCTTCCTTGGTAGAGTATGGAAGTGAAACCTGTAACCTTGGTCTATTGTCTGCAAAATCCACTTGTCTCCTGTGATGTAATGCCAGTTTACTGAAAATAAGGCTAGCTTCCCACCTAAGGGTGCTTCTAGTTGTTCCCTGGTAGGCGGTGCCAGAGCCAAGTCACTGTGATTGTCCTGTAGTACTGGTGGTGGCTGTATCTGTGGCTGTACCTCGCTGGTTGTTAGCCTGCCACTGACGTCCCCTGTAGGCACCTCTGGATTGACCTCTGCCTCTTGAGCGCCTATTCCTGCCTCTCTGAGCTCTGGCGGTGTCTGGAAAGGACCAATTCTTGGAGGACCAATTCCTGCTAAACCTTGGAGGTTGGACCTGTAAGAAATCTTTTACTGTCTGGACAGATTTTGCCTTCTCTTCCATCTTCTTCATCACCTGTTGTGCAGGAGAGCCAAACAAATTGATCTTGTCCATGGGAGCATCTAGTAGCTTTGATTTGACATGGTCTGGTAAGGCCTGCTCTTTTAACCATGCATGTCTTCTGATCACTGTGCCAGTCATGGCTGATCTAAAGGAAGCTTCCAGTGCATCATAGCCGCATTTTAAGGAATGATTACTGACCTGCTGAATGTTATGTACCATTTCCTGAATAGATTTTTTGTCTAATGGTTCATCCGAGGACAGTTTTTTAGTTAACTGGTCTAACATAAATTCTTGATACTGGATCATGTGGAATTGACAGTTCAAGGCCCTAGCTGAAAGAGTAGCAGAAGTGTAAACTTTTTTACCCCATCTATCTAAGGACCTGGACTCCCTTTCAGAGGGGAGGGGGTTTTTGGCAGAGGAAGCTGCTACAGCCTTAGGTCCCTGGGAGATAGTTTCGGGATCTGCAAAGGGAGCCTTATACAAATGATAATGTGTGTTCGGGACCCTGTAGTACCTATCGGGCTTAGCAGGGGCCGGAGGTAGTGAATCAGGAGCAGTACAAGCATCATTAAATGCATCATCCACAACAGAGAGAACTGGAGGGATGGCTAAAGGCCTATGCTGTGGTAAATGCAGAAAGGTTCTAAGCCTTTTTCTAGAGTCTGAAAAATCCTGGCCCTGCCACTGAAATTGTTCCCTCATAGCATGCAAGGTTTCCCCAAAGGAAAATTCCTCAGGCGGAGAGGCAGAAGGAATGGACTCTTCAGCATCAGAGTATTCATAAGGGGAGAAAGGGCCCTCTGGAGGGTTTGAATTATCTGAATCATCAGAGGAGTCATCTGTAGAAACTGGCTCAGGGGGCTCTGCTCTAGGCCTCTTCTCTGGAGGTGGGTGAGAGGCCCTGTCTGGGTGAGGTTGGGATCCCCGGATCAAAGAAATGAGATCCTCTGCTAGACTAAGCATTTGTGAACTAGAGCTAGGCCTGTGAGAGGGGGTCTTAGCAGGCACAGATTTGGTAGATTTAGCTGCTTTAGCCCTGGCAAAGGCCTTAATCGACATGGCTGCAGGTGGCCTAGCAGCTCCACGTGCAGGGGTTGAAATATCCAAGGGTATAGTATCAGATAATTCCTGGGAACCTGCAAGAGCAGGTGGGATTTCAGAAGCCGATTCCACCAGGTTGGATGAGGCCTCGGTAGGAGGTAAGTTTTCGGCTGAAGGAAGAACCGCGAGCTCGGTTTCAGCCGAAACCGAGACACTCGAGGTTGGCTTAACCGCGGTTTCGGCCAAAACCTCGGACCGCGAGTGTCGGTCCTTTTCCTTGCGCTTTTTAGATATTTGCGTAGTCGGAGGATCCGACGGCATAATGTAAGCAAAATCTGAGCCGAAAAACTCCTCAGCAAATTCCGACAGACGTCTAAGCGTCCATCGGTTAAAAGAGGCACAAGCTAGACAAGCTGCTACGTCGTGGTCTGGGCCTAAACAAGGTAAGCAGTAAGAGTGGAAATCTTTATGAGGTATTTGTTTCCCACAAGTTAAACAGTTATTCACTTTTTCTGACATCGGCTGAGGCAAGAAAGAGTCCCCAACGGGGTACTTAGCTTTTTAGAAGTCTTCGGTAATAGAAGAAGTATTCGGTAGTAGTAATCTCTGGTTCTGACCGACCGGCACTTGCGAACAGCTTCTGCTTCGGGTGCCACACGGCAAGAAAGACTGAGGAAAATGGCGTCGGCTGATGCCTTTATACCCGAAGAACTGCAGCTATGATGTCGGGTGAAGTGCGACACCAGCCGAGGCCAGACCCAGACTTTGGAATCCGGCCGACCGAAGGGCTGCCTGACGACAGGACAACCCATTTGTAAGGACTGCAGATGCATCCTTGAAGGACATCAATGAAGAACATCTGATCCTTGCTGTTGCAACCGCAATGTCTTCTGAAGGAGTAGAAGCAGAAAAGTAGCAGTAACAAAAAAATACATAATAGGTGAACCACAGATGCCTCTGCCATTCATGTGCACCCACAACTGCTGTTGGCATGCTTGTTCTTCTACAAAGAGGCAATTCCTAAATGGGGGATGGAAGACAAATGCTGCAAAGGAAAACAGAAAACTGATATTCCACACATGGGTGATGGAAGATGAAAAGTAAAACTGCATAAGGAGCTAACCATAACAGTGTATGTTAAACTAGGATGACTGTCACAAGTCATAACCTTTGGGGACTCCAGCTGTATAAGGAGCTAACCATAACAGTGTATGTTCCACTAGGATAACTGTCACAAGTCATAACCTTTGGGGACTCAAGTGACACAGAGGTCCAACTTCCATCCCCATATCCACAACCTTGCACCCCAGAGGCACTACTATACTCCCACTGTACAGAACCACCATCCTATGCAATTTCTAGTTCTTTCTTGCTCAAGGTACCAGAGGTACAGCAGTCCCTAGGGTGCCCTTAGATGTTTCAGATGTATGTTAGAACCCCTAATTGACCTGAGTATACGGTGCCTCTCCAAAACCTACTCTCCCTTGCATTAGGTCAGAAATACATAAGAACTGTGGTTCCCCAAAAATACAATGACCAGGAAAAGCAACTGCAGTGGGTGTACGTGGGAGGGGAAGGGAAACAATGAACTGGTACCCAAACCTGCCCTCAGTGTCTACAAAGGCACAAGTGATTCAGACCCGAAAACTATACTACAACAGTGAACCTACTTGAATATCTACTATTTATTTACTGACATCTGATGGTGGTGCTGCGGTAGCGTTGTCGCCTCACAGTAAGACGCTGTCCTGTTCGATTCTCAGCTAAAGCGTCTTCTGTGTGGAGACATGCGTGAATGGGCGTACCTTCGTTGAAGGTTGTGCGTCAGGCCTGGCAAGTCGGTATGTAAAACTCTACTGCCAATCATTAGCGGACTGGAGTTCCGCTGTGGCGACCCCTAACTGGGAAAAGCCGAAAGATACAAGATTTACTGACATCTGATACCAGGAAAGTCCAACTGTGTAGGCACCCATTTTCAGCAGAGGCCAAGGGAGAAAAACTTCAAAGTATTATATAAACATTTTAATAACAATAATTTTACAATCTTCAAAAAAATACAAAACATCTACAGTTTAAATAATTAGACAAAAATAGTGTGAACACACCAATTAAGAATAAATACAACTTATATAGAACAATTTAATATTCAAAGAAATATTAGCCAGTTTAGAGAAATTAAAGGCAAGTTAGCATAATACAAATAGGAACTGCAACATATAGTAGGAGAAAAACAGGGTTATGGCATATTTAAAGTGTCAGGGGACAGAAATTGACCAAGGTAAGGAAATGCATGAAGATGGGAGAGTAAAAAGTGTAAGGTATGAATAGGTACTTGTTCACATTTAGGGATACAGTTTATCCTGGGGATGAGCAAGAAAAGAGATTTTGGATAGGAAGTCTTTCAGAATGGTTTTAAGGGACAAGAGAGAGGGTACTGACCTGATGGATATAGGTACGGAGTTCCACGCCTTAGCAACATGACATGAGTGTAAACCATGCCCAGCAGATTTGTGGACACAGAAAAGTTTTTGGTCATTTGTTTGTAATGATCGAATGCGAACACAGTTGCATAGAATGATATTTAGGATTTAGTAAGTTTGTAGACAGAGAGGAGTTTTTGGATTGCAATGAGAGTTTGAACATAGTTGTATAGAATGGTATTTAGTGCTGGACAAGCACATGGACACTGGAGAGTTTTATAGATGGTAAGAAAAGTACAGTTTTGTATCTACCATAAATGTAGATGTTCGAGTGTACACCCTGATGCAGTCATCACACTTGGGTTATCCTGTCGTCAGGCGGTCCCGCAGACGGCCGGAATTCCAAAGTCTTGGTCCGGCGTTGGTTGCTGTCGCTTCTTCCCTGACATCAGTGCGCCAAATAATGCATCTGACGCCATTTTCTTCAGTTTTTCTTGCCCCAGATGTCAGGTGCCCCCAAAAAGGTGGTCAGCAGTTAGTACCAAATTAAGTAATTTTTGCACAAACACAAAATCCCTCCAGCTATAAGCAAATACATCAGGAAAGTATTGTAGAGATCTAGCCAGTTAGATCAGAGGGGACGGAGGGAGGGTAACCTGGACTGCAGCAGGGTGTACACTCCAACATCTACATTTATGGTAGGTACAAAACTGTACTATGTTCATCGTGTTACCCTGCTGCAGTCATCACACTTGGGTAGAATCCCAAAGCTATGGATGGGTGGAGGAGTTATAGAGGGTTAGAGGAGGCTAGAAGGCCCTGCAGAACTGCAGTGGCAAAGCCAGCCCCAGTCTTAGAGTAAAGAGGTAAGTGATAGTGTTTGGTAAAGGTGTGTACTGAACTCCAAGTTGCAGCTTCCAAAATCTCCTTGGTTGGTACCCCCCTGAGGAAGGCTGTAGATGTAGCTGTTGCCCTGGTAGAGTGGGGCCTAATGGTAGCAGGAACTGGTTTTCCATAATGGGTATAGCAAAAACGAATGCAATGCCCTATCCATTTGGAAATGATTTGTTTTGATATAGCCTTCCCTTGTGAAGCTGTAGCATAGGATACAAAGAGCTGGTCAGATTTTCTGAAAGCCTTAGTTTTATCCAAGTAGTAGCAAAGTTGCCTGTGAATGTCCAAGGAATGCAGGAGTCTTTCTCCTTTGTTCTGTGGTTTGGGAAGAAGGTGGGTAAGTGAATGGTTTGATTTAAAGACACACTGGAAACCAGCTTAGGCATGAAGGAAATATTAGTCCGTAGAGAAACTCTGTCTTGATGGAAAATGAGGAAAGGTTCCACTACCATTAGTGCCTGCAGCTCTGAGACTCTTCTAGCTGAAGTTATTGCTAGCAGCAGGGCAGTCTTCCATGATAGGAACTGTAGATCTGCAGAGAAAGCTGGTTCAAAGGGAGGTAGCGCAAGTCTTTCCAGAACAAAATTGAGGTCCTATGCTGGTGTAGGTTCTCTCCTGGGGGGCCTAATGTTTTTTGCCCCTCTGAGGAACTGCCTTAGAAGTGGATGTGAAAATAAGGATGGTTCTGTGTTGTAGTGGGCTGAAATAGTTGATGCATGGATTTTAATAGAAGAAAAAGAAAGTCATTTGTGCAACATCTCAGTTAAATACTGTAGAATCTGAGGCAGGTGAGGCTGAAGTGTATTTTGGCCCTTAATTTGGTTCCAAGCACAAAACCTCTTTCATTTGTCCGCATAGGCCTTCCTGGTGCTGGGCCTCCTAGCTTCCAGAATAACATCCATAACTGCTTGGGAAAGAGGAGCTGGCTGGATGTTTAGGTGATTTTCCATGCAGCCAGATTTAAGGTTTTTAGCTGGCTGTGAAGAATCTGATTGTTTTGCTGTGTGAGCAAATGGGCAGTTTGTGGTAAAATCCAAGGTGGGCCCTGGGCCATACTCCTCAGTAGTGGGTACCAGTGCTGGCGTGGCCAGTCTGGGGCTATGAGTATTAGTCATGGTCTCTCCATTCTGACTTTCAGAAGCACCTTTGTGAGGAGAGGCAATGGAGGGAAGGCATATACTGTCAGGTTTTCCAGCTGAATGAGAGTGCGTCCACTTTCCAAGCTTGATGGTGAAGTGCCCTTGTACAAAATTTTGTTAATTGATAGTTTTGAGGACTGGCAAACAGGTCTATGTCTGGAAGGCCCCATGTTTGAGTTATCACTGCAAATACTTGTGGATCCAGTTTCCACTCGTGTGGATCCATGATGTTTCTGCTGAGGTCGTCTGCCAATGTGTTCTTTTGACCTGGCAGGAATTGAGCTTGTAAGTGAACTTGGTAAGTCAGAGCTATGTTCCACAAGGTCATTGCTTGCCTGCATAGAGGGTAGGAGTGTGTACCCCCTTGTTTGTTCATGTACCACATTACTGTGGTGTTGTCCGTCCTTATTGTAAGTTGTCCTGGATGTAATAGATTCTTGAAGGCTGTCAGAGCATTCTGTACAGCTAGCATCTCTTTTTGATTGATGTGCAGATTCCTTTGATCTGCAGACCATACGTCTTGAACACACTGTCCTGCCATGTGTGCCCCCCAGGCGTAGTCCGATGTATCTGTTGTCATAGTTTGCCTGGCTGGGGGCAAGGTGAAAGGCTGACCCTTGTTGAGGTGACATGCCAGTGACCACCATAGAAACTCCTGTTGTAGGCAGGGAATGAGAGATATCATTGTGTCCAAGCTGTGGCTATGTTGAG
Source organism: Protopterus annectens (assembly GCF_019279795.1). Classification (NCBI taxonomy): domain Eukaryota; kingdom Metazoa; phylum Chordata; order Ceratodontiformes; family Protopteridae; genus Protopterus; species Protopterus annectens. The sequence goes on along the minus strand of NC_056735.1, from coordinate 110,638,792 downwards.
ACCATACGTTTTTTAGGTACCACTGTAATTTCCTCATATGCAGCTTTGCAAATGGTATTAGTAGTATGCAAGATGCCATGAAGCCCAAGGCCTGAAGAATATTTCTTGCAGGTAGTTGGGTCTTTGTTGCCATTGTTTTGAAATATTGAGTCAGCTGTAGTTGTTTGTCTGGCGTCAGATAAGCCTTCTGGGCCGTTGTATTCAAGCTGGCACCCAGGAATGTCATATTTTGTCAGGGTACTAGTTTTGATTTCTTTTCATTTACTGTGTACCCTAGGCAACTTAGAAGATGTTTTACAAAAGCCAGATGTTATAAGAGGATGTCCTTGCTTTCTGCTTGGATGAGGCAGTCGTCCAGGTATGGGTATATTTGAATTCCTCTTTGTCTGCAGTATGTAATTACTGATGCCAGGCATTTTGTGAAGACCCTGGGCGAAAATCTCAGGAGTCGGCCGACCGGCACTTGCGAACTGCTTCTGCTTCGGGCACTGCACGGCAAGAAAGACTGACGAAAATGGCGTCGGATGCATTATATATACCCTTGGTGCACTGATGTCAGGGAAGAAGCGACAGCAACCGACGCCGGACCAAGACTTTGGAATTCCGGCTGACTGCGGGACCGCCTGACGACAGGATAACCCAAGTGTGATGACTGCAGCAGGGTAACACTATGAGCATCTGTGTATGCATTCCTTGATGGGGCATTCTAACCAATTTCGCCTTTTGAGTGCTATACAGTAACGCTGGGTTCTGAAAGGGGTATTTGCTGCAAATTTAGCCACTTTATTGTAGCATTGTTCAAGTTTTGCTTTTTGTAGTATCTGGAGGTTAGTAAGGATTGAAACGTCATAAACTAGTGAGGGGAGGAGGTAAATTGTGGCAAGTGCAGTTTTAGTTGCATTGGTGAGAATGTTTTTAATTTTGTAAAGCATCTCTAGATTTTGGTGATTTTTTAATGCAATTTTGTACATGCACGCTGAATTTAAGATAATCAATCACTATGATATATAATAATTTGCTATGAGTACTGACTACAATGGTTGTATTAAGTGAGAATTTTAAAATTTATTTTTTTCACGAGATAGGGAAAGTTTTTTGAGGGGTTAAGCATCTTTCACTGTCTGTTAAACCTTCTTGAGATGTGCCAGGTTGTCTGATGTGCATATGAGTGTGGTGTCATCTGCATGTTTTATTAGGGAGACCTATTCTGTCAAGAGTGTTGGTAAGAATATTAAAGCACAGGGGACCAAGGATACAGCCTTCTGGTGACTGGGGGGTATAGAGAGGGGGGTGCAGTGCCATTTTATTGACAGATATCCATTAGAAAAGTAGCTTTTGAACCAGAGAAGGGTGAAAGTACAGTTTTGTACCTACCATAAATGTAGATGTTCGAGTGCTAATACAGCTGCAGTCATAACAGATGGGTTCTCCTGCCGTCAGGCGGGTCCTCGGTCGGCCGAATTCCAAAGTCTAGGTCCGGCGTCGGTTGTCGTTGCTTCTTCCCTGACGTCAGTGCGACAGGGGTATAAAGGAACCAGCCGACACCATTTTCTTCAGTTTTTCTTGCCCCAGATGTCAGGTGCCTCCAGAAGGAAGGCAATACATACATTTGTGTAATAATGCAGTGCAATATAATCAAAATACAGTAGTTGCAAGCAAATACATCATAAATGAATACCCCAATCGGGTTGTATGAGGATGTGTTAGCCTATAGGCCTGTCCCAAGAGGGGAAGGAGGGAGGGAAACCTGGACTGCAGCTGTATTAGCACTCGAACATCTACATTTATGGTAGGTACAAAATTGTACTATGTTCATCGTGCATACAGCTGCAGTCATAACAGATGGGTAGAATCCCAAAGCTAAGAAAGGGGTGGTAGGCACTAGGTGGAACTAGGAGGAGCCAAAATGCCCTGCAAGACTGCAGTGGCAAAGCCTGCTCTAGATTTGGAGTATAATGGTAGGTTGTAGTGCTTGGAGAAGGTATGCACAGAACTCCAAGTGGCTGCTTCCAAAATATCCTTGGTAGGAACTCCTCTGAGGAAAGCTGCAGAGGTGGCTATGGCCCTGGTGGAATGAGTTCTAATGCCTGTAGGTACAGTTTTGCCATGAAAGGAATAGCAAAAGCGTATGCAGTGGGCTATCCATTTTGAAATTGTCTGTTTGGAAATTGGCTTTACTTGAGCTCCTACAGCATAGGACACAAAGAGCTGTTCTGATTTTCTGAAAGGCTTTGTTCTGTCCAAATAATAACGCAGTTGTCTGTGGATGTCCAAGGAATGTAGTAATCTCTCCCCTTTGTTTTGAGGATTAGGATAAAAAGTAGGTAAATGTATGGCCTGATTTAAAGCTACCCTGGATACCACTTTAGGCATAAAGGACGGGTTGGTTCGTAAGGAAACTCTGTCCTGATGGAAGATGATAAAAGGCTGGACAGCCATGAGAGCCTGTAGTTCTGAAACTCTACGAGCTGAGGTGATAGCCAGAAGGAAAGCTGTTTTCCAGGACAAATATTGCAAATCTGATGAGGCAGCTGGCTCAAAGGGAGGCAAGGTCAGTTTTTCCAGAATGAAATTAAGATCCCAAGCAGGTATTGGTTGTTTCCTTGGAGGTCTTAGATTCTTAGCCCCTCTGAGGAACTGTCTTAAGAGAGGGTGAGAGAATAAAGGTGGATCAGTGTTGTATTCTGCAGAAATGGCTGAGGCATGGATTTTGATGGAGGAGAATGAAAGTCCACTGCTTAGCAGCTCAGCCAAATATTGTAGTATTTGAGGTAAATTCAGTTTTCCAGGATCCTGGCCCTTTTTCTCATTCCAGACAAAACCGTTTCCTGACATGCTTGAGCCCACCACAGAAATTCCTTTTGCAGACATGGAATTAGTGGTATTATTGTTTCCAAACTGTGGCTGTGTTGAGACCATATGTTTTTCAGGTACCATTGTAGTTTCCTCATATGCAGCTTTGCACATGGGATTAGTAAGATGCAAGATGCCTTGAATCCCAGAGCCTGCAGGATTTTCCTTGCAGTCAGCCTGGTGCAATTTGCTAGTGCTCTGAAGTATTGAATTAGTTGCCCCTGCTTCTCTGGAGTGAGGTAGGCCATCTGGGTGTTTGTGTCCAAACTGGCACCCAGGAAAATTATCTTCCGAGAGGGTATTAGCCTTGATTTCTTTTTGTTGACTGTGTATCCCAGAGAGTCCAACATTACATAAGCCAGATGTTTCAGAAGAATGTGCTTGCTGTCCGCTTGGATCAGGCAGTTGTCCAAATAGGGGTATATTTGTATCCCTTGAAGTCTGCAGTAGGCAATTGCTGATGCCAGGCATTTCGTGAATACTCTGGGCGCAGTAGATAAGCCAAAGGGCAATGCAGAGAATTGATAATGGGTTGAACCTGCAAGAAATCTGAGGTACCTTCTGCAATTTTGTCTGATTGGGACATGCATGTATGCCTCCTTGAGGTCCAATGTTACCAGCCAAGACTCCTTGCCCAGCATGGGAAGAAGTTGCTGTAGAGTGAGCATCTTGAATTTTGGTACGAGTAGAAATGTGTTTAGGATGGATAGGTCCAAAATAGGTCTCCAATCTTTTCCCTTCCTTGGTACCAGAAATAGCCTGGAATAAAAACCTTGACCTTGTTCGTGCGTAGGTACCTCTTGAATAGCTTTCATGTTAATGAGATCTTTATTTGCCTTTGTGCCTCTGCCCTTTGATTGTGTGGCAGGTTTGGCATGCCTCTCATTTTTGGAAGGGTGTGAAAATGGAATTTGTAGCCTCTGTTTATAATGTCCAGGATCCATTTGTCCTTTGTGACAATATGCCAATTTTTTGAAAATAATGCCAGCTTTCCTCCTAAGGGGGCTGCCATTTGAGACTTGCTTGGCATGCAAAGGGGAAAGTCATTGGGTTTGCTTTCTGAAAGATTGCGAGTTATCCTCACCACCTCTTTGTGTAGGAGCTTGCCATGGTCTGCCTCTAAACGATCCTTGGGATTGTCCTCTGCCCTTGGGCGCCTATATCTGCCTCTTTGGGGTCTGTCCGTGGCAGGAAAGGACCAGTTTTTGGAAGGCCAATTTCTACTAAAATGTGGGGGTTGTACCTGTAGAAAATCTTTCACAGTTTGCATTGATTTAGCCTTTTCCTCCATTTTCCTTAATACCTCCTCAGCATTAGCACCAAATAGTACATCCTTTTGAAGAGGGGCGTCCAGTAATTTAGCTTTGACATGATCAGGCAAGGCTTGTTCCTTGAGCCAGGCATGCCTACGTATGACTGATCCTGTAACAGCAGCTCTACATGAGGCCTCTAGAGCATCAAAACCACATTGTAAGGTATGCTTACCCACTTGTTCTGCACTATGCATCAAATCCTGCAACTCCTTCAAGTCTGGTTGTTCAGGTTGTGACATTTTACTTTTCAATTGTGATAACAAAAACTGTTGGTATTTTAGCATATGGAACTGACAGTTTAAGGCCCTCATGGTTAAGGTAGCAGAGGTATATATCTTTTTTCCCCACCTTTCTAAGGATCTGGAATCACTCTCGGAAGGTAATGGATTTTTAGCAGTGGAGGCCTTAACTCCCTTGGGGCACTGTGAGATGGTTTCTGGATCAGCAGCATGGCTTTTGTATAGAAATTGGTGTGAATCAGGAACCCTGTAGTACCTGTCAGGCTTAACTGGAGCTGGAGGTAGAGAGTCCGGGTTAAGGCAGGCCTCCGAGTAAACATCATCTAGGATGTCCAAGACAGGAGGTATAGCCAGAGGCCTGTGCTGAGGTAGCAAGAGAAATTCCCTAAGCCTTTTCTTGCAATCTGAATAATCATGGCCTTCCCAGTGGAAGTGTTCCCTTAAGGTATGCAAAGTTTCCCCAAATGAGTAATCCTCAGGGGGGGATACAGAAGGGATGGACTCCTCCGCATCAGAGTCTTCAAAAGGGCAGTAAGAATGTTCCTGATCATCAGAGTGCTCTGAAATAATGGAGCCCTGATCAGAGGAGGGGGAATCTTCCTCCACTCTGGGCCTTTTGTCTGGTGGGGGCTGAGAACCTCTGATAAGAGTAATTAAATCCTCAGCCATTCTAAGCATCTGTTTCTTAGGCATGGGGCCTGGAGATGGGACCTGTGTAGCTCGTCTCTTAGAGTGCATGATTGCTTTAGACTTAGTGAAAGCCTTGATGGAGAAAGAAGAGGAAGGTCTGAAGACACCTTGAGTGGAGGTGGACCTGTCCACATTCTGAGTTTCAACGCCAAGAGTGGCTTCGGTATCTGTAGTCGGGGTGTGGGCCGAGGAGCCTGCGACCTCAGGCACAGGAGACACCGAAAAAGAAGTGTCGTCGGTAGTCAGGGGCTGCGTAGGCACCTCGCTGAGAACCGGGCCACTTGTAGTCGGCTTAGGCATGGTGTCGGTAGAGGCCGCGGACCTTGTGTGTCGGTCCTTATCTTTGCGTTTTTTAGACAAAACTGGAGTCGGAGTATCCGACGACATAATATAGTTAAATGCTTTCCCAAAATAATGCTGGGCGAACTCCGCCCAATGCTTAATGGTGCGTTTGTTGAATGTAGCACAAAAGCGACAGACCGAGACGTCGTGGTCTGGGCCTAAACAAGGTATACAGAGGGAATGGAAATCCTTATGCGGTATTTGCTTCCCACAAGAAATACAATTATTAACTTTGTCTGACATCGGTCTGAGGCAAGAAAAGTTTCCCCAACGGGGTACTTAGCTTTCAAGAAGACTTCGGTTTCCAAATTTTCGTAATCTCAGTAGCTGGCCGACCAGCACTTGCGAACTGCTTCGGGCACCGCGCGGAAAGAAAGACTGAAGAAAATGGCGTCGGCTGGTTCCTTTATACCCCTGTCGCACTGACGTCAGGGAAGAAGCGACAACAGACGCCGGACCTAGACTTTGGAATTCGGCCGACCGAGGACCCGCCTGACAGCAGGAGAACCCATCTGTTATGACTGCAGCTGTATGCACAATGAACATCTTATATAAACTGTCAAAGAATTTAGAATGTACAGAGAAAGGAGAGAACTAGTTTGCAGTTACCTCAAGCTTTACTGACATCTACAAATATCTGAAGTGCTGTGTTACCTCAAGCTTTACTGACAACATCTACAAATATCTGAAGTGCTGTGTTACCTCAAGCTTTACTGACAACATCTACAAATATCTGAAGTGCTGTGTTACCTCAAGCTTTACTGACAACATCTACAAATATCTGAAGTGTTGTGTTACCTCAAGCTTTACTGACAACATCTACAAATATCTGAAGTGCTGTGTTACCTCAAGCTTTACTGACAACATCTACAAATATCTGAAGTGCTGTGTTACCTCAAGCTTTACTGACAACATCTACAAATATCTGAAGTGCTGTGTTACCTCAAGCTTTACTGACAACATCTACAAATATCTGAAGTGCTGTGTTACCTCAAGCTTTACTGACAACATCTACAAATATCTGAAGTGCTGTGTTACCTCAAGCTTTACTGACAACATCTACAAATATCTGAAGTGCTGTGTTACCTCAAGCTTTACTGACAACATCTACAAATATCTGAAGTGCTGTGTTACCTCAAGCTTTACTGACAACATCTACAAATATCTGAAGTGCTGTGTTACCTCAAGCTTTACTGACAACATCTACAAATATCTGAAGTGCTGTGTTACCTCAAGCTTTACTGACAACATCTACAAATATCTGAAGTGCTGTGTTACCTCAAGCTTTACTGACAACATCTACAAATATCTGAAGTGCTGTGTTACCTCAAGCTTTACTGACAACATCTACAAATATCTGAAGTGCTGTGTTACCTCAAGCTTTACTGACAACATCTACAAATATCTGAAGTGCTGTGTTACCTCAAGCTTTACTGACAACATCTACAAATATCTGAAGTGCTGTGTTACCTCAAGCTTTACTGACAACATCTACAAATATCTGAAGTGCTGTGTTACCTCAAGCTTTACTGACAACATCTACAAATATCTGAAGTGCTGTGTTACCTCAAGCTTTACTGACAACATCTACAAATATCTGAAGTGCTGTGTTACCTCAAGCTTTACTGACAACATCTACAAATATCTGAAGTGCTGTGTTACCTCAAGCTTTACTGACAACATCTACAAATATCTGAAGTGCTGTGTTACCTCAAGCTTTACTGACAACATCTACAAATATCTGAAGTGCTGTGTTACCTCAAGCTTTACTGACAACATCTACAAATATCTGAAGTGCTGTGTTACCTCAAGCTTTACTGACAACATCTACAAATATCTGAAGTGCTGTGTTACCTCAAGCTTTACTGACAACATCTACAAATATCTGAAGTGCTGTGTTACCTCAAGCTTTACTGACAACATCTACAAATATCTGAAGTGCTGTGTTACCTCAAGCTTTACTGACAACATCTACAAATATCTGAAGTGCTGTGTTACCTCAAGCTTTACTGACAACATCTACAAATATCTGAAGTGCTGTGTTACCTCAAGCTTTACTGACAACATCTACAAATATCTGAAGTGCTGTGTTACCTCAAGCTTTACTGACAACATCTACAAATATCTGAAGTGCTGTGTTACCTCAAGCTTTACTGACAACATCTACAAATATCTGAAGTGCTGTGTTACCTCAAGCTTTACTGACAACATCTACAAATATCTGAAGTGCTGTGTTACCTCAAGCTTTACTGACAACATCTACAAATATCTGAAGTGCTGTGTTACCTCAAGCTTTACTGACAACATCTACAAATATCTGAAGTGCTGTGTTACCTCAAGCTTTACTGACAACATCTACAAATATCTGAAGTGCTGTGTTACCTCAAGCTTTACTGACAACATCTACAAATATCTGAAGTGCTGTGTTACCTCAAGCTTTACTGACAACATCTACAAATATCTGAAGTGCTGTGTTACCTCAAGCTTTACTGACAACATCTACAAATATCTGAAGTGCTGTGTTACCTCAAGCTTTACTGACAACATCTACAAATATCTGAAGTGCTGTGTTACCTCAAGCTTTACTGACAACATCTACAAATATCTGAAGTGCTGTGTTACCTCAAGCTTTACTGACAACATCTACAAATATCTGAAGTGCTGTGTTACCTCAAGCTTTACTGACAACATCTACAAATATCTGAAGTGCTGTGTTACCTCAAGCTTTACTGACAACATCTACAAATATCTGAAGTGCTGTGTTACCTCAAGCTTTACTGACAACATCTACAAATATCTGAAGTGCTGTGTTACCTCAAGCTTTACTGACAACATCTACAAATATCTGAAGTGCTGTGTTACCTCAAGCTTTACTGACAACATCTACAAATATCTGAAGTGCTGTGTTACCTCAAGCTTTACTGACAACATCTACAAATATCTGAAGTGCTGTGTTACCTCAAGCTTTACTGACAACATCTACAAATATCTGAAGTGCTGTGTTACCTCAAGCTTTACTGACAACATCTACAAATATCTGAAGTGCTGTGTTACCTCAAGCTTTACTGACAACATCTACAAATATCTGAAGTGCTGTGTTACCTCAAGCTTTACTGACAACATCTACAAATATCTGAAGTGCTGTGTTACCTCAAGCTTTACTGACAACATCTACAAATATCTGAAGTGCTGTGTTACCTCAAGCTTTACTGACAACATCTACAAATATCTGAAGTGCTGTGTTACCTCAAGCTTTACTGACAACATCTACAAATATCTGAAGTGCTGTGTTACCTCAAGCTTTACTGACAACATCTACAAATATCTGAAGTGCTGTGTTACCTCAAGCTTTACTGACAACATCTACAAATATCTGAAGTGCTGTGTTACCTCAAGCTTTACTGACAACATCTACAAATATCTGAAGTGCTGTGTTACCTCAAGCTTTACTGACAACATCTACAAATATCTGAAGTGCTGTGTTACCTCAAGCTTTACTGACAACATCTACAAATATCTGAAGTGCTGTGTTACCTCAAGCTTTACTGACAACATCTACAAATATCTGAAGTGCTGTGTTACCTCAAGCTTTACTGACAACATCTACAAATATCTGAAGTGCTGTGTTACCTCAAGCTTTACTGACAACATCTACAAATATCTGAAGTGCTGTGTTACCTCAAGCTTTACTGACAACATCTACAAATATCTGAAGTGCTGTGTTACCTCAAGCTTTACTGACAACATCTACAAATATCTGAAGTGCTGTGTTACCTCAAGCTTTACTGACAACATCTACAAATATCTGAAGTGCTGTGTTACCTCAAGCTTTACTGACAACATCTACAAATATCTGAAGTGCTGTGTTACCTCAAGCTTTACTGACAACATCTACAAATATCTGAAGTGCTGTGTTACCTCAAGCTTTACTGACAACATCTACAAATATCTGAAGTGCTGTGTTACCTCAAGCTTTACTGACAACATCTACAAATATCTGAAGTGCTGTGTTACCTCAAGCTTTACTGACAACATCTACAAATATCTGAAGTGCTGTGTTACCTCAAGCTTTACTGACAACATCTACAAATATCTGAAGTGCTGTGTTACCTCAAGCTTTACTGACAACATCTACAAATATCTGAAGTGCTGTGTTACCTCAAGCTTTACTGACAACATCTACAAATATCTGAAGTGCTGTGTTACCTCAAGCTTTACTGACAACATCTACAAATATCTGAAGTGCTGTGTTACCTCAAGCTTTACTGACAACATCTACAAATATCTGAAGTGCTGTGTTACCTCAAGCTTTACTGACAACATCTACAAATATCTGAAGTGCTGTGTTACCTCAAGCTTTACTGACAACATCTACAAATATCTGAAGTGCTGTGTTACCTCAAGCTTTACTGACAACATCTACAAATATCTGAAGTGCTGTGTTACCTCAAGCTTTACTGACAACATCTACAAATATCTGAAGTGCTGTGTTACCTCAAGCTTTACTGACAACATCTACAAATATCTGAAGTGCTGTGTTACCTCAAGCTTTACTGACAACATCTACAAATATCTGAAGTGCTGTGTTACCTCAAGCTTTACTGACAACATCTACAAATATCTGAAGTGCTGTGTTACCTCAAGCTTTACTGACAACATCTACAAATATCTGAAGTGCTGTGTTACCTCAAGCTTTACTGACAACATCTACAAATATCTGAAGTGCTGTGTTACCTCAAGCTTTACTGACAACATCTACAAATATCTGAAGTGCTGTGTTACCTCAAGCTTTACTGACAACATCTACAAATATCTGAAGTGCTGTGTTACCTCAAGCTTTACTGACAACATCTACAAATATCTGAAGTGCTGTGTTACCTCAAGCTTTACTGACAACATCTACAAATATCTGAAGTGCTGTGTTACCTCAAGCTTTACTGACAACATCTACAAATATCTGAAGTGCTGTGTTACCTCAAGCTTTACTGACAACATCTACAAATATCTGAAGTGCTGTGTTACCTCAAGCTTTACTGACAACATCTACAAATATCTGAAGTGCTGTGTTACCTCAAGCTTTACTGACAACATCTACAAATATCTGAAGTGCTGTGTTACCTCAAGCTTTACTGACAACATCTACAAATATCTGAAGTGCTGTGTTACCTCAAGCTTTACTGACAACATCTACAAATATCTGAAGTGCTGTGTTACCTCAAGCTTTACTGACAACATCTACAAATATCTGAAGTGCTGTGTTACCTCAAGCTTTACTGACAACATCTACAAATATCTGAAGTGCTGTGTTACCTCAAGCTTTACTGACAACATCTACAAATATCTGAAGTGCTGTGTTACCTCAAGCTTTACTGACAACATCTACAAATATCTGAAGTGCTGTGTTACCTCAAGCTTTACTGACAACATCTACAAATATCTGAAGTGCTGTGTTACCTCAAGCTTTACTGACAACATCTACAAATATCTGAAGTGCTGTGTTACCTCAAGCTTTACTGACAACATCTACAAATATCTGAAGTGCTGTGTTACCTCAAGCTTTACTGACAACATCTACAAATATCTGAAGTGCTGTGTTACCTCAAGCTTTACTGACAACATCTACAAATATCTGAAGTGCTGTGTTACCTCAAGCTTTACTGACAACATCTACAAATATCTGAAGTGCTGTGTTACCTCAAGCTTTACTGACAACATCTACAAATATCTGAAGTGCTGTGTTACCTCAAGCTTTACTGACAACATCTACAAATATCTGAAGTGCTGTGTTACCTCAAGCTTTACTGACATCTACAAATATCTGAAGTGCTGTGTTACCTCAAGCTTTACTGACAACATCTACAAATACCTGAAGTGCTGTGTTACCTCAAGCTTTACTGACAACATCTACAAATATCTGAAGTGCTGTGTTACCTCAAGCTTTACTGACAACATCTACAAATATCTGAAGTGCTGTGTTACCTCAAGCTTTACTGACAACATCTACAAATATCTGAAGTGCTGCGTTACCTCAAGCTTTACTGACAACATTTACAAATATCTGAAGTGCTGTGTTAGTACTGCAGGCAGGACAGAAGCAGCAATGTGTGAGGGGGTAGGAGATCGTCCTCCAGGAGATAGTTTAGGGGACATTTTTGAATACATTTTTCAAAGTATTTTGGAGAGAGGGAATAAGACTGCAATAGGTCTGAAGTTAGTAATGTCTGTTGAATTTATTCCTTTGTTTGGGGGGGTAATGTGGGATTATTTTCTAGAAAGAGGGAATGTGGGGTTCCTGGACTGCCCTAACTATAAGAACTGAGACATGACATGCAATGCTACTGGCTATTTTAATGTACTAGATTCGATTGGAAGGTGCTCATCTGAAGTAGAGCATGACTTGAATTTAAGAGTAGTTTTATATAGAACGTTGGCATAGGCTTGAAGGTGAAAGTGGATGTGGCGATATGTAGCTGTTGAACAGAGCTGGGACTGGATGTTAGGGAATTCTTGGTTAGGGGTGCTACACTATCTATGAAGTTAAAGTTGAAGCTACTGTCGTTTCGATTGGTGAGTTACTGGGAGTGGGGTTGGGGTAGAATTTTTGTCCGAGACGTAAGATTTCATTAATTGCAGACTAGAAATTTTTAGGGTAACATCTACTACTATTCCAAATGTTGTTATAGTTGTGACGATTGGGGAGAGATGGGCGAAGGCGCCAGCCTAGTTAAACAGAATTTGATATAGAATTCTGGCATTTGGAAATAAATGTAAAATACAGGCATGTTTTCTTGAGTGTAAAAGAATATTGTGAAATGTGGAACTGCAAAATATGTGACAACACTGCACTCTACTGGCCCAGTGTAGCATGTTGTGACCCTTTCATGTTAGATTTCGGCTCCAGTGCGCCCGGATGAAGGTTTCATGCCCATTGTTTTAAGGCTAAAGTTTATGACCAGAATTTGCATATGGATGGTGCTTTACTGCTCTGGTTTCTGTTAGAATATACATGTGAAATGTCTTCTAGTGTAAGTTTCTGAACAGGTGTTAGATTGCTAAATAATGCAGTTTGTGGCCTGAGAACTTAGACCAGGTGTTAAGATGATGCAATATGAATACTGGGAAAACCCAAGTGTCAAAAATGATGTAATTTGGGAGGGCCTTAGAGACATGTTTGCTAGTAATGTTTAAATACTATTTCTCACAAGAAAGAGACTGGGAGCATTTTGATCTTGGATATCTAACTCAGCACTCTGCCTAATCTCACATGTAAGTTTTAGCACTGTGATTTCTTGTGGGAATAGTTAAAGCTAGTAAAGATTAATTAGGTATTTTTCTTTGAAATCAGACCTGTCCTACTGTATTATTTTAAGTTTCTGTGTGATCTCTGAACTCTTAGATATCTCTGTGGTGTAGTAGTTTTGTCTTGTGTTTTAATTATTTATTATTAAATATTTTAAAAACCATTACCTGTGGCTGGTTTGTGTAGAGATAAGCTCTAGAGTACATTGCATATTTATAGAATTTATTGTAATAGGCCACTCTAATAAGCCTAAGACTGTATAGTCACATTACCAATTGGATAATAATATTGCACAGTAATAATTGGACACCCTTTTAAGGGCCTTCTAGTAGCTGATAATATTAGCTGGGTGGTGGCAGGGATTACTACTGTATGGTCTGGGTAAAGGGCATAGCTGGAGAATCTCTGTCAGCCTTTCCCAGGAGTGTCTGTGAAGTTGTATAAATACTTATCTCAAAGTGTGTGTGAGTTGTGTCAGCTACTTGGCAGGGACACGAAGTACTGGTTGGACAGAGAGGGTACTGGAGGTTTTAGCTTGCCCAGCTAGGCTGAGACCTGGACCCTATAGCTGTGCCAGTGGGGAGTCTTATTGGGGACATGGTGAGCAAGGGAGCAACCAGCCCCAGACTGACTGTGATCTCTGTGTGCACTTAAGGGAAATTGTACTTTACTGTGTGTATTAGTTATCCTTTCCTCTTCCATGAGACGACCTCCCTGGTGTTAGTGGTGAGGATTGAGGCTCCTTGATTGCTGGGCCAGGGCATAGTTGTCACAATAGTATATATTTTTTTAGATTTATTTGTTTCTAGTACAGCTGGGGAGCAATCTAAAGTTTCAGATACTATGGTATTTTATATTTTTTATATTGTTTTACATTTTGCATTCTTTCCATGCTTTTTTCTATTCTACATTAGCATTCTACTCTTTTTGGATAACAAACTGCATTTGTTTTTAGTCTCTTCCTTCTAAGAAATGCAAGCCTATTTAGGATATTGAGAAAAGTTGTACTGAAATCATTTACAGCATCATCTAAGGGGAGGACTTTTACAATGTTCCAGTTAACAGACAATCTGGTTGTAATGAATATTTCCGAGTTAAACTTGATCAGGTTGCATGCTGTTTTATAAACATGTTTAAGTGGATTTGTGAGCTGTCAGGTTCTTTGTCCCATGACATGGTCACAAAGCCTGGCACTGTACCTGTGGTGGTGAATTTGCCAAAGTCTTGCACTAGGATATAGACTAATAAGGAATTTGATGTCTTGTTGTAATGTGTGGGGCTATTAATTAGTTGTGTGAAACTGTGTAACTTTATGCTAAATATATGTCCAAACAATTGATATTGATATCACTTACTAGTATTTTTTCTTATGAAAACTATTGTAAGGTTAAGGTACCCTATAAATGTGCTGTTTTCATAGACAATTACTAAGTTAACAACTCTAAAGGGTGTTTTTAAGCCTAACTATGCTTCCCAAATGTATTTGGCAAGTTTTGATAAAAGGCATTTTATAGGGGGTACAGCTTGGGTACAAGTGGACAAGCACGTAGACATTTCCTCCATCTTTCTAATAGGGGACATATGTTGCAGACCACAACTACATTTATGAGTCCCATCCACTGATCCAAGCTGTGCTTGAATAAATACAGGAACAAATTCTGCATCACATGGACAGGAAGTTTGATCTAGAGAACAGGTCGTCTCTGAGACATATACCTGATCCTCCAATATGTCTGATTTATGATGCAGATAAGGTTTAAGTCCCTGGATCAGGGGTTTCTGATGTTATTTGTTTTGCAGATATACAACAGGTCGACAAGGGCTGGATCAGAGGATACTTTGAATGCCAGGCATAGATCGCATCTCAGCAGTCTGTATGAGACTGAGTGCAAGGATTAGGCTTTGAGGTAAGTCCATGTAGGACATGTCTACACCATGTATTCTTTCTGAAAGGAAAATTTGTGGATGTGCCACATTCCTGGTCAAGTACATACCGAAGGGGGCACTGTACACAGTGACTGGTCTAATGAAGACTGAGTAAATGGAACAATGACATCTGTTGATCCAGATGCCATGCCCTTACTTATAAGTTCAACAATGTAGAAGGATTTCCTTATTAAACAGACTTTTGATTCCACTGTATCTTTCTCATGTGCAGTCTTGTAAGGGGCATCACCAGAATCAAAGATACCCCAAAACAAAAGTTAAGTACATACCATACTGCTAGATCCATTTTGTCTTATTTTCATCTGGTTCAACATGTGGGATGTCTGATCCAACCTTGGTGCCTTATACCAGAGTACCTTATACCAGAGCATTGGATCTGAGAGCTCTGACTCCTCCCCTAACCAAATTGCAATCTCCTGCATGAATTACCTCAGACTGAGTCTGCCACCTGTTAAACAAGACGTGTTTACAGAGAGCTCCATCCTTTTTCACGGTAAATCAAAGATTATTGCCTTTTTCCTCCTACCTTTAGTTAGTTTCGTACTTAAGACTATTGTATTTAGTGTGTAGTATTTAGTAGGAGGAATTTAGGTTAGCAAACACTGTTTTTGGTGTGTAATTTTACAGAATTCTCTAGTGCCTTTCTTAGTTTCTATTAGGTTGACAGTTATATAATTTTCCGTTACAATAGAAGGCGTCCCTAGGTGCCAAAGCCCAATCTTCCAGACTTTTAACCTGAGTGTTGCGAGGTTTATAGGTGTGTACTAGGCTAATTGCCCTGGAGCCTTTACAAACCTAGCCTATAGGATTACCCTGACATCATGCCACCTGACCTTAGTTCCCAGTGCCTCTGCCAAGAAAAGCCACTGGAGTGATCTCCAGGGCAAATTTTCTATTTTCCATCCATTCACCAAGGTTTCACTTGAAGACAGCCAGTGAGGTGCTCTGCTTGACATGTATGGGAAGTCTATTCCATAGCAAGGGCAGTCTCTTGGTTATGAACCTGTCCCTCCAGCACGTTCTGTTGATTGTGGTAATGAGGTTGAGGTTACTGGAGCATGTGGTGAGGAGGGATTGGGATTTCTTTAGATTAACATTTCTAACAGAGCTGGATCAGACATGGCTTTGTATGTCAAGCAGAAATCACCTCTAAGTAGGCGATATGAGACGGAGAATATAGTTTTTTTTTTAATCTGTCCATACAGGACAAGTGTTTTAAGGCCTAGGATCCTCTTTGTGAGGTACTTTTGCAGCCTCTCCAGTTGTTGCAGGTGTCTAGTGAGGTACATGCCAAATAGGGCACTGTACTCGATAATTGGCCTAATGAGGGAAGAGTAGAGGGAGAAAATGACCTCTTTCTTTCTGGATGCAAAACCCTTAGTAATGAGATATGCCACATGGGACTTTCTGGCCACAGTGGCAATGTGGTTGTCAAAACAGGCTGCTGTTAACCTGTGTTCCCAGATCTCTTATAAGACCTTCTATGTTCAGTGGACTACCACTGATGTGGTAATTCATGGGAACTGGGTTTTTCCCAAAGGGGATGACAACACAGTTTTTGGCATTGAGCTTAAAGTCATGGTTCTGACACCAGTCGTTGGTCTCAGTGAGGCCTTTCTGTAGGATGTCAACATCACTTGGGGAGTTAATAGCTCCCAACTTGCAACTGTCTGCGAACTTGGTCAGCCAGAGACCCTTTGTGTTGGCCTGGACTTCAGAGAAGTAGATACCAAACAGGAGAGGACCCAGGACCGAACCCTGTGGGACTCCACTCGTGACTGGTCGGCAGTCTGACTTGGAGTCTGCTACTTTCACACTGTGAGTTCTGTGAGCCAGCTTGCAATGCACCTAGTGATATAGGGGTTGATGCCTAGCTTAGTGGTTCTGTGAGCCAGTTTGCAACCCACCTAGTGATATAGGGGTTGATGTCTAGCTTAGTGAGTTTTTCTATGATTCCTGAATAGGCAATGGTATCAAACGCCTTGGCCAGATCAAGGTTGGCTGTAATAACCACCTTGCCTTCATCCACAGCTCTGTTGAGTGACTCAAAGAAGTCGACCAACTTGAGCAGGCAAGATCCACCCTTCACAAAACCAAACTGTATGGGATCCAGAGTTTGGAGATTAGCTACATCCTTCTTTATTAGGTCCATGCTGATGCGTTCCATAGCTTTGCATATCAGACTCGTCAGGCTAATGGGGCGACAGGTCCCAGGGTCTTCAGTCACTCCTCCTCTGTGGAGAGGGATGATTGTAGCAGTGTGCCATTCGGTAGGGACAAAGCCTGAGGTGAGGCTGTGACTGAACAGAGCACACAGGTGAGGTGCCAGTTCACTCTGTAATTCATGTAGAACACTGCCAGAGATATTGTCAGGTCCCATGGAAGCTGTATTCTTGGCCTTGGACAGTGCTGTTTTAACCTGTGCAGCAGTAATACTGGGTGCCTGGCAATCTACTGGTATTGTGACTGGTCCTTTGGGGGGGGGGGTAAAGCTGGCACTGAATCTGTCGGCCAGTATATTGGCAACATCGGTTGGCTCGGTATAGGATGTACCATTGTGCAGTAGCTCAGCGGAAATCTGGGTATTGCCATGGAGATTCTTTACATAACTATAGAAGGCATTGTGGTTGTCTTTACTATCTGCTGCAATTCTGTTTTCATAGCTAGCTTTAGAGGATTTGATGAGGGATCTCAACTTTTTGTTGAGGCTGATAAGGGAGTTTTTCCAGTCTTGGGACTTCACCTTATTCTGCATCCGTTTCCTCCTCCTGTTGCAGAATTTGTTTATGGAAGGGGACCACCAGATTGGCTTCCTTTTTTTGGAGGAGAGTGTCTTGGTTCTATTGGGTATCGCAAGATCCATGCATTTGTGTATGTGTTTGTACAGTGCATTGGTGTATGATTCGGCATCATGCAACTATTCTCCATTTGCATGGGTGCCATGAAGTTAGCCACGTCTTTTTTTAGAAGCCCAAAGTTAGCCTTGGACAAGTTTTTCATGGTGGTTACCTTTGCGGGGGTGGGAGGGATGTGGATTTCCAGGGTGATTAGCTTGTGGTCGGATCTAACCAGGGAGGAGTTAGCTACTGGTGTAGAGCAATCGTCATCAAATCAGTAATGACCAGGTCAAGGATGTTACTATCTCTAGTGAGGGTAAGAATGAGCTGGTCCAGGGCATTTGAATTAATGAATTCCAGAAAATGTTGGGCAAGTGTATTGGTACATGAGTAGTTTTCCCAGTTAATGGAGGAGTAGTTGAAGTCGCCCAGTATGAGAGTGTTAGGTTGGACCCCAATATTCTCCAATGTGTTTAGGAACATGGAGTGTGAGTCTTGGGACATTGTTGGGGACCTACAGCAGGCTACGACCTGAATCACTGTCTTACCCAGTGTTAGCTGCACCTGAAATATCTCTGATGAGTTATGTTGGGCTACCAGTCTGGAGGTGCGAACATCCTTTATGAATATGGAAACACCACCACCTTTGGTCCACGTTCTGGGGCTGAAAGGTGTGGAATGAGTTATAGCCTGGTAGCGCAGGGGTGCTTTCTGATGCCTTGAACCAGGTCTCTGTTACAGGACAAATGTCAATGCTCTCTATTTTAAGGAGTGCATTGAGCGAGTGCATTTTCAGATTTAGACTTCTAGCATTGAGCAGCATGACCCTCAGATTGCATTTGTTGTAGCTGTTACGGTAGTAATTTGGTCTTTGAAACAATGCCTAAAAAGGCACTATCGGAGTGCCAAGAGCCTTGGCCGGTATCCTGAAGCCCAGAGGTGACAGATGCTCTCTGGCAAAGCACTGAGGTCTGTTAGTCATGTCATCCCAGGCAGACAGATACTGGATCCCCTTAGAATGACACCAGAAACTTAGCCAATTGTTGAAATCAATTATTTTCTGCTTGTACTGTGGTATCATTCTGGGTGACGTTAGGATGCTGCTCAGGGCTAGGGTCATACCCCCCTGGGCTACATAATCCAAGAGTTCCTCCATGTTTCTTTTCATGTAGTCCAGGGAGGTACATTTCAGGTCATTCACATCCACACGTACAATGACAGAGTCATATTTGTACCTGTTGAGGGACCCGAGTGCGTGCGTTATGTGGCCGACCCTGGCACCTGACAGGCAGTTGTTATTTTCTCCTTAGTCAACCTAGTGAGTGAGACATCAGTGTGCCTCACTATCGAGTCACCTATGGCTAGTGTGTTAGGCATGCTGTTCTGCCTTGGGGACTTGGGTTGAGTGGCACACTGCCTTGGAGGTCTCTGCCGTTTGGGTAGATTTTTATTGAGAGCCTCTGCAAAGGTGGGTGTGTGGTTTGTGTTTTTATGTGAAGGCAGTGCTGGTGTGTGTTCTGTAGGGCTATGTGTTCAATGTGGTGTGGTGCAAGTGTTGACCACCTCCTCTTGACCAGCTATTCTGGTCTTGGCTGAAGAGTGTGTGGCTTCCAATTTGGATATATAAGTGCACCTCTCGCAAGTCTGAGTGTTGGGAGGTATGAGGAGAGGGTTGTACATGCTGGTGTACATGAGGCAGTTGCTACATTGCTTCAGGATGCCCAAGTTCACCAGGTTAATAGGAGAAAGCACAGGGAACTGACCTTTAGACATGCCTGGATGGTCGGGTATTAATAAGTACTGGAACGGTTTCCTTGTAGAACGTTTAGTGCTGGTAGCATTTGTGTGCTACAATAATTGCTACAAGAAGTCTGGTAAAGTGCTATACTGATAAGCTAGTACAAGTGCAGGAGAGGAGAGAACAAGGGAAAAATTGAAGAGCAGACTTTGGCACCACTCAGAAGCTACAAACAGCCTTGGATACAGCAAATCTGTATCTGGACTAAACTAGTTACAGGAAAGGTGAGAAATGCAGGCTTTTGGACCAGAAAGTTGAAAGAGATGGAAAAATTGCCCAAACGGCCAATAAACTACAATTTCTGGGCCAGAAACCACGCCTTTTGTGGTAGATAGGCTACCTAGTGCTTACCACTCCCACTGACAAGATAAAAGGCTTCCCTCTGACACAGAAAGGCTTGGACGGCTCAGACGCTTACAAACAGTCCTGGATACAGCAAATTTGTATCTGGGCTAGACTAGTTACAGGAAAGGTGGTAAGCAAGTGCAAACGCAGGCTTCTAAACCAGAAAGCTGAAAGAGATGGAAAAACTGCCCGGACAGCCAATACACTACAATTTCTGGGCCAGAAACCACTCTTGTGGTATGAGGATGGAAAATAGATCCTCTGGCTTAGCCAAGGAGATCTACTTCCTGTGATACACTGCAGGATCTTCCCTCACTGAGGGTCAAGAAAGGGGAGATCCAGTATTGCCTTGGCCAGAAGGGAGCCACTAGAATCACAATGGATCTATCCACCCTGATTATTATCAGTACACTGGGGATTAGAGGCAAGGGCAGGAATACATCCAAGAATCAGTTTGTCCACATTAAACAGAATGCATCTATTTTCCATGTCCCTGTCTGTTGGAGCACAGCTTCTGCAGTTGTTTGTAGTGGTGACAAGCAAACAGATGTACTGAGGGGACCCCCCCCCAGAGTTAGGTCTTCCTGGACCTGTCTCTTTTCAGCATCCATTCATTGAGGTCTAAACGATTCTTGTTTAGAGCTCTGACAGGATATTGTACTGATCCAGAATACAATGACGATTAGCCATATTTCTTCAGCAAGCATCCAAATCTTCCTGGAAAGGCTGCAAAAAATGGTTGGCAGTGTTCCTCCTTACTTTTTACTCATCACATCACTGTGGTGTTACATGTTGAGACTGTCAGTGCCCCTGGGCTTAAGTTCTGCTGAAAAGCCTTTATGGCCAGGTAGACTGTTAGAAGCCCTTTCTGATCTATGTGCGATTTTCCCTGTTGACGTGCTCAGATGCCCTCCACTTTCAGGGAAACTAAGTGGGCCCCCAAGCTAGATCTGAACTGTCTGTTGTGATGGTCTTGTCTGCTTCTTTGTCCTTGGGTTCTGCTGTACAGTGTTTCCACCACAGGAGCTTCCTCTTCAGGTACAGAAAGAGAGGCAGTAGGGCTTCCAGGGGGTGAGAATGCTGTTCCCAAGGATTTTTAGGAACCACCGAGGTTTTCTTCTGTGTAACTTTACAAGTGGGATCATGAAAATGCAGGATACCAGTTTCTCAGAATCCTCAATAACTCCCCTGCTGGGATGAATTGTTTTGGAAGCAGGCTGGTCAGATAGCCTGCAAGGAAAGCTACCTTGTTCTGCAGAAGGAAGGTTTTCTGCTGGGCATAATCTATGTGAGCTCCCAGAAAGGATCCTTGTTTGTGAATTTGAAGATTTAAGTTGAGACCTATCTTTTGAAAGCTGCTTACAGTGACTTGCAAATCGGGTCTCTGCTGTGGATTTTCCCTGAATGAGACAGTCATCTAAATATAAATATGAACTCTCAGAGTTCTACAGAGTGCTATCTGAGGAAACATTTTGTGAAAACTCTAGCAGCAGTGGACAGTCCAAACAGTAAAGCACAGAACTAGGATTGAGAGCCTGTTGCTCAAACTGGAGATATGGGGACATGGAGGTAAGCATCTTTTAGATGCGACTATCTGCTATAGGGACATGGAGATGAGCATCTTTTAGGTTTAGACTGACCATGAAGCTATCTTAGAAGACCATGAGCAGTAGTTTAAGTAATGTAAACATTTTGAACTTTGGGATGTTGAGAAACTTGTTTAGCTTTGAGAGGTCCAGGATAGGCCTCCAGGTGCTATCCTTTCCTGGGACTAGTACGATCCTACAGTAGATGCCTTTTTCGTCCTGACCTGGGGGGACTGGCTAAATGGATCCTTGGTGAAGTAGTTCCTAGAGGATATGTGATAACAGGCTTTCTTGCTCTTCTGATGGTTTTGGAATGCCCAAGAATGGTGATATTTCTCTGAACTGGATGCAGTACCCCTTTTCTATGATCCTGAGGACCCATTAATCCCTGGTGATGGTTTTCCTTCACATCAGGAAGAAACAGAGTCTTCCAGCCAGAGATTAGGAAGGGAGGGTGGATAGGGGTATGGGAGTCTGGGGTTGAAGGGAAGGGTGGGTAGGGGTATGGCAGGCTGGAGTTGGAAGACAGGGTGGGTAGGGGTATTGCAGGCTGGGGGTGAACATAGTCACAGTCTGTCTTTGTGCTGGATGGGTTATTTGAAGCTCCATGTTCTGTGTGATTGTTCTGTTTACCATCTCCTAGATTCTCTGGGTCTCTTACCATGAAGAAGCTTCCCCTTGTCTTGCATAAGGGAAAATGCCAAAATTTTGAAGGGTGATTCTTACTGTACTTAGGCACAGACTGTTTTTATTTGCTTTCCTTTTTTATCAAGCTTCTCAAAAACTGTTCAACTGGAGGAGTGAAAAGGAATTCCTTATCTGGTGGAGCAAATAATAAATCAAGATAAGACTAAGTGACAGGGGTTGGGTCCAAATAATAGATCAAGATAAGACGGAAGTGACTGGAGTTGGGTCCAAATAATAGATCAAGATAAGACTGAAGTGACAGGGGTTGGGTCCAAATAGATCAAGATAAGACTGAAGTGACTGGAGTTGGGTCCAAATAATAGATCAAGATAAGACTGAAGTGACAGGGGTTGGGTCCAAATAATAGATCAAGATAAGACTGAAGTGACTGGAGTTGGGTCCAAATAATAGATCAAGATAAGACTGAAGTGACTGGAGTTGGGTCCAAATAATATATCAAGATAAGACTGAAGTGACAGGGGTTGGGTCCTGAGCCATACATGTCTAGGGATTACAAAACCTGTGGCAGCTCCCTTGCATCATGCATCCAAGCTGTCACAGCCATACTTGAGAGAGAGTGTGCCTACAGACTTGCAAAGTTTCTCTAGTAGTCTCCTGAATTTCCTTTGATGAGGTTCTATCTGCAACAGAGTTCACCTTGGCTAGAATTTTGTCCTGGGGAGACTCAAGGTACTTTAACATATGGAACTGGCAATTCAAAGCTCTCACTGACTGTGACAGAGGTATATGCTTTTTTTCCCAAATCCATCTAATATTCTACTTTCCCTATCCTTAGGTAATGGATGTCTAGTTGGCCCCTTAGGTACACCCATTGTGGATTCAGCACAGACTACAGAAGAGATAGTCTTTGAATCTTTGTAAAGGTGCTTGTGAGATTCAAGCACTCTGTAAAACCTGGTTTCCTAGGAGCAGGAGGTAAGGAATCAAAATGTAAAGCAATGTCTTCACAGACATCATCCAGTACAATGTGGACAGGAGGGATAGTCAGTGGCCTAGGAGAAAGCAAACTCAACAGTTGTCCGAAACTGGTCTGAGTTTGTGAGAAATGTTTGCTTTAAAGCTGAAAGCCTATTTCATTCCATGAAGAGTATCCCAAAATGAAAGGTCCTCAGAGGAGTAGGTGGAAGTGAGGATGTTATCAGAATCTGAATCTGTGTAAGTTTGTGGGGGCAGGTGCCTAGAAAGTAGGACAAACAACTCCTCATTTTCTGAGCTAGACGAGTCATGCACCTTCCTGAAAAGGCCACCTCCCTGCTTCTTTTGGATAAGGAGGCTTCAGTAGCAGAGGTATGAGCAGGCTCTCTGTATTTCATGAGAGCCATGGACTCCTGTACTACTTTTAGGAGGCCTTGGTGTTTGGTTTGAGAAGTGCTGGAGGCAAGGCTAAACAAAAATAAGTGGTTTGCCTCACTTTGGGTGTCCATATGACTTTGGTTGAGGTTTTGGTAGACAAGGTAAACTGGGTGTCTTTGTCAAGACCCATGATGCAAATATCAGAAGCTGAGGCCCACTGAGCAACCTCAGACCTGATTGACGTGCGTCATCGTAAGACTTGTAGGTAGGACAGAGACCATGGAAACCTTCCCAAAGGTCAGGGTTCGGGCCTAGGAGTCACTGGACCAGGGGGCTGCAAAAGGACATCACCTGGGTTATCGATCAACTTAGGGATTAGATCTACAGGTTTCACAGAAGAGTCAGGGTCCTTGGTCGTCTTGTCTTTCCGTTTCTTCGTAATGATGCTAGCTAACTCTGGAGTTTGCAATGGCCCTGTGGTGGAAGTGGATTGCGACATCACCGGGGAAATCAAATAGGAAGACTCCATATTGGCAGCTAATACCTTGTCCCTTTGTTTTAGGGGTTTTGCACAGTCAAGACACTACAGACATTGT
Organism: Protopterus annectens; assembly: GCF_019279795.1. Lineage (NCBI taxonomy): Eukaryota > Metazoa > Chordata > Ceratodontiformes > Protopteridae > Protopterus > Protopterus annectens. Next base: position 110,614,945 of record NC_056735.1, on the reverse strand, counting down.
GTAGAGGCCCCAAACAGAATAGACAAATACAAGTGAAAATCTTAATGTGGAATTTGCTTCCTACACTTTAAGCAACCGTTGACCGTTTTGAACATTAAATTAAATTAACAGAAGAATTTCTCCAACAGGGTACTTATCTGACTGGAAGAGGAGATTCTCTGGAAAAATGAATCGACCAATGGACTGCAAGCATTTTGAACACACATGAAATGCATTGGACTGCACAGCTAGAAAGAACTGAAGATGGTGCAGACAGATGTCCTTCTTATACCTTGACTCCTAGACTTCGATTGTTGGATGTCTGTCAACTAGGGACAATGCAAAGACTCTGGAAATTGGGTCGGGTGTGGGTTTCTGCAAGGCAGGAAGACCCAAGAATCAATACTGCAACAATGACTACAAAGAACATCTGATAATGTGATCCAGATACACAAAGCGTTTAGAAACACCTGAAGTCTGGATGAAAATGGATGTGGTGATAAGCATCTTTTAGATCTAGTGTTACCAGGAAACTTGAACGAGGAAGAAGAGGCAACAGGTTGTGAAGTGAAATCCCTCTGAATTTGGGTATGATCACAAACAGATTTAGAAAATAGAACTGGTCTCCAAGCATTTTAATTTCTTTGCCACTAAAACATCCTTGAAAAAATCCTTTCCTAACTGGGAAGGACAAGCTGGTTCTATCACACTCTGGGACAGCATGTGATGAAGGACAAGTGGAAATAACAGTCTGATTTGGTGGGTAAGGGATCACCCCCTGGAAAGGAAGAATTTCCTCCAACAGACATCTGTAACCCTGATGAATGATCTTCAGAACCCAACTGTCTGAAACTATCTGTTGCCAAAGAGAAAATGTAGATTCAACTTTTCTGGAAGGTAAACAGGGCTGCCAGGGTGGGAGGAGGTGACAAGGTCCTTAAAAATAGTCATTTCTGATTTGCTGGACTGTCCTTGGTTTTGAGGGGTCCCAAATTATTTTTGGACCCCAACTGCCATTACTTCTTAAATGTCTGTTTACTTGCATTTTGTTGAGACTTTTTTTTTTGCCAAAATTTGAAAATTTGATAAAAGAGGGCTGAAAAGTCTTGAGATTCACTTCATCAGCTCACCCCTTTTATCACAGTTTTTGATCACTTCTACAGCAGAGGGGCCAAAAACTAAATCTCTATCCAAAGAATAATTTATAACCTTATTTTTAACATCATCTGGTATGTTTTGCGAATGCAGCCAGGTAAACCTCCTCGAAACAGTATCACTGAAAACACTGGCACACCCCACAGGGAAAATCATAAACTGAGCTCTCCTCTGAGTCTAAATCAGATATCTGAGGAGAAAACCCTGCATCTGATCCTTCATCTTCCTGTCCGGATTAATATTCTTGAATCTCTTTAGGAAGAGATATCCCTCTTTTACCAGAAACTACTTTATAAGGAGAATCAATAGCCCAAAGCAAACCCTGTGCCAGACTCAGTAAACTACCCATACGGAAATTTAAGGAATGGTATGTACATTTTTACTTTTGTTTCTTTTTGATAGGAAAATTGGTGCCAACAGAGTTATTTATTGCAACAGCAGCTTTGGTTACAATATTCTGACAAACAGGGAAGACTTCCCTGTTCCCTCTCCTAATACTGAGGAGACTCTCTCTCCCTTGCCCACTGAGGGGATCCCTACAGCAACAGAGAATGTCGCTAACCCCCAGACCACAGTAGTTGTAGGTGCTACACCAGAGGGGACCCCGAGTAAAAGATGAGTGGTCTGAGGTACAACTAATGGCCACAGCAGAGTCACCCAGCTGTGGCAGAGGAAAATTGCTAGCCTGCTGTGGTGGCAAATGCAGTTTGCTTAACTTTTTCTTTTTTGTGGCTGGAAGAAGGGCCAACTATGGAACTGACAGTTTGATCCATAAACAGGTGGAAAATGGTTCCTTTTCCTAGTGGGAAAAAGCAGCGACTGCCTTAAAATTTAAAAGTCTCTAACGGCCAATTTGTTCACATTAAAACACAATACAAAGCACTTTAAAACAATTCTCCAACCCCCAAAATGAAAATAAACACAATTTCTCCCCAGAAAAAATGGGTTTCAATTACTTTAAACAACTTTCAAACTGAAAGGAAAAAAAAAAGCTCCCTCATTTAAAAGTAAAATATAGCCTGGAGACAGTTCATTAAAACACAAATTTCTAGCTTTAAAATAATTTTTCTGAACTTGAAAGGGTTATTAAATAATGGAAGGTTTTTTTCCTCCAAAGGGAACTTATCTGCTCAGCAAAGGAACAGCACATGCTAAAAGTCAACCCTTGAAAGGCTCAGAGGAAAGGTACACTTCAGCAGCAGGAAAGCTCTGAAGGGCTTGGCATCCAAACTTGTCTTTTTTAAAAATGACTGACAGTTTGGGTGCACACAGGGTGCCCTGAAGCTTCGGAGGCTGTCTCTGTTTGTTGTATCATATGCAGAATACAACCCATATAGCTAAGGCTACTGCAGCAATGATGAATATGATGAATATCCCTGCTGGTATGAGGCCTAATCACATGCCAGGATGCTTACTGGTCAGCCTGAAATGACCTGTCAAACCCCTACTGATGCTCTTCAAAAGCGGCCTCATATCAGGGTTATTTACCAGATGCATTGAGGACTGCAAAAGTCATACCCCTAGACAAAGATTGGGCATCAAATGACCTGGTCAACTATAGACCTATAAGTGTGACCAGCCTCATCTGTAAGGCTATGGAAAGGGTCATTACGGAATTGATAAATAAGGACATAGGTAGCCTAAAAACTGTCATCCTGAGCCCGTTCATTTCTGTCAAGGGCAGAACCTGCTTACTTAATCTGGTTAACTTCTTTGAAAAGGCTACTAAAGCAATGGAGGACGGCAAATCAGTACACACTGCATATTCTGACCTCACAAAGTGTTAATACCATCCACCCTTCAGGCATAAAGTACAGTTGTGTACACCTACCATAAATGTAAATGTTTGAGTGTCTTCACTGTTGCAGTCATGACTGTAGGTTTCTCCCCTGCCGGCAGACAGCCCTCGGTCGGCCAGAATCCCAAAGTCTGGGTCCGGCGTTGGCTGTTCAACCCTGCTCCCTGACGTCAGAGCGCCAAGAGTATAAAGCTGACAGCCGACGCAATCTTCTCCAGTTTTTCTTGCCCTAGATGTCAGGAGTCCCAAAATGAAAATGGTCCCAAAACCTTTGCAAATACACCTCAGAAGAATGGTGAAAAAAGGAACCACACAAAAGTAAAAATAAGAGGGGACAGGAGGGAAGGAAACCCAGATTGCAACAGTGAAGACACTCTAACATCTACATTTATGGTAGGTGTACACAACTGTACTATGTTCATCGTGTTTCACTGTTGCAGTCATGACTGTAGGGTAGAATCCCAAAGCTGAAAGAAAGGGAGGTGGTCATAAAGAAGGAGGGGCGGCTAAAAGGCCCTGCAAGACTGCAGAGGCAAAGCCTGCCCTAGACTTAGAGTAGAGTGGCAAATTGCAGTGCTTAGAGAAAGTATGCACTGAACTCCAAGTTGCAGCTTCCAAAATGTCCTTGGTAGGAACTCCCCTGAGGAAGGCTGCAGAAGTGGCAGGAGCTCTGGTGGAATGAGTCCGTATGCTCCCTGGGATTTGTTTTCCATGGTGTGAGTAACAAAATCTGATTCCATGAGCAATCCATTTAGAAATGGTTAGTTTAGAAATGGTTTTACCTTGGGAACTTGAAGCATAAGAAACAAACAATTGTTCTGATTTTCTGATGTCCTTGGTTCTGTTCAGGAAAAAACTTAGCTGTCGATGTACATCCAAGGAATGTAAGATCCTTTCCCCTTTATTTTGAGGAGTGGGGAAAAAGGTTGGCAAGTGGATAGTTTGATTTAAAGCCACTTTGGAAACCACCTTAGGCATGAAAGTCGGATTAATCCTCAAAGATACCCTGTCTTGATGAAAAATAATATAAGGTTCCACTGCCATAAGAGCTTGTAACTCTGAAACTCTCCTGGCAGAGGTTAGTGCCAACAGGATAGCTGTCTTCCAAGATAAAAACTTGATGTCAGCAGAAGCGGCAGGCTCAAAAGGAGGCAAAGTTAGTTTTTCCAAAACATAATTGAGATCCCAAGCAGGAATAGGAGATCTAGGAGGTCTTAAGTTCTTAGCTCCTCTGAGGAACTGTCTCATGAGCTGGTGGGAAAAGATGGGAGGGTCTGAATTATAATGAGCAGAAATAGCAGAATCATGGATCTTAATGGAAGAGAAAGAGAGACCCTTATGTAAGAGATCCGTCAAGTAAAGTAGAATTAAAGTAATGTTAGGAAGAAGAGGATCAGAATCCTGAGCCTGCATCCAGGAACAAAATCTTTTCCATTTTCCTGCATAAGATTTCCTAGTGCTAGGACGCCTGGCTTCTAAAATGACATCCATAACCTGCTTGGGTAGGAAAGAAGAAATCAAAGGCCCTGGATTAACCAGGCCACCAGGCTGAGAGTTCTGACATGAGAGTGTAGAACCTGACCCTGATGTTGGGACAGAAGGTTCGGAGACTGAGGTAAAATCCAAGGGGGCTCCAGGCATAGGTTTATTAGAGTTGGATACCAAAACTGCTGAGGCCAATTCGGAGCCAACAAGATTATCATCTTGGTTTTTGTCCCTTTTTTCTTCAATAAAACTCGAAGGAAGAAGAGAGAGAGGCAGAAAGGCATATCCCGAGAGGTTCCTCCAACTGAATGACAGGGCATCCACGTTCCAAGCCTCTCTGTGGAATGTCCTGGTGCAAAAATTCTGTAGCTGATGATTTAGCTGGGATGCAAAGAGATCTATATGAGGACATCCCCATACTGCTGTTATCATCCTGAATATTTTGGTGTCCAGCATCCACTCGTGTGGATCCGAAAGGTTTCTGCTCAAACTGTCTGCCAGTAAGTTTTGTTTCCCCGGTAGAAACTTTTAGTTATGTACTTACCATAACTTCGGATGTATGGGATCCATCTCGCCTACATTCATAACTGATGGGTTCGGAGCCGATCCGACTCGGCCACTATATACTAGAACGAAGTCTCTCATTGGCTGGGCTTCCCCTTATCCCAGAATGCACCACACCTGCTTCCCCAGATCGTGTTTGTTCGCTTTCATACATTCATACAGGTACAGAAAACACATACCAATAACTGTAAGAGGAGAGCTCAGCAAGAGCAATATTTCCTCCAAATCCAAAAGGTAGGGGGAAGGAGGGTGGGTATGTATGAATGTAGGCGAGATGGATCCCATACATCCGAAGTTATGGTAAGTACATAACTAAAACCTGTAATGGGATCCTATCTCACCTACATTCAGAACTGATGGGACAGCGTCCCTAGCACCTAAATCCCGGGTGGCTCATTGGAACACACTCCTGAGAACTGCGGAACCAAATGAAGCTCTGCCTCGGGAAGCCACATCAACCTTGTAATGAGAAATGAAGGTGTGCGGAGAAGACCAAGTAGCAGCCGCACAAATATCATCTATTGAAACTTTGGAGTGAAAAGCTACAGAGGTGGCCATAGCCCTGGTAGAATGAGCTTTAAGTGGGAAAGGTAACTCTGCCTGACTGGGAATAAATGAAAGAGATGCAATCCTTAATCCATTTGGCTATGGTGGTTTTGGCAACTGGTAGACCTAACCTATTCTCCGCAAAGGATACAAACAGTTGGTTAGATTTTCGTGTCTGACTGGTCCTATCTAAGTAAAAACGCAGTTGCCTGTAAACATCCAACTGGTGGAAGGTATATTCTGCTCTATTAGAAAAATTTGGAAAGAAAACGGGAAGCTCCAATGATTGCTGAATGCACAAAGGGGATGCTACCTTAGGCAAAAAAGATGGATTCAATCTGAGGGAAACTCTGTCTTTATGAAAAATCAAATAAGGAGAAGTAGAACAGAGCCTGAAGCTCTGAAACCCGCTTAGCAGAAGTTATTGCCACTAGAAAGGTGGTTTTCCACGACAGAAATGTTATATCACAAGTGGCTGCCGGCTCAAAGGGACGGGCAGTTAAGGAGGCCAGAACCAAATTTAAGTCCCAAGGGGGCACAGGATGAGCCATAGGAGGCCTGAGGAGCCAGGCTCCCTTAAGAAAGGACTTGCAAAGTCTGTTAGCCATTAAGGAAGGCTCCATGGAAACATGAAAATTTGATATAGCTGCCAGTTGAACTTTAATTGTGGAGACTGAAGAGCCTGAATGAAACATTGAAGCTAGAAATTCCAAGACCTGCGGAACTGGGGCCATAAGAAAATCAATGCCTCGCTGCTGGGCCCAAAAGGCAAACCTTCTCCACTTGCTGGAATACAGCTTAACGGTGGATGGCTTGTGGGAAGAGGACAAAATGTACATCACTTCTGGAGAAAGAGAGTTATCTCTAACTAGGGATGGAAGTGGAGTAACCAAGCAGCCAGTCACAACGACCGGAGGGATGGATGAGAGTGTCCCGACTGATGAGACAACAGGTCCGGCACTGGGTCCAGAATCCAAGGGCCCTGTACCGCATACTTCTGAAGGAATGGGAACCAAACCTGACGGTGCCAATGTGGGGCTACCAAAATCATGTGGCTCCCTACATGAAGAGCCTTCTGAATCACCCTCGGGAGAAGAGGGATCGGGAAGGCATAAAGCAGACCCGGGGGCCAATTGTGGGCTAGAGCGTCCCTGGGGGACTGCCCCTGGGAGGGAGTCAGAGTGAAGAACTCTCTGCACTTCGCATTGTTGGGGCTGGCGAACAAGTCGCAACAAGGGAGACCCCATTTGGCGAAGATCTGCGCAGCCACTTTGTTGTTGAGGGACCACTCGTGGGGCAACAGGAGAGTCCTGCTGAGCCTGTCTGCAATCACATTGGCTTTCCCCGGAATGTGCGTGGCTACTAAGAAACGTCGAGTAGCTATGGCCCAGTGCCATACTCTCATGGCCTCTCTGCAAATGGGGTAGGACCTGGTTCCGCCCTACTTGTTTATGTGCCAAATTACCGACATGTTGTCGGATAGAATCGCAATAGTACCTTGGGGGAGAGCATGATGAAGTGCTTGCAAAACCAGAAGCACCGCTCTCATTTCCAGGATATTGATGTGAAGGTGCGCTTCACAATCCTGCCAAGTGCCTTGGACAGACCTGTCCAGATAATGACAGAAACCCTAGCCAAAAAGACCAAAAAGGTCAAGAAAATACACTTGGCTCCAGCCAAGTCGAGACCACATCCAGCTTGAAAAGCGGCAAACGAGATCTGGGGAAGCAGGCGTGGTGCATTCTGGGATAAGGGAAAGCCCAGCCAATGAGAGACTTCGTTCTAGTATATAGTGGCCGAGTCGGAACCCATCAGTTATGAATGTAGGCGAGATAGGATCCCATTACATCTGAGCTTGAAGATCCAGATTGCAAGCTAGAGCTGTGTTCCATAAATCCATGGCTAGTCTGCAAAGGGGGTAGGAATGAGATCCCCCTTGCTTGTTTATATACCACATAACTGTGGTGTTGTCTGTCCGTATTAGTAGTTGTCCTGGTTGTATGAGATTCCTGAAGGCCAATAGAGCTTTCTGAACGGCTAACATTTCCTTTAAGTTGATATGCAGGTGCTTCTGATCGTTTGTCCAAAGGCCCTGCAGACAATTGCCCTGAAAATGGGCTCCCCAAGCATAATCCGAGGCATCCGTGGTTAGAATCTGTGAGGCAGGAGGTAGACGAAAGGGCTTCCCTTTGTTTAGAGCACATGCCCTGGACCACCAAAGAAATTCCTTTTGAAGGCAAGAAAGGACAAGAATCAGTATGTCCAAACTGTGGTAATGCTGAGACCATACACTTTTTAGGTACCACTGTATTTTCCGCATGTGTAGTCTTGCATATGGTACGAGAAGGATGCAGGAGGCCATGTAACCCAAAGCCTGCAGGAATTTCCTTGCAGATAGATGGGTTAGAGTTGCCAAGGCTTTGGAAGTTGATGCCAGCTGTAATTGTTTTTCGGATGTCAGAAATGCCATCTGGGTTGTAGTGTTTAGAAGAGCACCCAGAAAAGTTATCTGTTGTGAAGGTGTCAAATTTGACTTTTTTATGTTTACAGAGAATCCCAGGAATTTGAGGAGGTTTTGTACAAAGTCTAGATGCTGGAGTAAGACATCCTCGCTGTCTGCCTGAATTAGACAATCGTCCAGATAAGGGTAAATTTGAATTCCCTTGAGTCTGCAGTAAGCTACTACTGGAGCCAGGCATTTGGTGAAGACCCTGGGCGGAGTAGACAATCCAAAGGGCAGCGCACAGAATTGAAAGTGCCTCGATCCGGCCTTGAACCTGAGGTATTTTCTGTGATCCTGTCTGATGGGAATGTGTAAATATGCCTCCTTTAAACCCAAAGTCACCATCCATGCATCTTTGGACAGCATTGGAAGTAACTGCTATAGAGTAAGCATCTTGAAATTTGGAATCTCTAGAAAGGTGTTCAAGACCGACAGATCCAGAATGGGTCTCCATGAATTTTGCTTTCTTGGGACTAGAAAGAGCCTTGAGTAAAACCCTTTTCCCATCTCTGAAAGAGGTACCAGTTCAATGGCATTCATAGCCAAAAGAGCCTCCACCTGGTTTAAGGCCTCCGTCCATTGATGTTTTGGAAGGTCTGGCCATCCGCTTGGCCTTGGCAAAGTATGAAAATGGAATTTGTAACCTCTTAAAATCACATCCAAAACCCATTTGCCCTGGGTTATTTGAGTCCAATTTTGATAAAAAAGAGAGAGTTTTCCTCCGAGAGGGGCTTCCAGGCAAGACGTTCCTGCAGCCCAACAGAGGGAGTCATTGAGTTTGTTTCCTTTGAGACTGTGGCCTGTCCTCTCCTCCCCTAGGGGTAGCAGCAGTCCATTGCCTTGGTCTATAAGCAGCTTGTGTTTGAGGCCTCCCTCTGGAGTGTCTATATCTACCCCTTTGAGGCCTGTCTGAAGAGGGAAAGGACCAGTTTTTTGATGGCCAATTCCTGCTAAATCTAGGCGGCTGTACTTTTAAGAAATCTTTAACTGTTTGCATGGATTTCGCCTTATCCTCCATCTTTTTAATCACCTCTTCAGCTTTAGATCCAAACAAAACATTATGCTGAACAGGAGCACCCAATAATTTAGCCTTTACTTGTTCAGGTAAATTTTGTTCCTTTAGCCATGCATGTCTTCTAATGACTGTGCCAGAGGCCGCAGCCCTACAAGAAGCCTCCAAGGCATCAAATCCACAGTGTAAAACATGCTTCCCAACTTGTTCAGTGGCATGCAATAAGTCATGTAATTTCTTATCCTCTGCACAGGCAGAAATGGAAGTAAATTTCTGTTTTAAGACAGACAAGAGAAATTGCTGATATTTAAGTATATGAAACTGACAGTTTAAAGCCCTAATGGACAAAGTAGCAGAAGTGTACACCTTTTTGCCCCAACTTTCCAAGGCTCGAGAATCCTTTTCAGTAGGAATAGGATTTTGGCAGTAGTGGCCTTAACACCCTTAGGACCCTGAGAAATGGTTTCAGGGTCAGCAGTAGGATTCTTGTATAAAAACTGATGGGAATCAGGAACCCTGTAGTACCTATCAGGCTTAATAGGAGCAGGAGGAAAAGAATCAGGGGTTAAATTAGCCTCCGAAAAGGCATCATCCACAATATCCAAAACAGGAGGAATAGCCAGGGGTCTATGTTGGGGAAGAAGAAGAAAATCCCTCAGTCTTTTCTTGGATTCTGAATACTCCTGTCCCTCCCAGTGAAAATGTTCCCTCATTTCATGCAGAGATTCCCCAAAAGAAAAATCCTCAGGAGGAGAAGCTGAAGGAATGGATTCCTCAGCATCAGAATCCTCATAAGGAGGAAAAGAATATTCCTGATCAGAAGAAGAAACTGAGGAAACAGAAGCCTGATCAGAGGAATCATAATAAACATCCTGTCTTGGCCTTTTGTCTGTAGGGGGATGAGAACCCCTAATCATTGTAAGTAAATCCCCCGCCATCTTGAGTAACTGTTTCTGTGACTTGGGAGCCGGTTCAGAAGAGGCCTGTGTTGAAGTCTTTGATTTAGAAGGAGTCTTTGCCTTTGTCTTTGGCTTTACCTTTACTTGAAGCTGAGTAGGCCTGAAAACCCCTTCAGAAGCCGGTACCTGCACAGCGGTTCTGGGCCCATCCGAAGAAGCGTTGTCCGAAGGTCCTGCAACAGAGATATTTAAAGGCCTGGTTGGCTCCTCATGAGAGTCCGTTTCGGCCGTCTGTTCTGAAATGGCCGACGACAGGGGCTGCAAAAGCGCCTCACTGACGACGGCCGAACCTGAAGCTGGCTCCACATGTGCGCTATCATCAGATTTGGACCTCGGAGGCCTGTCTTTATCCTTGCGACGCTTGTGAACTCCGGTAGATGGAAGCGTATCCGATGACATTTTGTAGTTAAAGCGTCTACCGAAGTAATGAAAAGCAAAATCATACCTTCGCTTAATTGTACGTTGATTGAATCTAGCATAATAAAACCGACAACTAGCTACGTCGTGGTCAGGGCCCAAGCAAGGAATACAGTAAGAATGACAATCCTTATGAGGTATTTGCTTCCCACATGAAATACAATTATTAACTTTTTCTGACATCGGAGTGGAGCAAGAAAAAAGTTTCCCCAACGGGGTACTTAGCTTTGAGTGGAGAAGAAAGTCTTCAGACCGAAGTACGTAGAAATATTAGTCAGGAGTCAACCGACTGGCACTTGCGAACTGCTATCACCGCACGGCAAGAAAGACTGGAGAAGATGGCGTTGGCTGTCAGCTTTATACTCCTGGCACTCTGACGTCAGGGAGCAGGGTTGAACAGCCAATGCTGGACCCAGACTTTGGGATTCCGGCCGACCGAGGGCTGCCTGCCGGCAGGGGAGAACCCTACAGTCATGACTGCAACAGTGAAACACGATGAACATCTGATAAATACATCCAGCTATATGTAAATGCCTATGTGACTTGGGCAGCAAACTGTTTCACAAATAATGGAAAAACAACAGCCAGAAGATCCACCAAAACAATTTATTTTGAACTCTGACGTCTCGGCCACAGCCTTCAAGGAGTAAAAGACATGAAAAACTACAGCACAATATATACTAGAGTAAAATACCAATTACATAATTAATTAATAAGAATTGGCAATTAATTAAACAGCACTTTCCAATTAAAATCTTCATTCAAACCCAAAGGAGACACTGTTTTAAATTTCAACATATATACAGCTTCCTTATGCAGTAAAAGGGACTTAATATCTATATTATTGTATTTAGAAACATGAATTTGTTCCAAAATAGTACCCTGTAAGCCTCTATCACCATTATGTACATTCAAAAAATGCATGACTATAGGACTTGATTCTTTTCTATTTTCAATGTCCCTAATATGTTCAAGGAGCCTTACTTTAAATGCACGCTTGGTTTCACCAATATAAAACTTCTTACATGGACATTGTAATGCATATATAACACCCTCAGAAATACAAGAAAAGGTATGATTGGTACTAAACTTAATACTATTAATGTATGGAAAACAAGGTACAACAAAATTACAAGCCTTGCACTTCTTACATGGGTAAGTACCTGTTTGACCAATATTATGGTAAAAGACATCAGATGGTAAATAAAACCTGTGAACTTAGGGTGAGTTGATACATCTACTCCAAAAGACATGTCACTACTGGTGTACCCCACAGTTTGGTCCTTGGGCCACTCCCTTTTGGCATCTACTTCTCAAAGGTCAAACCTAATGTTAAGAGCTTATGTCTAACCAAGCCGGCAGATGACTGTAAACTTGGTGCCATCAAACTCTCCAAAAGATACCAATAGCCTTTGGGAAGGCCTTTCCCAAACAAATGTTTAATGTCAAAGCCATGGTTTAAAAGTAAACACCAGCCATGATGTCCCCTGAATCTATCACACTGACAACACACCCCTGAAAACTGACCCAGTAGTGAGGGACCTGGAAATCCGTGTAGACATCGAGCTGTCAGGTGATCACCCACTGTTGTAAGAAATACTTTTTGGTCACACATCTTATTAATAGGGATAAGGCATCCAGGTCCAGGGAAGTAATTTTCCACCGTATTACTGAGGAGACCACTGAATGTAATAACCCCTTTGGTAGGTACCTGTCCCAACACCTGGCACAATTCACATACTATAAAGCTTTCCCACTAAGAAATCAAAGGCCTAAATCACAAAATTTACCAGTGATTGCCTCAAAAGCCCTAGCCCTGCTCCTCTTTTTGCAGTATCTTACAAGTTATTGAGGGTTGATCTTTGCTCACCTAAACAGCCTCTACCAACTCCTTCCTTTCTGGTCTTCTACCAGCAGAAATTAGAAGTTATGTACTCACCATAACGTTCCATCTGAGTACGTGTCTTCATTTGTCTGCAACCTGTTGGTCTTGGATCCGATATCGGATCCGAGCAGGCAATTATTTATACAGCTATGGATCCGAGCTCCTAGCTCCTCCCCTCACCCATAATCCCCTGCCAACCCCAACTGACCTCAGATCAAGTTTGCCCTCTTATATACCTGAAAGGGTATCCCAAAAAGGCAGGAATAATACTAAATCTTCTGAAGGTCAGGGGGAAGGAGTGGGGGATGGTTGCAGACAAATGAAGACACCTACTCAGATGGAATGTTATGGTGAGTACATAACTTCTAAATCTGAAGTAGGGACTTCATTTGTCAGCAACCTGTGGGACAGAGTCCCCAGCTACCTGAATCTCGGGCGGCCATCATGGAAGGATGTTCCGGAGCACTGCTGAGCCAAAGGATGCTCTACCTCTGGAGGTGACGTCCAACTTGTAATGGTGAATAAAGGTATGAGATGAGGCCCAAGTGGCTGCCGAGCAAATATCATCCAAAGGGACTCTAGATCTGAATGCAGTAGTAGATACGGAACGAGTAGAGTGAGCACGGACCCTTTGAGGTGCGGGCCTCCCAGAAGCCTCATAAGCTAGACGGACACATTGGGAAATCCAGTGTGATAAGGTGACCTTTGAAACAGCTTTACCCAAATTGAATTTAGAAAAGGAGACGAACAGCTGATCAGATTGTCTGTGACCAGCAGTCCTATGAATATAGAAACGCAGCTGCCTGTGCACATCTAATGAATGCAGCTTGTATTCTCCTTTATTTTGGTAATTAGGGAAGAAAACAGGAAGATTAATGGACTGATTGATATTGGTTTCTGAGGCCACCTTAGGTAGGAAGGATGGATTGGTCCTGAGGTACACTTTATCCTGATGAAAAACCAAGTAAGGGGGTTTTACGGAAAGAGCTTGAAGTTCTGATACTCTTTTCGCAGAGGTGATGGCTACTAGGAAGGCTGTTTTCCAAGACAGGTATTTAAGATCAGCAGAGGCAGCTGGTTCAAAGGGGGAAGCAGTCAAGGCCTGAAGAACTAGCGATAGATCCCAAGGGGGTATGGCTTCTCTGATCGGGGGCCTAAGCAAAAAGGTACCCTTGAGGAAGGTCTTACATAATTTAGCTGACATCAAGGGACCAGTTTCGTGACCTACATGGTAATGTGAAACGGCTGCCAATTGTACCTTGACTGTCGAACAGCTAGCCCCTTGATGAAAAAGCCCTGTAAGGAAGTCCAAAACTGACGTCAGCGGAGCAGTAAAGGGGTCCACATTATGATGCTCTGCCCAAACTGAAAAGCGCTTCCATTTACTGCGGTAAACCTTCCTGGTGGAAGGTTTATGCGCTGTCACCAAGATGGCTTTGACCGGAGAGGAGATACTGGGAGTCCTAATTAGGAGTGGAACTGGAGCAGCCAAACCGTTCGCTTCAGGCTGTCCAGGTTCGGGGTCGGCAAGCCTGATGGGTGGGAAATCAGATCCGGACTGGGATCTAGAATCCAGGGAGGATTCACCAAGTGAGACCACAGGTAAGGGAACCAAGTTTGTCGAGGCCAGAATGGGGCAATGAGAATCATCTTGCTCCCCAACCGAGAAGCTTTCTGTAACATCTTTAGCATCAGGGGAAAGGAGGATAGGCATAAAGTAGACCGGGCAGCCAAGCATGCACTAGAGAGTGTCTCAGGGCTTCCCCTGTTGGGGGAATGAGGGCGAAGAAGTTGTCGCATTTCGTATTTGTGGGAGAGGCAAAAAGATCGCAGCAGGGTTGCCCCCCATTTTGCAAAAATCTGCTTCGCTACACGGGAGTTGAGAGACCACTCAAGGGGAAAGAATAGTGCGGCTGAGTTTGTCCGCCAGGATGTTGGACTGTCCCGGAATGTGCGTTGCGATTAGAAAGCGGTTGGTGGAGATCGCCCATTCCCACACTCTCGTGGCCTCTCGGCATAGAGGATAAGACCTGGTTCCCCCCTGTTTGTTGATATACCAGACAACTGACATGTTGTCCGTCTGAATCGCAATGGTTCCGACAGGAAGAAGGTTGTGAAGTGCTTGCAGCGCTAACAGCACTGCCCTCATCTCCAGAACATTGATATGCAGGGAGGTCTCCGAGTCATTCCATGTGCCTTGGACTGTTCTGCCTGAGCAATGCCCCCCCCACCCGAGGCGAGAAGAGTCCGTGGTCACTGTGACTAGGGAAGGTGGAGCCAACCTGTATGGAGGTCTGGGGAATGCAGCCACCATAACAGGGCCCTCCTGCAAGCTTTGCTGATCGAGACAGGGTGGTGAAGAGGGAGAAGCTGGAAGGACCACTGTACTTGAAGGTTCCACTGTAATACCTCATGTTTAGGCGAGCGTATGGGAGAAGAGTAATCGCCGCTGCCAAAGAGCCCAGTGCCCTCAGGACCAATTCCGCGGGTGGAGCTTCTGATTGGAGGATGGCCCGCACATGAAGACTGAGGTTGTGTAGTCGTTCCAAGGTGAGGTAGGCTCGAAGACTTCTTGTATCCAACCTGGCCCCTATGAAGTCTATCACTTGTGTTGGAGCAAGGGAGGACTTGTCCATATTGATCGTAACGCCTAACCGGGGGGCTAGGCGAAGTAAAAAGTCTCTGGCTGAGCAGAGTAGATGCCTTGTTGGGGCGGTAAGGAGCCAGTCGTCCAGGTACGGGAAGACCTGCATTCCCTGGAGTCTCAGGTGGGCCGCTAACACTGCTAAAACCTTGGTGAACACCCTGGGGGCTGTGGTGAGGCCCAAGGGAAGGACCCTGAACTGATAGTGACTGGCTCCCAGCCGGAAGCGGAGAAACCTCCTGGATCACCTGTCCATTAAGATGTGGTAGTACGCATCCTTGAGGTCTATAGAGCACAGCCAGTCGTTCTCCCGTAACAGGGGGAGAATGGATTGAAGAGTGACCATTCGAAATTTCTCCTTGGTTACTGCCAGGTTCAAAAGGGAGAGGTCTAGGATTGGTCTCAGGTCCTCCGTCTTTTTTGGCACCAGAAAGAACCTGGAGTAAAACCCTAATCCGAGTTGGTCTGGGGGGACGGGTTGGATGGCCCTTTTTTCGAGCACCAGAATGAATGAAGGTGCGCAAAGTCACAAATAATCCAAAAAATAAATATCCACCATACGAAAAGGCATAAACGCTGTTCTTTCCAACATTTTTTCTTATATGCAAGTTTTATTTATACATGTAATTTTAACAAACTGCCACTAGATGGCATTCATTATGGTGGATTTTTTGGTCTATTTAATGTGTCCTTGAAGGTTTTACAAGCTTTATATGTTTTAAATATATGTTTTAACTATATTAATACTAAAAAGATTTATAAAATACTCTTTAAACAAAGGTTTCAAAGTGAATACCAATGTGGCTAATTTAAACACATTAAGAATTAACAGAGGGAAAAATGTCTGTTTTAAAATGGGGTTGAACTTTTTTCACTTCTGTTTTCCCCTACTTCTGTTTTAAATTTTACTAATTGATATACTAAATTGAATCAATTAATTAAATAGAAGGATATAAAAATTATCTGATGAAGTCTGTAATAGGACGAAAACGTATGGAAAGAACAGCGTTTATGCCTTTTCTTGTGGTGGATATTTATTTTTGTTCCAGTTTGTTATTTGTGTCCTGTCAGCGTTTTGTAAGTGGAGTGAGCAAATAAAACTGCGTTTCAACTGAAGGCCTCCAGTATTTCCATCCCCTTTTTTTGAGCAGCTACTGGATTTCTGCGGCTGCAGCCTCCCTCTGATCGGGTGGTACATCGGGGAGGATCTTGAGTCTGGGGACGTAAAGCATAGGGAATTTGTAACATCTGGATATAATCCGAAGCACCCAGCGGTCTGACGTAATGGACTCCCATGCCACCAGGTGCCTCGAGAAACACCCCCCCCCCCCGACTGCCTCCAGAATGAAGCAGTCGGGCAACCCTTCAGAGCTGTTGCGTGGGCCGATCAGAGAAGGATTCTCTGGACCCAAAATTTCTCGGTGCCCCTCTGCCTCTAGGGCGGCATCCCCCCTGTCCTCCTCTGCCACGGAAGGACTGGTTGTCTGGAGCAGGTTGGGAATGCTACGATTTCCGGAAAGTACAGTTTTGTACCTACCATAAATGTAGATGTCCGATTGGTATGCATCTGCAGTCATAACAAATGGGTTGTCCTGCCTCAGGCAGCCCTTCGGTCGGCCGGATTCCAAAGTCTGGGTCTGGCCTCGGCTGATGTCGCACTTCACCCGACGTCATAGCTGCTGGGGTATAAAGGCATCAGCCGACGCCATTTTCCTCAGTGTTTCTTGCCCCAGATGCCAGGTGCCCTCTAGGAAGGCTAAATTTGGATAAATGCAGATAATTCCAAACAGTAGAAAGCAAAATATATATACATATATACATACATACAAACAAATACACCATAATAGATTCCCCCAGCTAGCTAAAAGAGGGGTAAGTACCCTAGGAATACCACAGAGCCAAGGAGGGTGGGTAATCCTGACTGCAGATGCATACCTATCGGACATCTACATTTATGGTAGGTACAAAACTGTACTATGTCCTTCAAGGATGCATCTGCAGTCATAACAAATGGGTAGAATACCATAGCCAAACTGGGGGAGGAGGCACTAAGATAATGATGGTGTAGTTAAGATCCCTTGTAAAACAGCAGTTGCAAAACCTGCTCGGGATCTGGAGTATAAAGGAAGATTATAATGCTTGGCAAATGTATGCTCCAAGTAGCAGCTTCTAAAATGTCTTTGGTAGCCACTCCTCGTAGGAAAGCTGTAGTGGTGGCTGTAGCTCTTGTGGAGTGAGGCCTGATATTTTCAGGAGTTGTCTTTCCATGGAATGAGTAGCAGAATCGAATGCAATTTCCTATCCATTTTGAGATTGTCTGTTTTGAAATTGCTTTTCCTTGCACTCCTGTTGCATATGCTACCAGAAGCTGGTCAGTTTTTCTGCTGGCCTTGGTTCTGTCCAGATAGTAGCGCAGTTACATCCAAGGTGTGTAGTAGTTTTTCCCCCCTGTTCTGTGGGTTGGGGAAGAATGTAGGTAAATGTATGGCTTGGTTCAGGGATACCCTGGATACCACCTTTGGCATAAAAGTAGGATTGGTTCTCAGAGACACTCTATCCTAATGGAAGATAAGGAAAGGCTGCACTGCCATTAATGCCTGTAACTCAGATACCCTTCTTGCTGAAGTGATTGCTAGCAGGAAGGCAGTTTTCCAAGATAAGAACTGTAAGTCTGCTGTTGCTGCTGGTTCAAAGGGGAAGTGTTAATTTTCTAGCACAAAATTGAGATCCCATGCAGGCAAAGGTGGTTTCCTTGGAGGCTTTACATTTTGATCCCTCTCAAAAATTGTCTGAGGAGAGGATGAGAGAAGACAGGAGGATCCATGTTGTACTCTGCTGAAATTGCTGATGCATGTATCTTAATGGAAGAATAGGACAGGCCATTGTGGAACAGTTCTGCTAAGTATTCCAGGATGTGTGCTAGGTTTGCCAGTGTGACATTTTCTCCCTTTTCTGCACTCCAAATGAGGAATCTTTTCCATTTGGCTGAATATGTTTTCCTTGTGGAGGGTCTGCGAGCCTCCAGGATAATGTCCTTAACCCTCTGAGATAAATCAAGTTGGTTTTGTTTTATGCAATTTTCCAAGCAGTTAGCTGCAGTGTTTTTAAGTTTGGATGCAGGGTCTTGTAATTGTTCGGCGTTAGAAGTAAAGGACATAGAGGTAGATGCCATGGATGCGTCCGAGACATGCTTCTCAGTAGCAGGTACCAATGTTGCCTTGGCCAGTCTGGAGCTATCAGAATTACCTTTGGCTGTTCCTCTCTGATCTTCAGTAGAACTTTGTACATCAAAGGAAGAGGTGGAAAGGCATATACTGTCAGGTCCTTCCAGCTGAAAGAAAGGGAGTCCACCCTCCAGGCAAGTGGGTGGTATACTCTTGAGCAGAATTTCTTCAGTTGGTGGTTGTGTGGGGAGGCAAACAGGTCTATCTCTGGCATTCCCCATTTCTTTGTTATGGTTTTGAAAATATCTGGATGCAGCATCCATTCGTGAGCATCCGTGGTAGTCCTGCTTAAGTTGTCTGCTAGTGAATTCTCTTTTCCTGGTACAAATCTGGCCTGCAGTTGGATGTTGAGATTCAGAGCCAAGTTCCACAGGTCCATTGCCGTCCGGCATAGACGGTATGAATGTGTGCCTCCCTGTTTGTTGATGTACCACATGACTGTGGTATTGTCCGTCCTTATCAGCAGGTGTCCTTGCTGGATGAATGGTCTGAATACCTCGATTGCATGTTTCACTGCCAGCATCTCCTTTAGATTTATGTGTAGATTCAGCTGGTCTTGTGACCATAGGCCTTGGATACACTTGTCTTCCATGTGTGCCCCCCAACCTAGGTCTGAGGCGTCCGTGGTGATGGTCTGCCTTGGATGTGGTTTGTGGAAAGGCAATCCTCTGTTTATCTGACAGGCCTGAGCCCACCACAGGAATTCTTTTTTCAGACATGGAATGATGGGTATCTGGGCTTCTAGACTGTGTCTGTGTTGAGACCATACATTCCTTAGGTACCATTGTAACTTTCTCATATGCAGCCTGGCATGTGGGATCAATATTATGCAGGATGCCATGTAACCCAGGGCCTGCAGGACTTTCCTTGCAGTAAGCTGAGTTTGTCTTGTTAATGCCATGAAATAGACTGGTAGTTGCTTTTGTTTTTCCTCGGTGAGAAAAGCCATCTGAGTTGTTGTGTCCAGTTCTGCACCCAAAAATGTTATCCTTTGGGATGGCACTAGTCTTGATTTTTGTATGTTGACTGTGCATCCCAAGGCTTGCAGCAGTTGTATGACATTGGCCAAATCCTTTATTAATTTTGTCTTGTTGTCCGCTTGTATTAGGCAGTCGTCCAGGTATGGGTAGATTTGAATTCCCTGAAGCCTGCAATGAGCAATTACTGATGCCAGGCATTTCGTGAATACTCTGGGCGCAGTAGATAAGCCAAAGGGCAATACTGAGAATTGATAATGCTCTGATCCTGCAAGAAATCTGAGGTGTCTTCTGCAATCTGGTCGTATAGGGACATGCAGGTATGCCTCCTTGAGATCTAGAGTCACCAGCCAAGACTCCTTGCCCAACATGGGAAGAAGTTGCTGTAGGGTCAGCATTTTGAATTTTGGAACAATGAGGTATGTGTTCAGTGCGGACAAATCGAGAATAGGCCTCCATTGATTTTCTTTTCTTGGTACAAGGAATAGTCTGGAGTAAAATCCTTGGCCTTGTTCCATAGATGGTACCTTTTCTATTGCTCTCATCCTTAGTAAACTGATGATTTGTTTTAGAGCCTCTGATTTCTGGCTTGGTGGAAGGTTTGGCATTCCTCTCTTTTTTGGTAGAGTGTGGAAGTGAAACCTGTAGCCCTTGTCTATTGTTTGTAAAGTCCATTTGTCTCCTGTAATACAATGCCAATTTCTTGAGAATAAGGCTAGCTTTCCGCCCAAGGGTGCTTCCAGTTGTTCCCAGGTAGGCGGAATCCGAGCCAAGTCATTGTGTTTGTCCTGTAGAAGTCGTTGCAGTCGCAGCTGTGGCGGCACTTCTTTGGTTGGCAGGTTGCCACTGACGACCCCTGTAGGCACCCCTAGATTGACCTCTGCCTCTTGGGCGTCTATTTCTGCCTCTCTGTGCTCTGGAGGTGTCTGGAAAGGACCAATTCTTCGAAGGCCAATTTCTGCTAAACCTCGGAGGTTGGACCTGCAAGAAATCCTTGACTGTTTGGACAGATTTTTCTTTTTCTTCCACTTTCTTTAGAACTTCCTGTGCAGGGGAGCCAAACAAACTTTGTTTCTCCATAGGGGCATCCAGGAGTTTAGACTTAACATGGTCTGGTAAGGATTGTTCTTTTAACCAGGCATGCCTTCGAATCACTGCTCCAGTCATAGCTGATCTAAATGAAGCCTCCAGTGCATCATAGCCACATTTAAGAAATGATTACTGACCTGCTGAGAATTGTGTACCAAATCCTGAAGGGACTTACGGTCTAAAGGTTCAGGAGAGGCCAGCTTTTTATTCAGCTGATCTAACAAAAATTCCTGGTACTGTATCATGTGAAATTGACAGTTTAAAGCCCTGGCAGAAAGAGTAGCAGATGTATAAACCTTTTTACCCCATCTCTCTAATGCTCTAGATTCTCTTTCAGATGGTAGTGGTTTTTGGCAGAGGCAGCTGCAACACCTTTAGGGCCCTGAGAAATGGTTTCTGGGTCTGCAGCATGAGCCTTATACAAGTGGTAGTGAGAATCCGGGACCCTGTAGTATCTGTCAGGCTTTGCAGGGCGGGGAAGAGAATCAGGGCAGTACTGGCATCATTGTATGCATCATCAACAACTGATAGTACAGGTGGAATGGCTAAAAGCCTATGCTGTGGTAAGTGTAAAAAAGTCCTTAGCCTTTTCCTAGAATCAGAGAAATCCTGACCCTGCCATTGGAAGTGTTCCCTCATTGAGTGTAGGGTTTCCCCAAAAGAAAATTCTTCTGGAGGTGAGGCAGAAGGAATGGAGTCTTCTGCATCAGAATCCTCATAAGGTGAGTAGCCTTCCTGATGGTCCGATACATCTGAACCATCCGAGGAGTAGTCAGAGGACAGAGGTTCAGGGGGTTCAGTCCTAGGCCTCTTTTCAGGAGGGGGTTGTGAGGCCCTGTCTGGGTGAGGATGGGTTCCCCTGATCAGAGAAATAAGGTCCTCAGCAAGGCTGAGAATCTGGGAACTTGAGGTAGGCCTGTGAGAGGGAGCTTTTGAAGGTAAGGCCTTGGAAAGTTTGGCTGATTTAGCCCTGGAAAAGGCCTTGATAGACATAGAAGCAGGGGGTCTAGCTGCCCCACATGCAGGAGTAGGGATGTCCAACGGAATAGTGTCAGACAACTCTTGTGTGCCTGCTACTTCAGCAGGAATTTCTGTAGCCGACTCAGCCATGGCCTGTGTGGCCTCGGTTATCGGAGGCATGCTTTTGGCCGAAGGAGAACCGAGGTCTCGGTTTCAGCGAAACCGAGACACTCGTAGGCCTAACCGTGGTTTCAGCCAAAACCGGGCAGCGAGTGTCGGTCCTTTTCTTGCGTTTTTAGCTAAATGTAGTCGGAGTCTCTGACGGCATTTTATATGCAAAAGTGGAGCCAAAAACTCTTCTGCAAACTCCGACCGACGTCTAAGAGTCCGTCGGTTGAAGGAAGCACAGGCTAAACAAGCTGATACGTCGTGGTCTGGGCCTAAGCAAGGAAGGCAGTAAGAGTGGAAATCCTTATGAGGTATTTGTTTCCCACAAGTTAAACAATTATTTACTTTGTCTGACATCGGCTGAGGCAAGAAAGAGTCCCCAACGGGGTACTTAGCTTTTTTAGAAGTCTTATCTCTGGATCTGACCGACCGGCACTTGCGAACAGCTTCTGCTTCGGGCACCGCGCGGCAAGAAAGACTGAGGAAAATGGCGTCGGCTGATGCCTTTATACCCCAGCAGCTATGATGTCGGGTGAAGTGCAGGCCAGACCCAGACTTTGGAATCCGGCCGACCGAAGGGCTGCCTGAGGCAGGACAACCCATTTGTTATGACTGCAGATGCATCCTTGAAGGACATCCACATCTTCTTCTGCCCCTTTTGGTTCTTGGAAAAGGACCTCTGGGGAGCAGAGAAGCGGACTCCGACGGCAGACAGCGTCTTCCCATCCTTCTCGCTCTGGACAAGTGTCTCACGAGCGGTTTTGCCAAATAAGGCAGAACCATCAAAGGGGGCATTCGCAAAGGACGCCTTAAAGGGCTCCGCAAAGTCACAATGTCGGAGCCAGGCCTGGCGCCTCATCACTAGGCCCGCTCCGCTGGCTCTAGCGGCTCCCACAGTAGCGTGAGACAGAAGTCGCATAGAGGTGTTGGAAACAGATCTGTGAGTGGCCATACGAGTGGAGTACAATTGCTTGTCCTCCACCGACATGGACTCCGGGGGGGACAGCGTATTCTTTGATAAGATCGCGCTGCATCCTGATGATATGTGCCATGTTAGTTCAGAGACCTTACCGAGAAGGTTGCTGAACTGAATACCCGCTTCCCAAGACGATCCATCAATCGAGACTCCTTGCTCGGAGGATGGACCGAGGGACTCTCCTGAGCCAGTTCCCTCTTAGTGGCTGCTGCCATCAACATGGCATCTACAGGGGGACCCTTGCTCCAGTGGGGATGGTCTGCGGGGGGGGGGCTCAATATCCTGTCCGGGCGTTTGGGAATAGGCTCCACAGTGTCCGGCTCCTTCCACGCCCTAGTGGTCACAAGGTCCACCAAGGGGTCGGCCGGAGGGGGCACCCAAGAGGTAGATGGGCCTGCTTCGAATTCCTCCAGGAACACGGACACGTCGGAGGAAGCCTTGGGGGCAGATCCCCCCCCTGAGCCTAAGCATTTCCATGATGTCTCCAAAGGAGACATCCTCAGGGGGTGATCTTGGGGAGCCTTCCCCTTCATCCAAGTCCGTGTCCTCTGTTAAGGACTCGGGGGAGTCCACATGCCTCCTCTTACACTTGCGCTTGCGAGGCACATCCTCGGGGGGGGCTGTCCAAGAAGGTCTCGCCAGCAATGTCCTGTTCCAAAGGAACAACCTGGGACATTGAAGCAGGCTGTCCCTGTGGCCGGATGATGGAAGCCTGGCTCAGCAGAGAGGGAATGCAGGGCGGAGCCGAGACAAGGGTCGGGGGTCTGGATGCTCTCGACAGAGCCCTCTCCACTACATCGAAGGCCGAGGGGGAGCCACTCTCCCTGGGCTCAGAGTGCCGACTCCCACTCGGATCTGATGAAGGGATCGGAACCGGCGCCGAGACCGTCGGATCCGAGGGACCAGTGTGCTCCGACCTGGATGGAGCCGAAGGCACACTGAATCCCTCGGATCTGAAGCTCGGGCCCTGGCTCCGAGAGGTCGGATCCGATGATGGAACAGACAGGCTCGAGGGCAGGGTCGGATCCGAAGTACCCAGTACTGTCGGAGCCGACCCACCCCCGGCTCCAACGCTGCCCGGCCTCAAACGCTCCGAACCCAAGAAGGGGGTCGGAGAAGGAGCTATCGGAGCAAAAAAGGGGGTCGAGCTCCCCCCCGAAGGGGGGGGGGAGGCAGGAGCACTCCCATCTGCAGCTGGGCCTGGATGAACCTTCTCATCATCCGGTCTAAGTCTGCGTCAGATAGGCTGTATGTGGATCTCGACAAAGCCACCGAGGCAGGCCTGGAGTGCCACCTTGATGACCTCGACGGAGATCGGGTCTCCTCCTCCTCAGGTCCCGGGGAGAACCAAGGTGATCGGAGCCGAGGAGGAGGAGGAGACGTGGAAGCCGTGGAGGGAGAAGCCCGCTTAGCTGGGGGGGCCGAAGCGGAGGCCTTGGCCCGCCACTTGTGGCGCTTCTCCCTCCGTTTCTCCCTCCTGGCCTCCCTATCCTCCGGCGCTTTAGTGGGAGTTTGAATCCTGGCTGGAGGAAGGGGTGCAGGAGTGGCCACCACCACGGGCTGGGGAGGTGCCACGGGAGTAGCGGAGGCCGAAGCTGACTCCGGGGGCAAAAGTCCCGCCAGGACCAGCTTTGACCTCCGTTCTTTCAGTGCCCTGGGGTTGAACCCTGCACAAATCGTGCATCCTGAGGACAGGTGTTCAACCCCAAGGCACCGAACGCACTGAGTGTGGCCATCCGCCGGTGAAAGCTTATGGCCACACTCGGTGCACTTAGAAAAGATGGGCTTTGGGGCCTCTGACATTTTCTAAAGAAAAGACTACACACACACACCAGGCCCCAACACACAAACAACACACACACTCTACGACCAGCGAGGGGAGGAATACTAAAAAATAAAATTAAAAGAGGTAAAATTTAACTAAAGGGAACCTAAACACACACTCAAATTAAACAGGAAGATTTTCTGTTTTTTAAAACAAGTTTTTATAAACACTTATCTGAAGTAGCCAGGAGCTCTGCAATCCAGCTGTCTCTCTAAAAGCGGCAAACTAGATCTGAGGTCAATTGGGGTTGGCAGGGGATTATGGGTGAGGGGAGGAGCTAGGAGCTCGGATCCATTGCTGTATAAATAACTGCCGGCTCGGATCCGATATCGGATCCAAGACCCACAGGTTGCTGACAAATGAAGTCCCTACTTCAGATCAATCATTCAATAGATCTTAATCTCTTTTGCAACATAAATAGAGCATGCTGGCGGAAAGATATACCATTTCTCAGGAAAAATCTTCCTCTCTGCGTAAAGCAAAGTATGTCCTTTACTCTACTCAAGTGTAATCGGGATAAGTGGATGGAAAGACAAAAGTTCACTCCTGGACTGGCACCTTGCTCCTTATGGGATGGGATAACATGTAAATATCTGCCAGCCTCTGGGAAATTCATACTGATATTACAAAGGGCTATGGGTTAATCATACTTAAAATACTAGGGTAGAAACTTATTGGGAATGCATGGTAAAGCCCAATGAAGATTCTTGCAGATCATCAGCCTCATTTTCTCAAATAACCACCGTCTCTTTTTCTCTCTTTTGAATTCACATACTTCCATACTTATCTCACCTTTGCTTCTGTCTCTCTCTCTCTATTCACATCTTCTAACGTAAACAATTCAAGTTTAATTCTCGTACTAAACAATCTAATTAATTAATTTCTCTGTATTATTTCACACTGTACTTTAAAAAAGAAAAAACTCTACAACTTATATTGTAGTTGTGAAAATGATAATCCATATGCAGTGTTTATATTTGTTATGCTCTGCTGTTTTGCTTTCATTTAAAATGTTGGAGCTTTTCTCCCCAGGCACCTGCTGAAAATAGATTACGGCCCAGCCGGATTTTCCCGGTAAACATATGTCAATAAATTAAATTTCTTAGGATAGCTACTCTTACGAGAGGCCACCCAACGTGATGAGCCATGGACTGTGATGGACCAGTCCTATCACATCCTTTTGCTAATCCTGTTGGGTACATTTTCCATACAGCAGAACATACATTACAAGTGTGTACTTCTGGCCTTCTTATTCAAGCACTGTTCAATCTGACGTAATTTTAAGTGCTGTATCTATAGCTGGAATGCTGCTACCATGAAAGTAATAGCAGAGATAGAAACCATTCATACATCGGGATGTAACTAACTGCAAGTTAAGCCCGTGAAAAATACAAAATAATGTGTCAGTTTCTGAATCCATCAACACAGAAGACAAAAATACCTCACAAAGAGGATTACTGGCCTCAAACAGATGCCTTACGCAGACCATCTCAAAAAACTCCAGCTTTACTCCTTCGCATATCGCCTACTCAGAGGCGATCTTTGCCTAACATACAAAGCTATGTCAAACCCAGAGCTGTTGGACATGCTCCACTTAAAGAAATCCCAATCCCTCCGAGTTACACGTTCTAGGGACCTAAACCTTGTCACCACAATAAACAGAACATGCTGGAGGGATAGATCTCTGTCCCACAGACTTCCCATACTCTTGAATAGACTACCTATCTATGTCAAACAGAGCTCCTCATTAGCACTCTTCAAGAAAAATCTTGATGATTGGATGGGTAATAGGAAATTCACCCCCGGGATCAATTCTGTGGTTCTGCTTGACAGGGGCACAGGAAAATAATTTTCTTGGGTGGCAAAAGCCAGGGTACCTTTTTGGCTAGGCTTGTATAGGCCCTAGGGCCAATAGCCTAGGACCTACCTATGAACCTAAGATGGCCGCAAACTGCTGCCATAAATATTCTAAAGTAGGAATGACTAAAGAATATGCGGTGGGGTGGGGGATGAACAGGCAGCGCAACAACTCAGCATGTAACCAAAAAGACTAAGGAAAGTTCCTTAGTCAGGAAACATTTGTATATTTATTTTTTGCACATTGCTTCCAAGCGCACAAAATGCAACACAATGACTTTATTCCATGTAGACCAGGATTTGCTTGTTAGTTAACCAGATAAGCCCCACTGGACACAGTAGTCCCTTTTCAGTGGCTCTGTCTAATGAAGTGACTTGCTTGGAGTCACACAGTAAGCAAACAAAGGCTAAAAGAATGACATTCTGCATCTTGGACTACTGGAAGCAGCTCAGTAACGGCTCCCAGCACGAATCCTTCGCTCTGCCAGACACCAATGGGCTTTATTTATTTACAGTTTGTTTACCAGGATAGTCCATTGGGCCAACTGAGCCCATTTTCAATAGCTTCTAGGGGAGAAAGGCTCCAACATGGTTAAAGTTAGAAATATGACAACAAAAAAATATTACATAGTTTTAAAACATAATAATATACAATGAAATTGAAGACTTCTTAACATACAATGGTGTAACATGCTCTAGCAAGAGAAAAAGGTAATTCAGGGTGATACATGAAGCGAGTGTAGCAGCATACGGAGGATGTAAGGAGTGTAGATATATGAGGAGGTAAGGTGGAAAATAAATAGTACGTGGATAATATGTGGTATGGATCAAGGTTATAGTTGACTGAGAGAATGGGAATAAAGAAGAGAGGTAGGGAAAAGTGGAGAGAAAGTCAGGAGGGGTGAGAGCATGAGCATTCCCAGTGAGACAAGAGGTAGGAATGTAGTAAGGTCTTGAAGGTAGAGTGGTTACTGGTGGTACGAATTTGTGGTGGAAGCAAATTCCAAAGTTGTTCTAGGGAGAAGGATAGCAGGTGTTTGCCTGGAGTGCATGCAGGTTTGTATACTTCGAGCAGATTCTGATTGGTAGACCTGAGTAGTCTGACCTGAGTAGTCTATCAGGTTGGCGCATTTTAAGAGTGGAGGCAAGGGATGGGTAGAGAAAGGGTTTAAAGATGAGTTTATGTGCATTAGTAAGTTGGATGAAGGAGAGAGAGAGAGTTGGGCGGTTCAAGCCAATTTAATTTGTGGAGGGCATTACAGTGGAGGATCTGACTCCGGTGGCAAACTCTGAGATTTTGTTATAGCAGGTAGCTAGCTTTGTCTTTAGACCGGATTGAAGATTAGTAAGGAAGGGGGCACCGTACATGAGGGAGGGAATAAGAAAGCTGGTAGAAAGGACATATTTGGTTGAGGGAGTAAGATAGCAGTTGAGATGATAAAGCATGCCTAGTTTTTGGTGGGTTTTCTTTATATTTGTTTGAAGATGAATGTTGAATTTTAATTGATCATCAATAAGGACAACTAGTAGAGTGAGGAGGAGGAGGAGGTAAAGATCAACCCCCCCCCCCCAAAAAAAAAAAATAATAATCAGTGACACAGACTCTAACAATGCCACGGAGCTACACAGAGAACTGTTTGGTAAGTGAGAGCTCAGATTTTTAAAGTTGACCGAAACTCAGTAAGGAAGGCACTTGGTTGTCCAAGCACTATGGCACAGAGAGTAGAGGGAAATTATACTGGAAAGAAATACTGGAGCATAGAGAATACAGAGAAAATTATGCTGGATAAAAAAACTAAACAGCACTGGGAATGCTATTTGATATGGCTATTAGATTGGGCTAGAATTATGGGGAGTGGATATATGCTGCCACCTAGTGGTGAAAAATTATAAAATGTAATAACTCTACCAAGAAGCAGGCAAGGGAGAAATAATAGAAGGTTGAGGAGGGAGGGAAGGAGTAAGGACTGCCACAGGTACATGACAACTATCTACAATGACCAATTAGCATGTTCCAGGCTTTTGAAATCTAAAGGTAAAGGATCGACTTTAAGGCACTAAAAGACAGTAGTTGAGGGAATCAGAATATTTCAGATAGCGATAACTGTAAGAATTGTGGGCTCCAATACTACTTGACCTTGCTACAGACCTCTGCTCCTCAGGGATAGTCAGAAGGAAAGTACAGTTGTGTACATTTACCATAAATGTAGATGATAGAGTGTATGCACTGTTGTAATCATCACATTTGGGTTATCACCTCAGGTTTCGTGCCCACTGAGTGGCGCAGAGCTACAGTTATCCCAATCCACAAGGGGGGATCCACCTTGGATCCCAGAAACTACCGTCCCATCAGTCTGACAAGCCTTATCTGCAAGGCCACGGAGCGTATTATCATGGAACTTATAAACAAAGACATTGGCAACCTTCCAACACTGGACCCCACCCAGTTTGGGTTTGTGAGGGGCCGATCTTGTCTCCTGAACCTGATTGACTTCTTTGAATCAGTCTCCAGAGCCATGGACAAGGGTAAGGTGGTCCACACAGCCTATCTAGACCTTGCCAAGGCCTTTGACACCATCCCCCACTCTGGAATCATAGATAAACTTACTAAGTTGGGCATTAATCCCTATGTCACCCAATGGGTTGCTAAATGGCTTACTGATAGAACCCACACTGTAAAAGTAGCCGACTCCAAATCCAGCTCCAGACAAGTGACAAGTGGAGTACCTCAGGGTTCAGTCCTGGGGCGCTCTTGTTTGGCATCTACTTCTCTGAAGTACAGGTCAACACTAAGGGACTCTGGCTAACAAAGTTTGCAGATGACTGCAAACTGGGAGCCATTATTGAATCTCCAAATGATGTGGATACTCTACAAAAGGGCCTTACAGAAACAGATGCTTGGTGCCAGAGCCATGGGCTCAAGCTCAATGCCAAGAAATGTATTGTTATCCCTTTGGGAAAAAACATGTATCCATGAATTACCATATAGGTGGCAGTACACTAAACACAGAAAGTGTGATAAGAGACTTAGGGACACAGGTGGACAGTGGTCTCACCTTCGATAACCACATCGCCACAACAGTCAGGAAATCCTTCCATGTGGCACACCTCATCACGAAGGGCTTTTCATCCAGAAAAAAGGAGGTCATTGTCCCACTGTACTCATCCCTCATTAGACCCATTATAGAATACAACGCCCCATTTGGTATGTACCTCTCAAGACATCTGCAACTGGAAAGGCCTCAGAAATACCTCACTAAAAGAATCACAGGCCTAAAGCAGATGCCCTATGCTGACGTAAAAACTCCAGCTATACTCTGTCGCAAATCATCTACTCGGAGGCGATCTCTGCTTAACATACAAGGCCATGTCAAACCCAGAGCTGCTGGACATGCTACACTTAAAGAAATCCCAATCCCTCAGAGCTACATGCTCCAGGGATCTAAACCTTGTCATCACAATAAACAAAACATGCTGGAGGGATAGGTTCCTGACCCAGAGACTCCCCAGACTCTGGAATAGATTACCCATACATGTCAAGCAGAGTGCCTCTTTGGACCTCTTCAAGAGGAACCTTGACGATTGGATGGGAGAAAGGGAATTCACCCCAGGGATCACATCAGTCGCCCTGCTAGACAGGGGTCCAGGAAAGTAAATAATGTGGGAAGAAATAGCCAGGGAATTGTTATGGCTAGGCTGATAGCCTAGTACCAACCTATGAACCAGTAGCCCTCAGTCGGTCTGATTAACAAAATCTTGGGTCCTGCATCAGTTGCTGTCTCTTCTTCCGTGACGTCAGGTAGTCAGGGGTATAAAACATGCAGCCGACGCCATTACATCAGTTTTTCTTGCCCCAGATGACAGGTGGTGCCCCCTTAATGGGAAGTAATAAAATACACACACACATATATATATATATATACATACATACATACATACACACACACAAGGATATACCTTCAACAAAAAAGCAAATATACCAAAACGCTTTTGAGCATAGTAAGGGAAAGTAGAGGTATAGCCAAAAGAAGTCAGGGGGCTGGAGGGAGGGTAACCAGGACTGCAACAGTGAATACACTTGAACATCTACATTTATGGTAAGTGTACACAACTGTACTATGTTCTTCATGTTTCACTGCTGCAGTCATCACATTTTGGTAGATCCCCAAAGCTAAGGATGGGAGGAGGAATTTAGATAGCATTAGGACCAGCTAAAAGGCCCTGAAAGACTGCAGTGGCAAAGCCAGCTCTGGGTTTAGAGAAAATTGGCAAATGGTAATGCTTGGTGAAAGAATGTACAGAACTCCAAGTAGCAGCTACAGAATTTTTCCATTTTTCAGCATAAGATTTTCTAGTACTCCTCCTTGCCTCTAAAATGATATCCATCACTTGTTTACTGAGGGATGGTAAAGAAGAGGTTAGGTAATTAGCCAGGCTGCTAGGTTCAGGGTTTGAAGCTGAGGGAGCAGAGTCTGGTTCTCCTGCTGAGGCAACAGGGTAGGGGTCTGAGGCAGGTGCCATGGAGCCAACAGTGACACACTGCGCAAGTGGGGGTACCAGTGTTGGCGTGGCCAGTCTGGTGCAATCAATATCGTCCTTGGTTTGTCCTGATGATCTTTAGTAGTACTTTGGAGAGGCAGAGGAGGAAAGGCATAAACTGATAAGTTTTTCCAGCTGAAGGACAGAGCATCCACTTTCCAAGCTTGTTTGTGGGGAGTCCTTGTGCAAACTTTGTCCAACTGGTAGTTCTGGGGGGAGGCAAACAGGTCTATATCCGGGCTCCATTTGTTTGTCAACATGTTGAAAGTCTTTGGTTCCAGTTTCCACTTGTGTGGGTCCATGAGGTTTCTGCTTAGTCCGTCTGACAGTGTATTTAGTTTTCCTGGCAGGAATTGAGGCTGTAAATGCACTTGGTAGCTCAAGGCTGTGTTCCACAGTGCCATGGCTAGTTTGCAGAGGGAGTAAGAATGGGTCCCCCCTGCTTGTTCATGTACCACGTAACAGTGGTGTTTTCCATCTTTACCATTAATTGTCCTGGAAGAATGTGGTCCTTGAAGGCTGTCAGAACATTCTGTACAGCTAACATTTCTTTTTGATTGATATGCAGGTGCATTTGACTTGGGTTCCATTTACTCTGAATGCACTTCCCTGCCAGGTAAGCCCCCATGCATAGTCTGATGCGTCTGTTAGGGTTTGAGCGGCAGGGGGGTAGAGTGAACCTTGTTTTGGTGGCAGGCCTCTGCCCACCAAAGGAACTCTAACCATAGGCAAGGTATGATAGGAATCATTGCTTCTAGATCCTGAGAATGTTGACAACATAGACTTTTTAGATACCACTGTAGTTTCCTCATATGCAGTCTTGCATATGGAATTAGAAGAATGCAGTAGGCCATGAACCCCAAGGCTTGCAGTATTTGCCTTGCAGATAGCAGGGTTTTGTGGCCACTAGTTTGAAGTAGGTTGTCAAATGAATCCGTTTCTCTGGCATGAAGAAAGCCATCTGGAAAGTTGGATTCAAGCTTGCACCCAGGAATATAACTTGTTGACAGGGATCCAGGTGTGATTTATTTTTGTTTATGGTGTACCCCAGAAAAGTTAGCACCCTTTTACAAAAGCCAGATGATTCAAAAGTATGTCCTGGCTTTCTGCCTGAATTAGACAATCATCCAGGTATGGGTATATCTGAATACTTCTTTGCCTGAAAAATGCAATGACTGGAGCTAGGCACTTTGTGAATACCCTGGGTGCAGTAGATAAACCAAAGGGCAGTGCAGAGAACTGATGGTGCATGTAGCCTGCTTTGAAGCGTAGGTATCTTCTGCAAAATTCCCTGATTGGGATGTGCAGGTATGTTTCCTTTAAATCGAGTGTTGCCAACCAGGTATCTTTGTTTAGCACAGGAAGCAACTGGTGAAGAGTTAGCACCTTGAATTTTGGAATCACCAAAAAAGTGTTTAAGGTGAACAGGTCTAGGATAGGACGCCATGAGTTGTCTTTTCTGGGTACCAGGAAAAGTCTTGAGTAGAAACCTTGTCCCTTTTCCTCTTCTGGTACAGCTTGAATAGCCTTTATGATTAAGAGAAAGAGTACTTGCTTTTGAGCCTCTGCCCACTGATTTGGGGGTAGATCTGGCCAACCGTTTGGGGTTGGTAACGTGTGGAAGTGAAATCTGTATTCTTGGGAAACTATATTTAAAACCCATTTGTCCTGGGTAATGAGTTCCCAGTTTTTTGCTTGCAGAGCAATCTTTCCCCCAAAGGGGCAGTCAGTTGAGAAGTGCTTGGAAGTTTTAAAGTTAAGTCATTGAGACAGTTTACTACAGGGGGGAGTCTTACTACCCCCTGATTTGGAAGTGGGAGCCCCCCACTGCTTAGTCCTGTGTGTACCCTGGGACTGAAAATTGGGTGATCTGCTGGATCTGGGTTTGGACTGAGAAGGCCTGGAAGAGGCTGGAAAGGACCAGTTCTTAGAAGGCCAATGCCTACTAAATCTTGGAGGTTGCATTTGTAAAAAATCTTAGTTTGCATAGATTTAGCTTTTTCCTCCATCTTTTTAAGAACAACTTCTGCCTTGTTGCCAAACAGGTGGTCCTGATTTAAGGGAGCATCCAGTAATTTAGCTTTAACATGATCTGGCAAGGATTGCACCTTAAGCCAAGCATGCCTTTTAAGTACAGACCCAGTGAAAGCAGCCCTGCAAGATGCCTCTAGTGAATCAAAACCACATTGCAAAGTATGTTTTCCAACCTGTTCAGCAGAATGCATTAAATCCTGTAAATCCTTATTTTCAACACAACCAGGAATCAACAACATTTTCTGTTTAAGCAATCCAATAATATGTTGCTGATACTGTAATGTTTCACCAAAAGAGAAATCCTCAGGGGGGGGCAGCGGGAATACAGTCCTCAGCATCAGAATCCTCATAGGTAGATAACGGTAAATCCTGGTCATCAGGGGAAACAGAAATTTCAGAATCCTGGTCAGAAGTAACATAAGCAAACTCAGTCCTAGGTCTCTTAGAGGGGGAAGGTTGGCTTCCCCTGATTAAAGTAACAAGGTCTTCAGCCATTCTTATCATTTGTTTTTTTAGGCATAGAGGCCTGACCATGCAGTCTGGGCATTGGTTTTCTAGGCATGGCTCGAGTTTTAGTCCTTGAAGAAGAAGATGGCATCGGTTTGATATGCAAGTCAGTAGACCTGAATACACCCTCAGAAGCTGGTGCCTGCACAGCGGCTGTGGATCCATCTAAGGTAGACACATCCGCAGGTTCCACAGTTGAAGCATCTCGCGGCACACCAGATTCCTAATGGGTCTCAGTAGAGGCCTGCGAATCTGAAGTAGTGGGTATCAGGGACTGCGAAAGCACCTCACTGAGTACCGGAGAATTGGCGACTGGCTTAGGTGAAGCATCGTCGGCAGCTTTGGACCTAGACGGCCTGTCTCTGTCTTTAACTTTGTGTTTTTTCGGAATGTTGGTAGTCGGACGGCTTACCGAAGACATATCTGGGTAACTGAACCGAGCACCAAAATATTTAAAAGTGAAAATATACCGACGGTGGATAGTTTGTTGTCTAAATAAGGCACAAAACTGACAAGGAGGAACATTGTAGTCAGGGCCTAGGCAAGGAATATACAGTACGAATGAAAATCTTTATGAGGTATTTGCTTTCCACAAGAAATGCAATTATTTACTTTTACTGACATCGGTTTAGAGGAAGAAAAAGTTTCCCCAATGGGGTACTTAGCTTTAGCTGAAGACTTCGGTTCTGAAACTCAAAAATGAAAATTTCAGGAGTCGGCCGACCGGCACTTGCGAACTGCTTCTGCTTCGGGCACCACACGGCAAGAAAGACTGATGTAATGGCATCGGCTGCATGTTTTATACCCCTGACTACCTGACGTCATGGAAGAAGAGACAGCAACCGACGCAGGACCCAAGACTTTGTTAATCAGGCCGACTGTGGGCTACTGCAAGCAGATAACCCAAATGTGATGAGTGTGAAACACTAAGAATATCAAAAAAAAAAAAGCTGCAGCTGTTGCCTTGGGATGAACAAATATCACTCACTGGGTTCCCTACTTTCTGAAGGCTGCAGCCAGCACTCTCCTAACGAGCTGCCACTCTTTGGAGCCCAGACTAAATCCAGCAGAGAGATCATTCTTCCTTTAATATGACTAACAAAATGTTTAATTTTCATTTCTCAAACTTTGTCCACTAAAAGACACTTAAAAGTAATGCAGAATGCACCAAGTTTCTTCCTGCAAGCCTCAAAGGGAAGGAAATTAATGGATCGGTCCGTGTGTGATAACTCTAGGTTAGGATAGGCGCAGTGAAAAGTTGAAAAAAGCGAAATTGCACTGACAAGATACATTCAAGGAAACTGCACAAAGCAGTGGATTACAGAAGGAAAACAATACATAAGAAAATAAATCCAGTGTGTGTAAGATCAAAATCACAAAGGAAAAGACACTCCCATTCCTTACCTCCTTGTATTCCTTTAACTGCTGCAGTTTTTCCTGCATTGTCAAGTCCAACCATTGCCAGGGTCACCTTCCTGAAAAAAGTAAGGCAACACTTTCATAGAATCCTTAAAACTACGTCATGTGTAAAACTAAAATGCAGCTTTACTGGACTGCACCTTAACTCATTTCTAACAGTTTCCAAGCAAGCTATTTATCTGCATACTTCAAAAGAAAAACATTCTCAATGTGATCAAAACCATCACCTGCTAATCAAATTGAAGCAGTTCACTCACAGTCTACATATCGAAGTCATCGGTCAGGCATCATGATGGCTCATGTGCTACTAGAATAAGAGGCACAAAGGGTCTTGTACATACTTCTCTAACAAATGCATGCTCAGGCCACACAGGGTCCCTTGGGTTACATGAGTTAGGAAATGGCAGAAAGTACAGACTTACCATAAAACATGTTTTACATATATATAACATGTATGTGTGCTAGGAGCAGTTTACATTTAAAATGCCGGGGGAAGGTTCAGCGACCATGGGCTTTCGAATTACGGTTGGCCGACCCATGTTGCTGATCCTTCAGCTGTGTGAGTTCTGTTTCAGCAAATGCACAGTGCATTCACACAGATGAAGTCAGTCATGTAACTAGAGATCACTGTACAGTGGGGATCAGGAAATTTACCCTCTTCCCCACTGTAGTATGATCTTGGAGTTTGAATATATAATGTGGAGGGTGCTGGGGGGATTGCTCCCCTGCAAAATCATCACGTCATGTCTTGTGCAGTGTAGGACTGCATTCTAAGGATGTCGAAAAAGGTTGGATTCACAGGATGTGTGTTTGCAACAGTCTGACCTTCTTGAAATTCCGTGCTCAACGTTTTAGCCGACATTTTGGTAAGAATGTGTTTTGTGTGTCGACAATATGATAGTAAACCCTAGGAACTTACTATAAGTGTAGAGGTTCAGCGCACATTGACCGCTGTAGCCCTGATCAGTGAGATATCCTGCCGGTAGGTGGCCTCCAGTCAGCTCTTCTTCTAGGGCTCAACCTACCCCCAGTGACTGCAGTCAGCTGCTTACTACTGCAACAAAAGGAATGTTAGTAGTACAAAAAGGGTAGTGGCAAATACCATCATCAAATTTTTCCTGTCCTGACTGGCTCAGGAGCTGTGCCCCAGTGCTACAACACAGGTGGGCCAGACAGAAAAATGCACTTGGCTACACAGATCCAGCTCACAGCCCCCTCCCCCCCCCCCCATCTCCCTCATCAGTATAGATGGCTAGTTCAAGGAGGGAAAGGACCTAGCAGAGACATAAATGGGGAAGGTAGAGAATGAAGAAGAGATCCTCCCCAACCCTAGGTGTCAGAAAAAGTACAGTGGTGCACCTACCATAAATGTAGATGTTCGAGTGTATTCACTGTTGCAGTCATTACACTTGGGTTATCCTGCTGGCAGGCGACCCGCAGTCAGCCCGAGTTCCAAAGTCTTGGTCCGGCATCGGTTGCGGTCACCTCTTCCCTGATGTCAGTGTGTCAGGGGTATAAAGGTTGCAACCAATGCCATTTTCTTCAGTTTTTCTTGGCCCAGATGTCAGGTGCCCCCGGATAGGAAGGCTGGAAAGATAGAATTATGCCAAAAAACATGCATATATTACTATAAACATTTCCTTCATCTACAAGCAAATACACCACATAGGTAGTATAGAGATGAGAAGTACAGAAAAGTCCCAGCAATGAAAAAAGGGGGATGGTGGGTGGGTAACCTGGACTGCAACAGTGAATACACTCGAACATCTACAGTTATGGTAGGTACACAACTGTACTATGTTCATCGTGTTTCACTGTTGCAGTCATTACACTTGGGTAGAATCCCAAAGCTGAGTTTGGGCGGCTGGGTCTAAATAGGATTTGGCGAGGCTACCAGGCCCTGCAGAACTGCAGTGGCAAGGCCTACTCTGGATTTACAGTAGAGAGGCAAGTGGTAGTGCTTGGTGAAAGTGTGCACTGAGCTCCAGGTTGCAGCTTCTAAAATGTCTTTGGTTGGTACTCCTCTGAGGAAAGCTGCTGAAGTGGCTGCTTCTCTGGTAGAATGAGGCCTAATGTCCTTAGGCACTGATTTGCCATGTTGTGCATAACAGAAGCGGATACAGTGTCCTATCCATTTTGAGACTGTCTGCTTTGTAATTGGCTTTCCTTGTGATCCTGCAGCATAGGCTACAAACAGTTACTCAGTTTTTCTGAAAGCTTTTGTTTTATCCAAGTAGAATCGTAGCTGTCTGTGTATATCCAAAGTGTGTGTATATCCAAAGTGTGCAGAAGTCTCTCCCCTTTATTCTGGGGATTTTGGTAGAACGTAGGTAAATGAATGGTTTGGTTTAAGGCCACATTGGAGACCACTTTTGGCATGAATGTCGGGTTTGTTCTTGGAGAGAGCCTGTCCTGATGAAAAATGAGGAAAGGTTCCACAGCCATTAATGCCTGTAACTCTGAGACTCTTCTTGCTGAAGTTATTTCTAGGAGCACAGCAGTTTTCCATGATAAAAATTTTAGATCAGCTGTGCTGGCTGGTTCAAAAGGAGGCAGTGTGAGTTTTTCTAAAATGAAATTGAGGTCCCAAGTTGGTACTGGTGCTCTCCTTGGGGGGGGTCTTATATTTTTTGCCCCTATGAGGTACTGTCATAGTAGAGGATGTGAAAAAATAGGAGGTTCCATATTGTAATGAGCTGAAATGGCCAAGGCATGAATTTTAATAGATGAGAAAGATAAGCCTTTGTCCAGCATCTCAGTTAGGTATTGTAAAATCTGAGGTATATTAGGGACAAGTGGTTTGAGCCCTTGTGCCTGGTTCCAAGCACAAACTCTTCCATTTTTCTGCATAAGATTTCCTAGTGCTGGGATTTCCTAGTACTGGGCCTTCCTGGCTTCTAAAATGACATCCATAACAGCTTTAGAGAGAGGTACAGTCTGAGTGGCTACATTATCTGCCATGCTGCCAGGTTTAAGGTTCTGAGTTGACTGTGCAGAATCTGATTGTTTTGTTGTGTCAGAAGATGAGGAATTTGAGGTAGAAGCCAAGCTGGGCCCAGACAAACTCTTTAGGATTGGGTACCATTGCTGGCGTGGCCAGTCTGGGGCAATCAGGATCATTTTTGGCCTTTCTTGTCTGACTTTTAGTAGCACCTTGGTAAGAAGAGGCATCGGAGGGAAGGCATAGACTGTCAGGCCTTTCCAACTGAATGATAGAGCATCCGCTTTCCATGCTTGAGAGTGATAAGTTCTTGTGCAAAATTTCTGTATTTGGCAATTGTGAGGGGAGGCAAAAAGATCTATGTCCGGGCATCCCCATTTCCTCGTTATCATGCTGAACACTTGTGGATTTAGTTTCCATTCGGGAAGATCCATGAGATTTCTGCTTAGTTCGTCTACCAGTGTATTTTTTGTTCCTGGCAGGAATTGTGCCTGCAGATGTACTTTATAAGTCAGTGCTGTGTTCCACAAAGTCATGGCTTGCCTGCATAGGGGGTAGGAATGCATGCCCCCTTGCTTGTTTATGTACCACATAACTGTGGTATTGTCCGTCTTTATTAATAGTTGCCCTGGATGTAGTAGGTCCTTGAAAGCTGTCAGGGCATTCTGTACAGCTAGCATCTCTTTTTGATTGATGTGAAGATGCATTTGTTCCTTGGGCCATGTGCCCTGAATACATTTTCCTGCCATATGTGCCCCCCAGGCATAATCTGATGCATCCATTGTTATTGTCTGCCTGGCTGTGGGTAAGATGAAAGGCTGTCCCTTGTTGTGGTGACAGGCCTGGGACCACCATCGAAACTCCTGTTGTAGGCAGGGAATTAAAGTTATGATTGTCTCCAGGCTGTGACAATGCTGAGTCCAAACATTTTTTAGATACCATTGTAGTTTCCTCATATGCAGTTTTGCATATGGAATTAGTAGAATGCAGGATGCCATGAAGCCCAGGGCATGCAGAATTTTTCTTGCAGGGAGCTGGGTTTTTGTTGCCATCATTTGAAAGTAATGAGTCAGTTGCCTTCGTTTGTCTGGCGTGAGATAAGCCATCTGGGCAGTTGTATTTAAGTTTGCAACCAGGAATATTATCTCTTGAGAGGGCACTAGTTTTGATTTCTTTTTGTTTACTGTGTACCCTAGGCAAATTAGTAATCTTTTTACAAACGCCAGATGCTTTAGATTAGAAGAATGTCCTTGCTGACTGCTTGAATAAGGCAGTCGTCCAAGTAGGGATATAGTTGAATTCTTTTTTGTCTGCAAAATACAATTACTGGTGCCAGGCATTTTGTGAAGACCCTGGGCGCAGTAGATAAGCCAAAGGGCAGTGCAGAGAATTGGTAATGCATTGAGCCTGCTATGAATCTGAGGTATCTTCTGCAAGATTGTCTGATTGGGACATGCAGGTATACCTCCTTGAGGTCCAAAGTAACTAGCCAAGCCTTCTTGCCCAGCATGGGTAGAAGTTGCTGTAGTGTTAACATTTTGAATTTTGGAACATCCAGGAAAGTATTTAGGATTGACAGGTCCAGTATTGGTCTCCAGGCTTTGCCCTTTTTGGGTAGTAAGAAAAACCTTGAGTAAAATCCTTGTCCCTGTTCTTGCTGTGGAACTTTTTGAATAGCTCCCATGTCCATAAGAGCAGAAATCTGTTTTTGTGCCTCTGCCCATTGGTTTTGTGACAGGTCTGGCATACCTTTTGATTTTGGAAGCGTGTGGAAGTGGAACCTGTAACCCTGAGAAACAATATTCAGCACCCATTGGTCCTGGGTGATCATGTGCCAATTTTTTGGGAAAAGTGCTAGCTTTCCCCCTAGGGATGCTGTCAAAAGGTAAGTGCTTGGCATTTGTAGAGGGAAGTCATTGGGACTGTCTCCTATAAGGTTGTGATTTGTCTTCCCCTCCCTTGGGGACTGAAGCACCCCATTGTTTAGGTCTGTAGGAGCCTTGAGGCTGGGATCTGCCTCTTGGGCATCTGTATCTGCCTCTTTGTGGCCTGTCAGACACTGGAAAGGACTAATTTTTTGAAGGCCAGTTTCTGCTAAATCTAGGTGGTTGAACCTGTAAGAAATATTTCACTGTCTGCATTGATTTTGCTTTATCCTCCATTTTCTTTAACACCTCTTCTGCCTTAACACCAAAAAGTATCATGCTGTAGTGGAGTATCCAATAATTTTACTTTTAACATGGTCAGGTAAACTTTGTTCTTTCAACCAAGCATGCCTTCAAATAACAGAGCCTGTAACTGCGGCTCTACAAGAAGCCTCTAATGAATCAAAAAGTACAGTTTTGTACCTACCATAAACGTAGATGTTCGAGGATCCACATTGCTGCTGTCCTAACAATTGGGTAGTCCGCTGTCCCAGTCGGCCCGAATACCAAAGTATATGGCTGACGTCGGTCAAGGCGCATTAGTCTGACGTCAGGACGTCAGGGTACTAATGCGCATGACCGACGTCATATCCTCAGTCTTTTCTTGCCCCAGATGTCAGAAGACCCTAAAAAGACAAGGCCAAAACCAAAAATACCAAACACTCCTGCACCAAAAATATGTACAATATATACAAAATTACAAGAGTATAACCTCACCCACACAACCACCCCTAAACACAGAGGGGAAGGAGGGAGGTAAATTGGACTGCAGCAATGTGGAACCACGGACACCTACATTTATGGTAGGTACAACACTGTAATATGTACTTCATTCGACATTGCTGCAACCCTAACACATGGGTAGAATCCCAAAGCAGAGGTAAGGGAGGCTGGCATATCATAAAGAAGCAGGAGCTGTCAACATGCCTTGCAAAATAGCTGTGGCAAAACCAGCCCTAGATTTAGAGTAGAGAGGAAGGTGGTAATGCTTAGAGAAAGTATGCACTGAACTCCAAGTAGCTGCCTCCAAAATATCCTTAGTTGCCACCCCTTAGAAATGCTGTTGAAGTGGCAGTAGCCCTAGTGGAATGAGGCCTAATCCCAGCTGGAATCTCCTTGCCATGATGGGAATAACAAAATGCAATGCAAACCCAATCCACTTAGAAATAGTTTGTTTTGACACAGGCTTGCCCTGAGAACTCAAAGCAAAAGAAACAAACAACTGCTGAGACTGCCTAAAATCCTTAGTCCTGCTTAAATAATAACGCAACTGCCTGTGTACATCTAAAGTGTGCAAAATCTTTTCCCTTATTTTGGGGATCTGCATAGAAAGTAGGCAAATGAATAGTTTGGTTTAAAGCCACACTAGAAACCACCTTAGGCATAAAAGAAGGATTAGTCGTAATGATACCCTATCCTTATGGAAAATCAAAAAGGCTCTACCGCCATAAGGGCCTGCAATTCAGAAACCCTTCTTGCAGAAGTAATGGCCAACAAAAAGCAGTCTTCCATGACAAGTACTTCAATTCAGCAGTAGCCGCTCAAAAGGTTGTAGAGTAAGTTTCTCCAACACAAAATTGAGATCCCAAGCAGGAGTAGGAGCTCTACGTGGGGTCTTATATTCTTTGCCCTCTAAGAAATTGCTTGAACAAAGGATGCGAAAACAATGGTGGGTCACAATCATAGTGAGCTGAAATTGCTGCAGCATGAATCTTAATGGAAGAGAAAGACAAACCTTTGTCCAATAACTCAGTAAGATATTGAAGAGCCACACTCAAATTAGGCTCAGAAATCTCCAAATTCTTTGCTGCACTCCAAAATAAAAATCTCTTCCATTTTTCTGCGTACACTTTCCTTGTACTAGGTCTTCTGGCTTCCATAATCACATTTAAAACTTGTTGAGGAAGTTGAGACCTGCTGTGTTTCAAAACAGAATATGCCAGGCTGTTAGATGAAGAGAGTGAAGCTTGACATTGAGCAGGTGACCGTCCCTCTGAGACAACAGGTGTGGAATCAAGGTAAAGGCCATGGAGGCTTCCTTACCAGACTCCTCAGTAATGGGTACCAGTGTTGCGAGGCCAATCTGGAGCTATTAAAATCATCCTTGGCTTGTCTTGTCTGACCTTTAGGAGCACCTTTGGGAGAAGAGGCAGAGGTGGAAAGGCATACACAAGAAGATTTTTCCAACTGAAAGAAAGAGCATGCACTTTCCAAGCTGTGTGATGAAACCTCGTCGAGCAAAACTTTGGCAGCTGGTGGTTTAGTGGAGAAGCGAACAGATCTATGTCTGGAGTTCCCCATGACACTGTCAATTTTCGAAATACATGAAGATCCAGTTTCCACTCGTGGGGATCCATGATTTGTCTGCTTAACACATCTGCTAAGGAGTTCTGTGCTCCCGGCAGAAACCTTGCCTGAAGAGTTAGTTGCAAGCTGAGCGCAGTCTCCCATAAAATCATTGCTTGCCTGCATAACGGTAAGAATGTGTTCCCCCTTGTTTGTTGATGTACCACATGACAGTTGTGTTGTCTGTTAGAATCAACACCTGCCCTGGAAGAACTCCTTGAAAGCCATTAATGCAAACTGGACTGCTAACATCTCCTTCATGTTGATATGTAGATGCTGTAGTCTGGCAGGCCACTTGTCTTGTATCCACTTTCCATTTAGATGAGCTCCCAAGCAATGTCTGAGGCATCTGTCGTTAGAATCTGACTCGCCTCTGGCGGGTCACAGAGTCCCTTGTTTAGGTGACATTCCTGAGCCCACCACAAAATTCCTGTTGAATGCAAGGTATTATTTGAATGACAGTGTCCAAATCCTGGCAGTGCTGTGTCCATACATTTTGAGATACCATTGCAGCTTCCTCATATGCAGTTTGGCATTGGGAAGCAGCAGAATACAAGATGCCATGAACCCTAAGGCTTGAAGGACTGTCCTTGCAGTCAGCCCGGACTGAAGAGATAGTTGATGGAAGTAAATGGAAAGATTCTTTTGTTTGTCCGGGGTTAAAAGGCCATCTGGGCTGCTGTATTCAGTCTCACACCCAGAAAGCACATGTCTTGAGAGGGTACTAGACTGGACTTTATTTCGTTCACAGAATACCCTAGGCATCTTAGCACTGCTATCACATATTCCAAATGCTGTAAGCGGTCTTCCTTTCTTGAGCCAGAATCAGGCAGTCGTCCAAGTAAGGATAGATTTGTATTCCTTTTAGCCTGAAGTAAGCTATCACTGGAGCCAGAACCTTTGTGAATACTCTGGAGTAGATAAGCCAAAGGGCAATGCAGAGAACTGATAATGGGAATTTCCAGCTCGAAAACGCAGATACTTCCTGCAACTTAGTCTGATAGGCACATGAATGTAAGCCTCCTTGAGATCTAAAGTTACCATCCAGTGATCTTTGCCCAGCAGAGGTAAAAGCTGTTGTAACGTCAACATTTTGAACTTGGGAATGTCCAGATAAGTGTTGAGGATAGATAAATCCAAAATTCGTCTCCACGTGTTCCCCTTCTTTTGGTACTAGGAACAGGCGAGAATAAAATCCTAGGCCCCTTTCTGGCACAGGAACCGGCTGAATGGCCCCTATTTGGAGTAACAGAGAAATTTGCTTGTGAGCCTCTTTTCTTTGTAGAGGAGGAATGTCTGGCATGCCTTTGAAAGGAGGCAAGGTATGGAAATAAAACCTGTAACCGTGGTGAATGATATCCAAAACCCATCTGTCTTGGGTAATTAAATCCCAATTTTCTTTGAAAAGAGCCAGCCTTCCTCCCAAAGGTGCTGCCAGACGAGAATGTACTGGCAGCTGAAAAGGCAGGTCATTGGGTCTGTTTACGAAAGGACTGACCCCTGCCCTCACCAGAAGTCTGAGCAGGTGAACTCCTGTTCTAGGCCTAAAGAACCTTGAGCTCTGCCCTACCACGTCTAGACCTACCCTAGACTGGGAATCATAAGCAGGATATGTCCATCCCTTAGTAGGCCAATTTCTACTAAACTTCGGAGGCTGCACCTGCAAAAATCCTTAACAGTTTGCATAGACTTAGCCTTGTCCTCCATTTTCTTTAAAACTGCTTCCACAGGCGAACCAAACAACACGTCAGACTGTAATGGAGCATCCAAAATCCTTGTCTTAACATGTTCAGCTAAATTCTGATCCCTCAACCAGGCGTGCCTCACGAAGAACAGAACCAGTGGCAGCCACCCTCGAGGCCTGCACAGCAACAAAACCACATTGCAAGGAATGCTTACCCACCTGTTCAGACACATGAACTAAATCCTGCAACTCTTTACACTCAATACCTTCCAGAGCATCCACCTTAGACTTCAATTGTGAAAGGAGATCATTTTGATATTTTAACATGTGAAACTGGCAATTCAA
This sequence comes from Protopterus annectens, assembly GCF_019279795.1. NCBI lineage: Eukaryota > Metazoa > Chordata > Ceratodontiformes > Protopteridae > Protopterus > Protopterus annectens. The sequence goes on along the minus strand of NC_056735.1, from coordinate 110,571,182 downwards.
CGCCTCATGGCTAAAGTGGAAGAAGTATACACTTTCTTTCCCCATCTATCCAAAGCCCTTGCCTCTTTATCAGGAGGAACAGGATTTTTAACAACAGAAGCCTTAACACCTTTAGGCCCCTGAGAGACAGTTTCGGGTCTGCCCTAGGACTCTTAAAAGATACTTATGAGCTTCAGGCACCCTATAGTACCTACCTGGTTTAACTGGGGCAGGAGGCAAAGAATCAGGGTTCAGGAAGCCTCTGCAAAACATCTTCCACCACATTCAGAACAGGAGGTATAGCTAAAGGCCTATGCTGGGGTAAAACAAGAATTCCCTAAGCCTCTTCCTGGAATCAGAGAAATCTTGACCTTCCCATTTAAAATGCTCCCTCATGGAATGAAGAGTCTCTGAAAAGAAAAATCCTCAGGAGGAGAAGCTGAAGGAGTAGAATCATCCACATCAGAATCAGAATAAGGAGGATACTCCTGCAAGTCTTCAGCCGAAGACTCAGAAGCCTCCGAACACTGCTGAAAACTCTCAAACTCAGGTTCCACCTAGGCCTCTTATCAGGAGGGGCATAGAACCTCTAATCATAGTAATCAAATCCTCTGCCATTTTAAGCATATGTTTCTTAGGCAAAGATCCTGAAGAGCTAGGAGAAACCCCACTGAAGTTAAACCTGGCCTGCCTCCCAAAGAAGCCTTGGAAACAGAAGGGGAGGCTCTAACCACCTCAGGAAGAGAGGAAGAACAGCCACCTGAGAAGCCCCTTCAGCCTGGCCTACCTCCTGAGAGGACACATCCTGTAACAGTAAGGTCTCTCCTGAGACTCCAAAGAAACTCCTGGCAGAACCTCCGGCTCCACTGAGCCTTCTAAAGAACCGGCGTCCGGGACTGTCGGTTCTTCCAATCTAGGCTTTGCTGCTTTGTCCTTGCGCTTTTGGATGCCGGAGCATCCGGCGGCATTTTATAATTACAACGCTTCCCAAAAACTAACCTGGCACAGTCTAACCTTCTCTTAATAGTGCGTTTGTTAAATCTAGCACAAGCGCGGCATCCAACAACGTCGTGCTCAGGCCCTAAACAAGGTATACACAAGGTATGGTAATCCCTATGAGGTATCTGTTTCCCACAAGAAATACAGTTATTCACTTTTTCTGACATCCGGTTAAATACTGAGGCAAGAAAAAAACAAAATATTCCCCAACGGGTACTTAGCCAACTTTGATTCGGTCTGAAACTCCGACTTCAGAAAATTTCAGAACGCCAACCTGCACTCGCAAAACTGCTTCTGCATCGGACCATGCGGCAAAAAAGACTGAGGAAATGGCGTCGGTCATGCGCATTAGTACCCTGACGTCCTGACGTCAGACTAATGCGCCTTGACCGACGTCAGCCATATACTTTGGTATTCGGGCCGACTGGGACAGCGGACTACCCAATTGTTAGGACTGCAGCAATGTGGAATGAAGAACATCCACATTGCAGAGTATGCTTTCCCACTTGTTCAACTGCATGCAATAAATCCTGCATTTCCTTACTGTCAGGACTTTCTGAATTTGAAACCATTTTCTGTTTTAACAATGACATGAGGTACTGTTGATATTTAAGCATGTGAAACTGGCAGTTTAAAGCCCTTACAGCTAAAGTAGCAGAAGTGTAAACTTTTTTCCCGCATCTGTCCAGAGCTCTGGAATCTCTATCCGAGGGGACAGGAGTTTTAGCAGTGGAAGACTTAACCCCTTTAGGACCCTGTGAAATAGTTTCTAATTCTGCAGCGGGGTTTTTGTAAAGACATTTATGAGAGTCAGGGACCCTGTAGTACCTGTCTGGCTTGACTGGTGCAGGGGGTAAAGAATCTGGAGACAGACTGGATTCAGAGAAAACATCATGAACAATACCAAGCACAGGGGGAATAGCCAGGGGCCTGTGCTGAGGCAATAAAAGGAAGTCTCTGAGCCTTTTCTTGGATTCAGAATAATCCTGGCTCTCCCAATGGAAATGCTCCTCATGTTGTGCAGGGTTTCCCCAAAAGAATAATCCTCAGGCGGAGAGGCTGAAGGTATAGACTCTTCGGCATCAGAGTCCTCATAGGGAGGGAGAGAATATCCCTGATCAGAAGAGGAATCAGAGGAAATGGAAATTTGGTCAGAGGAATCATAGTCAGTGTCTTGCCTAGGCCTTTTGTCAGCAGGGGGATGGGAACCCCTGATCAAAGTAATTAGGTCTTCGGCCATTTTAAGCATCTGTTTCTTTGGCATGGATGACTGTTCTGGAGAATGCTGCACTTGTTTCCTTGTCTTTAATGGAGTTTTTGACTTTGCCTTTGCTGCTGTAGTGGGCTTAATTGAAAGCTGTGAAGGTCTAAAAACACCCTCAGAAGCCGGTGCCTGCTCAGCGGCTCCGGACCCATCTGACGGAATAGTTTTCGTAGGCCCAATACCTTGAGTTTCCACGGCCTCAGTGTCTCCACGTGGCTGTCGGTCACGGCCTGTGGCTCTGAGGTAGCGGGTGTCAGGGGCTGCGAAAGCGCCTCACTGAGAACCGGCGAGTGGCCTAGAAGAGGCTTCATCATTGGTTTTGGACCTCGGATGCCTGTCCTTTTCTTTGTCTTTGCGTTTTTTTATAAATTCTGGTCGTCAGTTGTTCCGACGGCATTATGTAATTAAACCTTCGGCCAAAATAATGTAAAGCAAAATCAAACAGATGTTTAATAGTGCGTTTATTGAATCTAGCACAAAACCGACAACTGGTAACGTCGTGGTCAGGGCCTAGGCAAGGAATACAGTAAGAGTGAAAGTCCTTATGAGGTATTTGCTTCCCACAAGAAATACAATTATTAACGTTTGCTGACATCAGTCTGGAGCAAGAAAAAGTTTCCCCAACGGGGTACTTAGCTTAATTGAAGACTTTGGTTCTGAAACTCAATTTTGAAAATCTCAGGAGTCTGCCAACCGGCACTTGCGAACTGCTTTTGCTTCGGGCACCGCGCGGCAAGAAAGACTGGAGAAAATGGCGTCGGTTGCAACTTTTATACCCCTGGCGCACTGACGTCAGGGAAGAGGCGACAGCAACCGACGCCAGACCAAGACTTTGGAACTCAGGCCGACTGCGGGTAGCCTGCCAGCAGGATAACCCAAGTGTAATGACTGCAACAGTGAAACACGATGAACATCATAAGGGAGGATAGAGGGTGTGAATACAGTCGGCAACAGTGAATCTACTCAAACACATACATTTATTCTAAGTTCCTAACACAACTGTACTACTCACTGTTGCAGTTCTGATCAGTGGGATGACTCCTAGTGGATGGATGGGAGAGCAGACCTTGCAGGCCAGCAGAGCCAAACCTTGCCCTGGCCCTACAGGCTGCACCCAAGTTGTACTACTTTATAGGTTCATAGGTTCATACTAGGCTATCTGCCCTAGGGCATTTACAAGCCTAGCCAGAGTGTGTTTGGCTTTCGCCACCCATTTTAAAATGAATTTTGCTATGCCCTTTTTCGAGGTTAGTATACTGTGCATCTGTCTATCAGTGACACAGAAGTGATACCCGGAGTAAATCTATGATCTCCCATCCACTCATCAAGATTCCTCTTGAAGAGAGTCAATGAGGGACTCTGCCTAACCTGGACTGGGATTTTATTCCAGAGTGAAGGGAGCCTCTTGGTTATGAATCTGTCCCTCTAGCGTGTCCTATTTATTTCAGTGATGAGGTTCAAGTCTCTCGAGCGCGTAGCTCGATGGGATTTGGATTTTCTGAGGTGCAGCATGTCCATTAATTCCGGGTTGGACATGGCTTTATACGTCAGGCACAGATCGCCTCTGAGCAGGCGGTATGCCACTGAGTAGAGCTGGAGTTTCTTTAACTGGGCAGCATATGGCATCTGTTTGAGCCCTTTGATCCTCTTGGTGAGGTACTTTTGGGGTCTTTCCAGTTGCTGCAGGTGTCTGGTAAGGTACATCCCAAAAGGGGCATTGTACTCAATTATGGGCCTGATGAGGGATGAGTAAAGAGGCACGATGACCTCCCCTGATCTAGATGTGAATCCCTTCATGATTAGGTGGGCTATATAAAATGATTTTCTAACCACTTTGGCCACGTGGTTGTCGAATGAGAGATTGCTATCAACTTGGGTCCCCAGGTCCCTAATTACTTCTTCCATACTTAATGGATTACCATTTATGTGGTAATTTGTGGACACTTTGTTTTTGCCGAAGGGAATGACTATACACTTTTTGGCGTTTAGCTTGAGGCCATGGCTCTGGCACCAGTTGTCTGTTTCTATGAGGCCCTTTTGGAGGATGCTTGTGTCGGCTGGAGAGTTGATTATGGTGCCCAGTTTGCAGTCATCTGCGAACTTGGTCAGCCACAGTCCTTCCGTGTTGGCCTGTACCTCCGAGAAATATATACCGAACAAGAGAGGTCCCAGGACTGAGCCTTGTGGGATGCCACTTGTAACTGGTTTGGAGTCTGACATGGCTCTAGCAATTCTAACCATGTGGGTTCTGTCCTTGAGCCAGTTTGCAACCCATCTAGTGACATAGGGGGTTATATTTAAGCTGGTGAGCTTATCTATAATGCCCGAGTGGGGTATTGTATCGAAGGCTTTTGCGAGGTCCAGGTTGGCTGTGTGGACCACCTTCCCCTTGTCAATGGCCTTGGTGACTGTTTCAAAGAAATCGACCAGGTTTAAGAGGCAGGATCTGCCCTTAACAAAGCAGAACTGGGTAGGATCCAGTGTCTGTAGGTCCCCAATATCTTTATTTATGAGGTCCATGATGATCCTTTCCATAGCTTTGCAGACCAAGCTAGTCAGGCTTATGGGGTGATAGTTTCCAGGATCCGTTGAGGCACCACCTTTGTGGAGAGGGACCACTGTTGCTGTATGCCACTCTTTGGGTACATATCCTGTAGTAAGGCTGAGATTGAACAGTAGTTTTATGTTTGGGTTTAGTTCTTCTTGGAGTTCATGTAGGACGCAGCCGGGACACTGTCTGGTCCCATTGATGCTGTGTTTTTGCTTTGGGGGGGGCGGCTCTTACCTGAGCATCTGAGATGTCACGGGGGCAGCACTCTGCTGGGATAGATATTTGCCCTTTTGGTGGGGAAGGGGGGGGAGTTTGCACTGAACCTGTCAGCTAGGATGTTGGCAATGTCTGTGGGTTCGGTGTATTTTTTGTCATGTTGGACTAATTCTGAGCATATCTGGGAATTCCCACCCAGGTTCCTAACATAACTAAAGAAAGCCTTGTGATTATCCTTAGTGTCCTGTGCAATTTTTCTCTCGAAAAGGAGTGAACAGAAGTCCTAAGAGCTGCTTCCAGCATAGACTGTACCCCTTTGAGGAATGCTCGGGTAGCTGCAGTTCTGGTAGAATGGGCCCGGAAGTGACCTGGTAAAAGCTTGTCAAGAGCAAAATAACACTGGCAAATATTATGTGATAGCCATTTCAAAAGTGTCTGCTTCTTAACTGGTTTTCCTTCCTTACCCTTAGCAAATGGCACAAAACGCTGGTCCAACTTCTTGAATTCCTTTGTCCTGTCTAGGTAACAGCTTATTTGCCTTTGTTCTGTGTAGGTAACATCTTAGTTGCCTATGTACATCCAAGGAGTACAATGTTGTCATCCTTGTTTTGAGGCTCTGGGAAAAATACATGAAGACTGATGGCCTAATTCAAGTACTTTTGTCACTACCTTTGACATAAAGAAAGGGATGAATCTAAGAGATGCCCTGTCCTGGTGAAAGATCAGAAAAGGTTCCTTGTACAACACTTCCTGTAGCTCTGAAAACCTCCTAGCAGATGTCACAGCAATGAAGAACATCTTTCAGGTTGAGCACTTTAGAGGTGATGAAGCAGCTGGCTCAAAAGGAAAAGTATAGTTGTGTACACTTACCATAAATGTAGATGTTTCAGTGTATTTGCTGTTGCAGTCATTACATTTGGGTTATCTGCTTGCAGTAGCCCTCAGTCAGCCTGATTAACAAAGTCTTGTCAAATGTAATGACTGCAACAGTGAAATACAAAGAACATTGGTGTTTCTAACACACAACTGAGATATCATTGTGGACAAACTAACCTTTTTGGTGGTTTGAGGTATAAAAACTTCATTCAAAAACTGCTTTGCAGACAGCCATTTTGCAGTTGCTAAATATTTTACTTACAGTATCTGTAATCACTGCAGTCTTTCACAGCCTGAATATCAACAACATTGGTTCCCTTGGAACACTCTACTTACCTGGTTAACAAACATTATATATGTACATATGCAGTAAAGTGGAACAAAGAAGAAAAGGGAGGCTTCTCATTCTGGCAAGAGAAGGTGTGTGTGTGTGGGGGGGGGGGCAATGGATTACTAGCAAGTTATATGGTCCAAACAGTAACAAGAAATGATTCTGAGAGGATTGTCACCAAATAGCAAGAGCTGGTAGCCTGTAAAATAGAAGATAATTTTAGCGGAGACCATAAACACCAGAGTCTCCTTATGAAGAGAAATGCAATGAAAGACAGCAACAGCAGAAAGAAAAAATGGAGGGGGGTGGTAGAGAGGTTCAGGTCAGTACTAGATGTCCTTATGGGGTCATTTGGATATACACCATGTTACCTCTAATACAAGGGGTTTTAATGAATCTCACAGTGTAAGATCTAGCTTGGCTAGGTTTTTCTTGTAGTTTTTCTGATTGGTTTGTCTGTGTGACCTTGTTAATCATTGTTTTAGATTGTTAGTTGGGATATTTTGAAGGCACCCTAATGGTTATGGACATCAGCTGGGTATAACAACCTTGTGTTTCCAAATTTTAGCCTAACAGTCAACTTATGCTGTTCTGAAGAGGCCATAAGAAGGCTGAAACATGCATGTCCACTGCTAGTGGGGTTTGGATTTATTGGTCTGAATCTGTCAATAACAGACTTAAAAAGGAAAAAAGTCATAGGCATTCAGAACTGCCATACAGCTGAAACAGCTGATGTCCTTAAGGGGTCATTTGCAGATATCACGTTACTTCTAATACAAGAGGTTTTAAGGAATCACACAGTGTAAGATCTAGCTTGGCTAGGTTTTTTCTTGTAGTTTTACCGATTGATTTGTATGTGTCTTAATACTCATTGGTTTATTAAGGAAAAGTACAGTTTTGTACCTACCATAAATGTAGATGTTCGAGGATCCACATTGCTGCAGTCCTAACTATTGGGTAGTCCGCTGTCCAGTCGGCCCGAATACCAAAGTATACGGCTGACGTCGGTCACGGCACATTAGACTGACGTCAGTACGTCAGGGTACTAATGCGCATGACCGACGTCATATCTTCAGTCTTTTCTTGCCCCAGATGTCAGAAGACCCTAAAAAGACAAGGCCAAAACCAAAAACTCCAAACATACCTGCACCAAAAATATATACAATATATACAAAAGTACCAGAATAAAATCTCACCTACACAACCACCCCTAAACACAGAGGGAAGGAGGGTAAATTGACTGCAGTAATGTGGATCCTCGAACATCTACATTTATGGTAGGTACAAAACTGTACTATGTTCTTCACTCCACATTGCTGCAGTCCTAACTATTGGGTAGAATCCCAAAGCAGAGGTAAGGGAGGCTGGCAAATCATAAGGAAGCAGGAGCTGATAACATGCCTTGCAAAATGGCTGTGGCAAAACCAGCCCTAGACTTAGAGTAGAGAGGAAGGTGGTAATGCTTAGAGAAAGTATGCACTGAACTCCAAGTAGCTGCCTCCAAAATATCCTTAGTAGCCACCCCCCTTAGAAATGCTGTTGAAGTGGCCGTAGCCCTAGTGGAATGAGGCCTAATCCCAGCTGGAATCTCCTTGCCATGATGGGAATAACAAAATGCAATGCAAAACCCAATCCACCTAGAAATAGTTTGTTTTGACACAGGCTTGCCCTGCGAACTCAAAGCAAAAGAAACAAACAACTGCTGAGACTGCCTAAAATCCTTAGTCCTGCTTAAATAATAACGCAATTGCCTGTGTACATCTAAAGTGTGCAAAATCTTTTCCCCTTTATTTTGGGGATCTGCATAGAAAGTAGGCAAATGAATGGTTTGGTTTAAAGCCACACTAGAAACCACCTTAGGCATAAAGGAAGGATTAGTACGCAATGATACCCTATCCTTATGAAAAATCAAAAAGGCTCAACCGCCATAAGGGCCTGTAACTCAGAAACCCTTCTTGCAGAAGTAATGGCCAACAAAAAAGCAGTCTTCCATGACAAGTAATGCAGTTCAGCAGTAGCCGCAGGCTCAAAAGGTTGTAGAGTAAGTTTCTCCAACACAAAATTGAGATCCCAAGCAGGAGTAGGAGCTCTAATGGGGTCTTATATTCTTTGCCCCTCTAAGAAATTGCTTGAACAAAGGATGTGAAAACAATGGTGGGTCACAATCATAGTGAGCTGAAATTGCTGCAGCATGAATCTTAATGGAAGAGAAAGACAAACCTTTGTCCAATAACTCAGTAAGATATTGAAGAGCCACACTCAAATTAGGCTCAGAAATCTCCAAATTCTTTGCTGCAGCCAAAATAAAAATCTCTTCCATTTTTCTGCGTGCACTTTTCTTGTACTAGGTCTTCTGGCTTCCGTAATCACAATTAAAACTTGTTGAGGAAGTTGAGACCTGCTATCTTTCAAAACAGAATATGCCAGGCTGTTAGATGAAGAGAGTGAAGCTTGACATTGAGCAGATGACCGTCCCTCTGAGACAACAGGTGTGGAATCAAGGGTAAAGGCCATGGAGGCTTCTTTACCAGACTCCTCAGTAATGGGTACCAGTGCTGCCGAGGCCAATCTGGAGCTATTAAAATCATCCTTGGCATGTCTTGTCTGACCTTTAGAAGCACCTTTGGGAGAAGAGGCAGAGGTGGAAAAGCATACACATGAAGATTTTTCCAAGTGAAAGAAAGAGCATCCACTTTCCAAGCTGTGTGATGAAATCCTTCGTGCAAAACTTTGGCAGCTGGTGGTTTAGTGGAGAAGCGAACAGATCTATGTCTGGAGTTCCCCATGACACTGTCAATTTCTGAAATACATGAAGATCCAGTTTCCACTCGTGGGGATCCATGATTTGTCTGCTTAACACATCTGCTAAGGAGTTCTGTGCTCCGGCAAAAACCTTGCCTGAAGCGTAAGTAGCAAGCTGAGCGCCGTCTCCCATAAAATCATTGCTTGCCTGCACAATGGGTATGAATGTGTTCCCCTTGTTTGTTGATGTACCACATGACAGTTGTGTTGTCTGTTAGAATCAACACCTGCCCTGGAAGAAGTAACTCCTTGAAAGCCAGTAATGCAAACTGGACTGCTAACATCTCTTTCATGTTGATATGTAGATGCTGTAGTCTGGCAGGCCACTTGTCTTGTATCCACTTTCCATTTAGATGAGCTCCCCAAGCAATGTCTGAGGCATCTGTCGTTAGAATCTGACTTGCCTCTGGCCGGGTCACAGAGAGTCCCTTGTTTAGGTGACATTCCTGAGCCCACCACAAAAATTCCTTTTGAATGCAAGGTATTATTTGAATGACAGTGTCCAAATCCTGGCAGTGCTGTGTCCATAGATTTTTGAGATACCATTGTAGCTTCCTCATATGCAGTTTGGCATTGGGAAGCACCAGAATACAAGATGCCATGAACCCTAAGGCTTGAAGGACTGTCCTTGCAGTCAGCCCGGACTGAAGAGATAGATGATGGAAGTAGCTGGAAAGATTCTTTTGTTTGTCCGGGGTTAAAAAGGCCATCTGGGCTGCTGTATTCAGTCTCACACCCAGAAAGCACATGTCTTGAGAGGGTACTAGACTGGACTTTATTTCGTTCACAGAATACCCTAGGCATCTTAGCACTGCTATGACATATTCCAAATGCTGTAGAAGGTCTTTCTTTTCTTGAGCCAGAATCAGGCAATCGTCCAAGTAAGGATAGATTTGAATTCCTTTTAGCCTGAAGTAAGCTATCACTGGAGCCAGAACCTTTGTGAATACTCTGGGCAGTAGATAAGCCAAAGGGCAATGCAGAGAACTGATAATGAGAATTTCCAGCTCGAAAACGCAGATACTTCCTGCAACTTAGTCTTATAGGCACATGAAGGTAAGCTTCCTTGAGATCTAAAGTTACCATCCAGTGATCTTTGCCCAGCAGAGGTAAAAGCTGTTGTAACGTCAACATTTTGAACTTTGGAATGTCCAGATAAGTGTTGAGGATAGATAAATCCAAAATTGGTCTCCACGTGTTCCCCTTTTTTGGTACTAGGAACAGGCGAGAATAAAATCCTAGGCCCCTTTCTGGCACAGGAACAGACTGAATGGCCCCTATTTGGAGCAACAGAGAAATTTGCTTGTGAGCCTCTGTTCTTTGTAGAGGAGGAACATCTGGCATGCCTTTGAAAGGAGGCAAGGTATGGAAATAAAACCTGTAACCGTGGTGAATGATATCCAGAACCCATCTGTCTTGGGTAATTAAATCCCAATTTTCTTTGAAAAGAGACAGCCTTCCTCCCAGAGGTGCTGCCAGGCGGGAATGTACTGGCAGCTGAAAAGGCAGGTCATTGGGTCTGCTTACGAAAGGACTGACCCCTGCCCTCACCAGAAGTCTGAGCAGGTGAACTCCCTGTCCTAGGCCTAAAAGAACCTTGAGCTCTGCCCCTACCACGTCTAGACCTACCCCTAGACTGGGAATCATAAGCAGGATAAGTCCACCCCTTAGTAGGCCAATTTCTACAAAACTTCGGTGGCTGCACCTGCAAAAATCCTTAACAGTTTGCATAGACTTAGCCTTGTCCTCCATTTTCTTTAAAACTGCTTCCACAGGCGAACCAAACAACACATCAGACTGTAAAGGAGCATCCAAAATCCTTGTCTTAACATGCTCAGCTAAGTTCTGATCTCTCAACCAGGCGTGCCTACGAAGAACAGAACCAGTGGCAGCCACCCTCGAGGAGGCCTGCACAGCATCAAAACCACACTGCAAGGAATGCTTTCCCACTTGTTCAGAAACATGAACTAAATCCTGCAACTCTTTACACTCAATACCTTCAGCCAGAGCATACACCTTAGACTTCAATTGTGAAAGGAGATAATTCTGATATTTTAACATATGAAACTGACAATTCAACGCCCTCATGGCTAAAGTGGAAGAAGTGTACACTTTCTTTCCCCATCTATCCAAAGCCCTTGCCTCTTTATCAGGAGGAACAGGATTTTTAACAACAGAGGCCTTCACACCTTTAGGCCCCTGAGAGACAGTTTCCGGGTCTGCCCTAGGACTCTTAAACAGATACTTATGAGCTTCAGGCACCCTATAGTACCTATCCGGTTTAACTGGGGCAGGAGGCAGAGAATCAGGATTCAGGGAAGCCTCTGCAAAAACATCTTCCACCACATTCAGAACAGGAGGTATAGCTAAAGGCCTACGCTGGGGTAAAAACAAGAATTCCCTAAGCCTCTTTCTGGAATCAGAGAAATCTTGACCTTCCCATTTAAAATGCTCCCTCATGGAATGCAGAGTCTCTGAAAATGAAAAATCCTCAGGAGGAGAAGCTGAAGGAGTAGAATCATCCACATCAGAATCAGAATAAGGAGGATACTCCTGCAAGTCTTCAGAAGACTCAGAAGCCTCCGAACATTGCTCAAAACTCTCAAACTCAGGTTCCACCCTAGGCCTCTTATCAGTTGGGGGCATAGAACCTCTAATCATTGTAATCAAATCCTCTGCCATTTTTAGCATATGCTTCTTAGGCAAAGACCCTGAAACACTCGGAGAAACCCCACTGAAGCTAAAGTAGGCCTGCCCCTTAAAGAAGCCTTGGCAACCGAAGGCGAGGCCCTAACCACCTTAGGAAGAGAGGGAAGAACAGCCACCTGAGAAGCCCCTTCAGCCTGGCCTACTTCCTGAGAGGACACATCCTGTAACAGTAAAGTTTCTCCCTGAGACTCCAAAGAAACTCCTGGCAGAACCTCTGGCTCCACTGAGCCTTCTAAAGAACCGACGTCCGGGACTGTCGGTTCTTCCACTCTAGGCTTCGCTGCTTTGTCCTTGCGCTTTTTGGCTGAAGCGGGCGTCGGAGCATCCGACGGCATTTTATAATTACAACGCTTCCCGAACACTAACCTGGCACAGTCTAACCTTCTCTTAATAGTGCGTTTGTTAAATCTAGCACAAGAGCGGCATCCAACAACGTCGTGCTCAGGCCCTAAACAAGGTATACACAAAGTATGGTAATCCCTATGAGGTATCTGTTTCCCACAAGAAATACAGTTATTCACTTTTTCTGACATCCGGTTAAATACTGAGGCAAGAAAAAAACAAAATATTCCCCAACGGGGTACTTAGCCAACTTTGATTCGGTCTGAAACTCTGACTTCAGAAACTTTCAGAACGCCAACCTGCACTCGCAAAACTGCTTCTGCATCGGACCATGCGGCAAAAAAGACTGAAGATATGACGTCAGTCATGCTCATTAGTACCCTGACGTACTGACGTCAGTCTAATGCGCCGTGACCGTCAGCCGTATACTTTGGTATTCGGGCCGACTGGACAGCGGACTACCCAATAGTTAGGACTGCAGCAATGTGGAGTGAAGAACATCAACCATCTCTCTAAAGGAGAATAAATGGACTGAGAGTTCCTTCCCTGGCTGGGAACAAAGATTCAAGCTCCTTGGGGATCTCACCTTTGGTGGGGAAAGAATAAGCTGGCTCTTGCCTCAGAGGGAATGGGTTTATCAGGGACTAGCAAAAACAAAAATGTATTAAAAAGGATGACAGAATGTACGATAGGTAACAAGTAGTACAGAGGGTGAGAAATGAATTAGTTCTGTGCCATGTATGTGCTACGTGCTGCCATACAGTTTTAATATTACAAATTAAACAGCTCAACCTTTTAAATCTGTAAGTCAAAACACTGAAAATATAATGTGCATTATTATTGCATTTATACAAAACTCTTGTGTGAAGTTACTTTGAGAAGAGCCTTCAAGTTGATCATGGCAAGGTGCCAGGACACTGTATTTTACAGGTAAAAGAAGGGGGCTGATTAGGTGGTAACTAGGCAGGCAGGGGGTAATAAACTGAACAAAGCAGAATAAATGTGTTAGCAGTAAGTAAACAAAAGACTGATTCACATATGTAGATTGACAACTCTACTAAGGTCTTTGGTACAGGACTAATGATACAGAACCTAATAAAAACCACCACCATCAGGGGTGTATATGCACTGAGGAGATGCAAGCTGAGGACACTGACAAGGATAATGATATAAAGAATAATGAATGTATCAATGGTACATTTATTGTTCTGCTCGATAATTATAATACATAAATATACAAGCATACCCAAGTGACAGTAAGGTCTTTAACATTGTTACTTTTGCCGCATAAAGTGTGAATTACTTGCTGCCTCTCTCCAAGGGAGAGGATGTACACCCCCCACCAGGAATGGGTAAATGGGGTGGGGGTGAGGGTCTCTGGCAACTGGGAAAAGTTTGATCTGTTCCCCAGTGTGATTTATTTAGGAGACTCCCGTAATAACTACTAAAATCTCTTCCACTGCAGATCTAGCAGTAGGTAATAAGACTTCTACACAGTTACAAAAGACAAACTCTGTGGGGAGGTACGAAATGGATACAGAATGTATGTGAGTAGAACAATGTAACTGGAGAATAAAGTACAGTTGTGTAAGTAAACTTGCCACAACAGTGGCTGTTCCACTGGATCACTGTTGCAGTAGCCTAAGCTATTACGGCTATACCCTGCCAAGGACATGACAACCCCTGGCCAGCTTTTTCAAAGCTCAAGGACAACTTCCACGCACCCTATCTGCCAAGAGATGGATCAGAGCTTCACATAAAAAGCAGCTACGGCATCAAAAACTTCAGAGTTTTTGTCTGAAGAGAAGAGGCATAGCCCAGAAATAAAAAAAAAATGTTAGGAAATTAAAACACCTAGACACAAGGGCATATACATCACACCCTGCAATATATAACCAATACTAGACAAGAGATGAAGGGAGGATAAGGCTACTGCAAAGTACAGTTTTGTACCTACCATAAATGTAGATGTCCGATAGGTATGCATCTGCAGTCCTAACAAATGGGTCGTCCTGCCTCAGGCAGCCCTTCGGTCGTCCGGATTCCAAAGTCTGGGTCTGGCCTCGGCTGATGTCGCACTTCACCCGACGTCATCGCTGCTGGGGTATAAAGGCATCAGCACGCCATTTTCCTCAGTGTTTTGCCCCAGATGCCAGGTGCCCTCTAGGAAGGCTAAATTTGGATAAATGCAGATAATTCCAAACAATAGAGAGCAAAATATATATACATATATATATATATATATATATATGGTTCTACCTGACATAGTCGAAACCACACAACACCGACAACCACATCACCGACACCACATATTCGACAGTCCATAAACACGAAACCACATAACCGATAAACGAAATAACCGACGGTACACAAACACGAAACCCCATACACTGCACACACCACAATAACAATTAAAACAAAACACATCCCCATTCCACAAACCACACACACAACACAAGCACACCAAAATCCTTACAAGCCCACACTAAACCTTACCCTAACCCTAAGGTCACTATCGCACACTTACCTACCCGCTCCCTAACCCTAACTCACTTAACCCGCTATCGCCTCCCTAACCCTAACTCACTTAACCCAACCCCTATCGCCTCCCTAACCCTAACTCACTTAACCCACCCCTATCGCCTCCCTAACCCTAACTCACTTAACCCACCCCTATCGCCTCCCTAACCCTAACTCACTTAACCCACCCCTATCGCTCCCTAACCCTAACTCACTTAACCCACCCCTATCCCCACAGACCGTCAATCTCCACACTTACCTGCCTCGCACCCTAACGTCCGTCACTACCGCATACTCACACAGCCTTTCCCCATGTCGGCATCCTCGGCGTTGGTGTTGTCATCCGTCGTGTCGGTCTTCTGCATTGTCGATGTTCTGCCACTCGCGATTCGCGTCGGTCTTCTTCGATGTCGATCTTCTGGAGCTCCGGATTCCGTTGTCGGTCTTCTGCGCTGTCGACGAAGTCAGGTAGAACCATATATATATATATACACAAACAAATACACCATAATAGATTCCATACAGCCTGGCATGAGGGACCAGTATTATGCAGGATGCCATGAAGCCTAGAGCTTGTAGCACTTTTCTTGCAGTTAGATGGTTCTGCTTTGTTAATGCCAAGAAGTAGAGAGGAAGTTGCTCTTTCTTTTCTGCAGTTAGAAATGCCATTTGTTTTGATGTGTCCAGTTCTGCACCCAGAAAGGTTATTCTTTGGGATGGAATCAGCCTTGACTTTTTTGTATTGACTGTATATCCCAGGGCTTGCAGCAGGTAGATGACTCTTTGTAAGTCTTCTGTTAGTTTGTTTTTGTTGTCCGCTTGTATCAGGCAGTCGTCCAGGTAGGGATAGATTTGAATCCCCTGAAGTCTGCAATGAGCGATTACTGATGCCAGGCATTTCGTGAACACTCTGGGCGCAGTAGATAAGCCAAAGGGCAATGCTGAGAATTGATAATGCTCTGATCCTGCAAGAAATCTGAGGTATCTTCTGCAAATTGGTCTTATGGGGACGTGCAGGTATGCCTCCTTGAGATCTAGAGTTACCAGCCAAGACTCCTTGCCCAGCATGGGAAGAAGCTGCTGTAGGGTCAGCATTTTGAATTTTGGAACAATGAGGAATGTGTTTAAAGCGGACAGGTCTAGAATAGGCCTCCATTTGTTTTCTTTTCTTGGTACCAGGAAGAGTCTGGAGTAAAATCCCTTTCCTTGCTCCATAGATGGTACCTTTTCCACAGCTCTCATTCTTAATAATTGAGATATTTGTTTTAGAGCTTCTGTCCTTTGAGTAGGTGGTAGGTTTGGCATTCCTCTCTTCCCTGGTAGAGTATGGAAATGGAACCTGTAACTTTGGTCTATAGTTTGCAAAATCCATTTTTCTCTTGTAATGCAGTGCCAGTTTCTGGAAAATAAGGTTAGCTTTCCGCCTAAGGGTGCTTCTAGTTGTTCCCTGGTAGTGTGCCACCGCCAAGTCACTGTGATTGAGTTGTTGTAGTGGTGGTGGCTGTATCCGTGCCTCGTTGGTTGTTACCCTGCCACTGACGACCCCTGTAGGCACCCCTGGATTGGTTTCGCCTCTAGAGCCTATTCCTGCCTCTTTGTGCCTTAGAGGAGTCCGGAAAGGACCAATTCTTGGAGGGCCAGTTCCTGCTAAACCTTGGAGGTTGAACTTGTAAGAAATCTTTCACTGTTTGCACAGATTTTGCTTTCTCTTCCATCTTTTTAGTACCTGCTGTGCAGGGGAACCAAATAAATTGACCTTGTCCATAGGTGCATCCAAAAGCTTAGATTTGACATGGTCTGGTAATGCCTGTTCTTTCAACCATGCATGCCTCCTGATAACTGTGCCAGTCATGACTGATCTAAAGGAAGCCTCCAGTGCATCATAGCCACATTTTAAAGAATGGTTACTAACCTGCTGTATGTTATGTACCATTTCTTGAACATACTTTTATCTAAAGATTCTTCAGAGGACAGTTTTTTAGTCAACTGGTCAAGCATAAACTCTTGATATTGAATCATATGAAATTGGCAGTTCAAAGCTCTAGCTGACAAAGGAGCAGAGGTGTAAACTTTTTTACCCCATCTCTAAGGACCTGGATTCCCTTTCAGAGGGAGGGTTTTAGAAGAAGTAGCTGCTACAGCTTTAGGACCCTGGGAGATAGTCTCTGGATCTGCAAAAGGAGCCTTATATAAGTGGTGATGAGTGTCCGGGACCCTGTAGTACCTATCGGGCTTAGCAGGAGCCGGAGGTAAAGAATCAGGAGCAGTGCAAGCATCATTAAATGCATCATCAACAACAGAAAGAACTGGAGGTATAGCTAAAGGCCTATGCTGTGGCAAATGTAGAAAAGTCCTAAGCCTTTTCTAGAGTCTGAGAAATCTTGGCCCTGCCACTGAAATTGTTCCCTCATAGCATGCAAGGTTTCCCCAAAGGAAAATTCCTCAGGAGGAGAGGCTGAAGGGATGGACTCCTCAGCATCAGAGTCCTCGAAGGAGAATAAGAAGCCTCAGGAGGGTCTGTATGTTCTGAGTCATCAGAGGAATCATCTGTGGATACTGGCTCAGGGGCTCTGCTCTAGGCCTCTTTTCTGGAGGAGGGAGAGGCCCTGTCTGGATGAGGCTGGGCTCCAATTAAAGAGATGAGATCCTCAGCCAAAGAAAGCATATGGGAGCTGGTGCTGGGCCTGTGAGAGGGGCTTGGCAGGCACAGGTTTTGATGCTTTGGCTGCTTTAGCCCTGGCAAAGGCCTTAATAGACATAGCTGGAGGAGGCCTAGCAGCTCCACGCAGGGGTTGAAACACCAAGGGAATGGTGTCTGATAAATCCTGTGAAACCGCAACAGAAGGTTGGATTTCAGAAGCCGTTTACCAGATTAGAAGAGGCCTCGTAGAAGGCATGTTATCGGCTGAAGAAAGAACCGCTTGCTCGGTTTCGCCGAAACAGAGACACTCGTGGTTTGCTTAACCGGTTTCGAAACCGCGGACCGCGAAAGTGTCGGTCCTTTCTTTGCGTTTTGGTTATTTGCGAGTCGGAGGATCTGAAGGCATAATGTAGGCAAAATCGAGCCAAAATCTGTTCAGCAAAGTCCGACCGACGTCTAAGCGTCCGGTTAAAAGAAGCACAGGCTAGACAAGCTGCTACGTCGTGGTCTGGGCCTAAACAATGTATGCAATAGGAGTGGAAATCTTTATGAGGTATTTGTTTCCCACAAGATAAACAGTTATTAATTTTCTCTGACATCGGCTGAGGCAAGAAAGAGTCCCCAACAGGGTACTTAGCTTTATAGAAGTCTTCGAAGTAGTATTCGGTAGTAGTAATCTCTGGATCTGACCGACCGGCACTTGCGAACAGCTTCTGCTTCGGGCGCCACGCGGCAAGAAAGACGGAGGAAAATGGCGTCGGCTGCTGCCTTTATACCCGAATAACTGCCGCAATGACGTCGGGTGAAGTGCAACACCAGCCGAAGCCAGACCCAGACTTTGGAATCTGGCCGACCGAAGGGCTGCCTGACGACAGGACAACCCATTTGTAAAGACTGCAGATGCATCCTTGAAGGACATCTTCAGAGTTTTTGTCTGAAGAGAAGAGGCATGGCCCAGAAATAAAAAAAAAATGTTAGGAAATTAAAACACCTAGACACAAGGGCATATACATCACACCCTGCAATATATAACCAATACTAGACAAGAGATGAAGGGAGGATAAGGCTACTGCAAAGTACAGTTTTGTACCTACCATAAATGTAGATGTCCGATAGGTATGCATCTGCAGTCCTAACAAATGGGTTGTCCTGCCTCAGGCAGCCCTTCGATCGGCCAGATTCCAAAGTCTGGGTCTGGCCTCGGCTGATGTCGCACTTCACCCGACGTCATCGCTGCTGGGGTATAAAGTCATCAGCCGACGCCATTTTCCTCAGTGTTTCTTGCCCCAGACGCCAGGTGCCCTCTAGGAAGGCTAAATTTGGATAAATGCAGATAATTCCAAACAATAGAGAGCAAAGTATATATACATATATATATATATATATATATATATATGGGTCTAATGACCCGACGCCGATTCCCGACAGTGAAATCACCGACCACGAACGACCGACAACGCAGTTGACCGACACGCTTCGAATCCCGACAGACGGAAGACCGACAAGGGAATGTGTAAAGACCTGGTAAGTATCGATGGTGAGGATTTAGGAGTAGGAGCGGACAGGTAAGTGTGCAATACTCAGGGATGTAGGGTTAGGTGTGTGATAGGTGAGTGTGGCAGTGTCGGAGCTTGGGGTTGAGGGTGTAAGTGAGTTAGGGTTAGGTGCAGGTAGGGAGGCAGTGTCGAGCTTGGGGTTCGGGGTGTGTAAGTGAGTTAGGGTTTGGGTGCAGGTAGGAGAGTGTGCGGTAGTGTCGGACCTTAGGGTTAGGGTTTGGGTTAGGGCTAGTGGATATGTGTTGTGTACTGTGTTGTTTACGTAGTGTCGGTGTTATGGTGTTCGGTGTTTCGTTGTCGGGTTTGTGTGTTGTCGGTTTTCTGGCGTCGGTGATTTCACTGTCGGCGAATCGGCGTTTCGGTCATTAGAAGTAGACCCATATATATATATATATATATATATATATATATATATATATATATATATATATATATATATATATATATACAAACAAATACACCATAATAGATTCCCCCAGCTAGCTAAAAGTGGGGTAAGTACCCTAGGAATACCACAGAGGGGAAGGAGGATGGGTAATTCTGATTGCAGATGCATACCTATCGGACATCTACATTTATGGTAGGTACAAAACTGTACTATGTCCTTCAAGGATGCATCTGCAGTCCTAACAAATGGGTAGAATACCATAGCCAAACTGGGGGAGGAGGCACTAAGATAATGATGGTGTAGTTAAGATCCCTTGCAAAACAGCAGTTGCAAAACCTGCTCGGGATCTGGAGTATAAAGGAAGATTATAATGCTTGGCAAATGTATGCACGGAGCTCCAAGTAGCAGCTTCTAAAATGTCTTTGGTAGCCACTCCTCGTAGGAAAGCTGTAGTGGTGGCTGTAGCTCTTGTGGAATGAGGCCTCATATTTTCAGGAGTGGTCTTTCCATGAAAAGAGTAGCAGAATCTAATGCAATTTCCTATCCATTTTGAGATTGTCTGTTTTGAAATTGCTTTTCCTTGCACTCCTGTTGCATATGCTACCAGAAGCTGGTCAGTTTTTCTGCTGGCTTTAGTTCTGTCCAGATAGAAGCGTAGTTGTCTGTGCACATCCAAGGTGTGTAGTAGTCTTTCCCCCCTGTTCTGTGGGTTGGGGAAGAAAGTAGGTAAATGTATAGCTTGATTCAAGGATACCCTGGAGACCACCTTTGGCATAAATGTAGGATTGGTTCTCAGAGACACTCTATCCTGATGGAAGATAAGGAAAGGCTGTACTGCCATTAATGCCTGTAACTCAGATACTCTTCTTGCTGAAGTGATTGCTAGCAGGAATGCAGTTTTCCAAGATAAGAACTGTAAGTCTGCTGTTGCTGCTGGTTCAAAAGGGGGAAGTGTTAATTTTTCCAGCACAAAGTTGAGGTCCCATGCAGGCAGAGGTGGTTTCCTTGGAGGCTTTACTTTTGATTCCCTCAAAAACTGCCTGAGTAGAGGGTGAGAGAAGACAGGAGGATCCATGTTGTACTCTGCTGAAATTGCTGATGCATGAATTTTAATGGAGGAGTAGGACAGGCCATTATGGAACAGTTCTGCTAAGTATTCCAGGATGTGTGCTATGTTTGCCATTGAGACATTTTCTCCCTTTGCTGCACTCCAAATGAGGAATCTTTTCCATTTGGCTGAATATGTTTTCCTTGTGGAGGGTCTGCGAGCCTCCAGGATAATGTCCTTAACCCTCTGAGATAAATCTGG
This sequence comes from Protopterus annectens, assembly GCF_019279795.1. NCBI lineage: Eukaryota > Metazoa > Chordata > Ceratodontiformes > Protopteridae > Protopterus > Protopterus annectens. The sequence goes on along the minus strand of NC_056735.1, from coordinate 110,550,699 downwards.
TTGATTTTGTTTCATGGGATATTCCAAGCAGTTAGCTGCAGTGTCTTCAAGTTTGGATGCAGGGTCTTGTAGTTGTTCTGTGTTAGAAGTAAGGGGCATAGAGGTAGAGGCCATGAGTGTGCTCGAGACATGCTTCTCAGAAGCGGGTACCAATGTTGTCTTGGCCAGTCCGGAGCTATCAGAATTACCTTTGGCTGTTCCTCTCTGATCTTCAGTAGGACTTTGTACATCAAAGGAAGAGGTGGAAATGCATATGCTGTCAGGTTTTCCAGCTGAAGGATAGAGAGTCCACCCTCCAGGCAAGTGGGTGGTATACTCTTGAGCAGAATTTCTTCAATTGGTGGTTGTGTGGGGCGAACAGGTCTATCTCTGGCATTCCCATTTCTTTGTTATGTTTCTGAAGATATCTGGATGCAGCATCCATTCGTGAGCATCCGTGGTAGTTCTGCTTAAGGTGTCTGCTAGTGAATTTTCTTTCCTGGTACAAATCTGGCCTGCAGATGAATGTTGAGATTCAGGGCCAAATGCCACAGGTCCATTGCCATCCGGCATAGAGGGTATGAGTGAGTACCTCCCTGTTTGTTGATGTACCACATAACTGTGGTGTTGTCCGTCCTTATCAGCAGGTGTCCTTGTTGGAGGAATGGTCTGAATGCCTCGATTGCATGTTTCACTGCCAGCATCTCTTTTAGATTTATGTGAAGATTCAACTGGTCTTGGGACCATAGGCCTTGTATACACTTGTCTTCCATGTGTGCCCCCAGCCTAGGTCTGAGGCGTCCGTGGTGATTGTCTGGCTTGGATGTGGTTTGTGGAAAGGCAATCCTCTGTTTATCTGACAGGCCTGAGCCCACCACAGGAATTCTTTCTTCAGGCATGGAATAATTGGTATCTGGGCCTCTAGACTGTGCTTGTGTTGAGACCATACATTCCTTAGGTACCATTGTAACTTTCTCATATGCAGCCTGGCATGCGGAATCAATATTATGCAGGATGCCATGTAACCCAGGGCTTGCAGGATTTTCCTTGCCGTAAGCTGAGTTTGTGTTGTTAGTGCCATGAAATAGACTGGTAGCTGCTTTTGTTTTTCTTCTGTGAGAAAAGCCATCTGAGTTGTTGTATCCAGTTCTGCACCCAGAAATGTTATCCTTTGGGATGGTACTAGTCTTGACTTTTGAATGTTGACTGTGTATCCCAAGGCTTGCAACAGGTGTATGACCTTGGCCAAATCCTTTATTAATTTTGTCTTGCTGTCCGCTTGCATTAGGCAGTCGTCCAGGTATGGGTAAATTTGAATTCCCTGAAGCCTGCAATGAGCAATTACTGATGCCAGGCATTTCGTGAATACTCTGGGCACAGTAGATAAGCCAAAGGGTAATGCTGAGAATTGATAATGCTCTGATCCTGCAAGAAATCTGAGGTGTCTTCTGCAATCTGGTCGTATATGGACGTGCAGGTATGCCTCCTTGAGATCTAGAGTCACCAGCCAAGACTCCATGCCCAGCATGGGAAGAAGTTGCTGTAGGGTCAGCATTTTGAATTTTGGAACAATGAGGTATGTGTTCAGTGCGGACAAGTCGAGTATAGGCCTCCATTGATTTTCTTTTCTTGGTACAAGAAATAGTCTGGAGTAAAATCCTTGGCCTTGCTCCATAGGTGGTACCTTTTCTATTGCTCTCATCTTTAGTAAACTGATGATTTGTTTTATAGCTTCTGTTTTTTGGCTTGGTGGAAGGTTTGGCATTCCTCTTTTTGGTAGAGTGTGGAAGTGAAACCTGTAGCCCTTGTCTATTGTTTGTAAAGTCCATTTGTCTCCTGTAATGCAATGCCAGTTTTCTGAAAATAAAGCTAGCTTTCCGCCCAAGGGTGCTTCTAGTTGTTCCCTGGTAGGCGGAATGAGAGTCAAGTCATTGTGTCTGTCCTGTGGAAGTGGTTGTAGTGGCAGCTGTGGCAGCACTTCTCTGGTTGGCAGGTTGCCATTGACGACCCCTGTAGGCACCTCTTGATTGGTTTCTGCCTCTTGGACGTCTATTTCTGCCTCTCTGTGATTTGGATGTGTCTGGAAAGGACCAAATTTTTGAGGGCCAATTCCTGCTAAACCTCGGAGGTTGGACCTGTAAAAAATCCTTGACTGTTTGGACAGATTTTGCTTTTTCTTCCACTTTCTTTAGAACCTCCTGTGCTGGGGAGCCAAACAAACTTTGCTTCTCCATAGGAGCATCTAGGAGTTTTGACTTAACATGGTCTGGTAAGGATTGCTCTTTTAACCAGGCATGCCTTTGAATCACTGCTCCAGTCATAGCTGATCTAAAAGAAGCCTCCAGTGCATCAAAGCCACATTTTAAAAAATGATTACTGACCTGCTGAGAGTTATGTACCAATTCCTGAAGGGACTTACGGTCCATAGGTTCAGGAGAGGACGTTTTTTTATTTAGCTGGTCTAATAAAAATTCCTGGTACTATATCATGTGAAATTGACAGTTTAAGGCCCTGGCAGAAAGAGTAGCAGATGTATAAACTTTTTTACCCCATCTCTCCAATGCTCTAGATTCCCTTTCAGAGGGAAGAGGGTTTTGGCAGAGGCAGCTGCAACACCCTTAGGCCCCTGAGAAATGGTTTCTGGGTCTGCAACATGAGCCTTATACAAGTGGTAGTGAGAGTCCGGGACCCTGTAATATCTGTCAGGCTTTGCAGGGGCGGAGGAAGAGAATCAGGGGCAGTACTGGCATCATTATATGCATCATCAACAACAGATAGTACAGGAGGTATGGCTAAAGGCCTGTGCTGTGGTAAATGTAAAAAAGTCCTTAGCCTTTTCCTTGAATCTGAAAAATCCTGGCCCTGCCATTGGAAGTGTTCCCTCATAGAGTGTAGGGTTTCCCCAAAAGAAAATTCTTCAGGAGGAGAAGCAGAAGGTATGGAGTTCTTCTGCATCAGAATCCTCATAAGGTGAATATGGGCCTTCCTGATGGTCAGATAAATCTGAGCCATCTGAGGAATAGTCTGAAGAGAGAGGTTCAGGTGGTTCCGTCCTAGGTCTCTTATCTGCAGGGGGTTGAGAGGCCCTGTCTGGGTGAGGTTGGGACCCCCTGATCAAAGAAATAAGGTCCTCAGCAAGGCTGAGTATCTGGGAACTAGAAGTAGGCCTGTGAGAGGGAGCTTTAGTAGGTAAGGCCTTGGAAATTTTGGCTGCTTTAGCCCTGGAAAAGGCCTTGATAGACATAGAAGCAGGGGGTCTAGCAGCCCCACGTGCAGGAGTAGAGATGTCTAAAGGTATAGTGTCTGACAAATCCTGGGTGACTGCTTCTGCAGCAGTAATATCTGAAGCCGATTCAGCCATGGCCTGTGTGGCCTCGGTTATCGGAGGCATGCGAAAATTCAGTGATGGCAGCAGAACAAAAGGGCGATAAAAAGAAAGTCATATGGAACAAAGGATCATTTCTTGTTAAATAAAGTCATAGTGGAAAACTGTAAAAAGGGGAAAAATCTAAATATGGCATGGACTGACCACAAAAAAGCATTTGAAGGATAAAAGAGTGCTTGGAAATGTATAGGATACACCCTACACTGATCGACTACATTATAGTGACCATGAAACAGCGGCAGACCATTCTGAAATTAAGCCAAGATAAAGGACAAATTATTATCCCAGGGATAAAAATTAAAAGGGGGTTATTCCAGGGTGACTCTGTCACTGCTGCTCTTTTTGTCTTGCCCTTAACCCATTAAGTTGTCTACTTAACAGCTTAGGCCATGGCTATAATTTGGCTCTTAGAAAAACACAAAGTCTAAAGACTTCTCATCTTCTCTTTGTCGATTTATAACTGTACAGCTCATCAGATGAAGAAGTGAAAGCACAGTTGCAGGTTGTCAAAACTTTTTCAGATGATATTAGAATGTCATTTGGTCTTGACAAATGTGCAACAGCAACCTTTAAAGCAGGAAGACTGCAACACCAGGAAAACATCAGTTTGGGACAAAAATGTGATATAAAAGAAAGTACAGTTGTGTATACCTACCATAAATGTAGATGTTCCAGTGTCTTCACTGTTGCAGTCATAACTGTAGGGTACTCCTGCCGGCAGGCAGCCCGAGGTCGGCCAGAATATCAAAGTCTGGGTCCGGCGCCATCTTCTCCAGCCTTTCTTGCCCCTGATGTCAGAAGCCCCCATAAAAACAAAAGGTGTCCCAAGGGAAACACAAATACACCAGAAAGGTAGTGGAAAAGGAACACAGTAAGCAAATAGAAACAAGAGGGGTCTGGAGGGAGGGAAACACCGACTGCAACAGTGAAGACACTCGAACATCTACATTTATGGTAGGTATACACAACTGTACTATGTTCTTCGTGTTTCACTGTTGCAGTCATGACTGTAGGGTAGAATCCCAAAGCTGAGAACACGGGAGCAGGATATGAAGAAGAAGGAGCAGCTAGAAGACCCTGAAAGGCAGCAGAGGCAAAGCCTGCCCTAGACTTAGAGTACAAAGGGAGGTTATAGTGCTTGGAAAAAGTATGCACAGAGCTCCAAGTGGCAGCCTCCAGAATGTCCCTGGTAGGAACTCTTCTGAGAAAGGCTGCTGAAGTGGCAGCTGCTCTAGTAGAATGAGTCCTGACGGTACCTGGAATCTGTTTTCCATAAAGAGAGTAACAATATCTTATTCCATGAGCAATCCATTTGGAAATAGTTTGCTTAGAAATAGCTTTACCTAGAGAACTGGAAGCAAAAGAAATAAGCAATTGATCTGATTTTCTGAAACTTTTAGTTTTGTCCAGGTAAAAACAAAGTTGCCTGTGTACGTCCAATGAATGCAAAATCCTTTCCCCCTTATTTTTGGGTTTTGGAAAAAAGGTAGGAAGGTGAATAGTCTGATTTAGAGCCACTCTAGAAACTACCTTAGGCATAAAAGTAGGATTGGTCCTCAAGGAAACTCTGTCCTGATGGAAGATGAGGTATGGTTCCATGGCCATGAGGGCTTGTAACTCAGACACCCTTCTGGCAGAAGTCAAGGCCAACAAGATAGCTGTCTTCCAGGATAAGAACTTAATGTCCGCAGAGGCAGCAGGCTCAAAAGGAGGCAAAGTAAGCTTTTCCAAGACATAGTTGAGATCCCAAGGAGGGACAGGAGGAGTTCTAGGAGGTTTTAAATTCTTAGCTCCTCTCAGAAATTGCCTAACCAACTGGTGTGAAAAAATGGGAGGATCACAATTGAAATGTGCCGAAATAGCAGAAGCATGAACTTTAATGGAAGAAAATGAAAGACCTTTAATCAAAAGGTCTGAGAGATAAAGTAAAATAGATGAAATATCAGGTATTAAAGGATCAGAGCCACGAGCCTGCATCCAAATACAAAATCTTTTCCATTTAGAAGCATAAGATTTCCTTGTACTAGGACACCTAGCTTCCAAAAGAACATCCAAAACTTGTTTAGGAAGAGAAGAAGGAATCAATTGCCTTTGATGAGCCAAGCTGCCAGACAGAGAGTCTTGATTTGAGAGTGAAATACCTGACCCTGATGCTGGGACAGTACAGAATGGGTCAGAGGAAGACTCCAAGGAGGTTCCAAGCAAAGGTGCAGTAGAGTAGGGTACCAAAACTGACAAGGCCAATTTGGAGCTATCAAAATGATCAGTCTGGGTTTGTCTTGCTTTATCTTCAGCAATACCCGAGGCAGAAGAGGAAGAGGAGGGAAGGCATATCCCGAAAGATTCCTCCAGCTGAAGGACAGGGCATCCACTTTCCAAGCTGTTTTGTGGAAGGACCTGGTGCAAAAGAGAGGCAACTGATGGTTGAGATGGGATGCAAACAGATCTATCTGAGGACAGCCCCAAACTGCAGTTATCTTGCTGAATACGTTGGGGTCCAAGATCCATTTGTGAGGATCCAAAATGTTTCTGCTTAGGCTGTCCGCTAAGAGATTCTGTTTTCCAGGAATGAACTGTGCCTGAAGATCCAGATTCAAATTTAGGGCTGTGTCCCATAAGGTCATGGCAAGTCTGCAAAGGAGGTAAGAGTGACAGCCCCCTTGCTTGTTTATGTACCACATGACTGTGGTATTGTCTGTTCGAATTAGCAGAGGTCCTGGCTTCAAAAGAATCTGGAAGGCTAGAATAGCATTTTGGACTGCTAACATTTCTTTCAAGTTGATGTGCCATAGAAGGTGTTTGTTTTTCCAAGAACCCTGTTGGCATTTGTCTAGAAAATGAGCTCCCCATGCATAATCCGAGGCGTCCATGGTTATGATCTGAGTAGGTTGAGGTAGACGAAAGGGCTTGCCTTCGTTCAAAACATACGCCCTGGACCACCAAAGGAATTCCTTCTGGAGGCAGGGAATCAGTGGAATCATTGTATCCAGACTGTGGCAATGTTGAGACCATACACTCTTTAGGTACCATTGAAGTTTCCTCATGTGAAGCCTCGCATTTGGAATCAACAGGATGCAAGAGGCCATGTAGCCCAGAGCCTGCAGGAATTTCCTTGCAGTGAGCTGAGTCAATGCTGCCAAGGTCTTGAAGATTGAAGCCAGCTGTAACTGTTTTTCTGGAGTGAGGAATGCCTTCTGTAAACTTGTGTCCAAAAGAGTTCCCAAGAAGGTCATTCGTTGAGAAGGAATCAAATGTGACTTTTTTGTGTTCACTGAGAATCCCAGTAGTAGGAGAAGACGAACAAAATGCAGGTGCTGAAGTAGAAGGTCTTTGTTGTCTGTCTGAATTAGACAGTCGTCCAGATAGGGGTAAATCTGAATCCCCTGAAGTCTGCAGTAAGCTACTACTGGAGCCAGGCATTTGGTAAAAATTCTGGGTGCAGTAGATAAGCCAAATGGCAGTACAGAGAATTGGAAGTGTCTCGAGCCTGCCTTGAATCTGAGGTACTTTCTGCATTGTAGCCTTATGGGGACGTGTAAGTAAGCCTCTTTTAAGTCCAATGTTACCATCCAAGCATCTTGTGAGAGCATTGGAAGAAGTTGTTGAAGTGTAAGCATCTTGAATTTTGGAATTTCCAAAAATGTGTTTAATATTGAGAGGTCCAGAATAGGTCTCCAGGAGTTTTGTTTTCTTGGGACCAGAAAAAGTCTAGAGTAAAAACCTTTCCCCACCTCTAGAGGTGGAACAGGTTCTATGGCTCTTAAGGCTAATAAAGCATCCACTTGATTTAAGGCCTCTGTCCATTGATGTTTTGGCAGATCTGGCCAGCCGGAAGGCCTTGGCAGAGTGTGAAAGTGGAATCTGTAACCTTTCAAAATCACGTCTAACACCCATTTGTCCTCAGTAATGCGAGTCCAATTTTTGTAAAAAAGAAAGTTTTCCTCCGAGAGGGGCATCCAGGAAAGGAGGACCTGAAGCCCAACAGAGGGAGTCATTGAGTCTGCTTTCTTTGGGTTTGAGATCTGTCTTCTCCCCTTCTAGGTGAAGAAGTAGTCCACTGTCTAGATCTGTAAGAGGCCTGAGCCTGCGCCCGACCTCTGGAGCGTCTATATCTTCCCCTTTGAGGCCTGTCAGAGGTGGGAAAAGACCAATTTCTGGAGGGCCAATTTCTGGAAAATCTAGGAGGCTGTACTTGCAAGAAATCTTTTACAGTCTGCATAGACTTGGCTTTTTCTTCCATCTTTTTAATAACCTCCTCAGCCTTAGACCCAAATAAGACATCCTGCTGAACAGGGGCATCTAGCAATTTTGCCTTAACTTGTTCAGGTAAATTCTGCTCACGGCCAAGCATGTCTCCTGATAACAGTACCAGAGGCAGCCCTGCAAGAAGCCTCTAAGGCATCAAAACCACAATGTAAACTATGTTTGCTAACTTGTTCAGTAGCATGCAACACATCCTGTAATTCCTTGTCCTCAGCACATGCAGGAAAAGTAGAAATCCTTTGTTTTAAAACAGATAAAAGAAACTGTTGATACTTAAACATGTGAAACTGGCAATTTAAAGCTCTAATAGAAAGGGTAGCTGAAGTATAAACCTTTTTCCCCACCTGTCCAAGGCACGAGAATCCTTTTCAGAGGGGATAGGATTCTTAGAGGAGGCGGCCTTAGCAGCCTTGGAACCCTGCGAAATAGTTTCAGGATCAGCAGAAGGGTTCTTAAATAAGAATTGATGGGAATCAGGGACCCTGTAAAATCTATCAGACTTAGAAGGAGCAGGCGGCATGGAATCAGGATTCAAGTTAGCTTCAGAGAAGGCATCATCCACAATGTCAAGTACAGGAGGAATAGCCAAAGGCCTGTGCTGAGGGAGAAGAAGAAATTCCCTAAGTCTCTTTTTGGAAGCAGAATAATCCTGACCTTCCCAATGAAAATGCTCCCTCATCTCATGCAAGGTTTCCCCAAAAGAGAAATCTTCAGGGGGGGGGAGGCAGAGGGAACAGAATCCTCAGCATCCGAATCCTCAAAAGGAGGAAAAGAGTAATCCTGATCAGAGGAAGAAACAGAAGATACAGAAGCCTGATCAGAGGAATCATAAGGGATGTCCTGTCTAGGCCTCTTCTCAGGAGGAGGGCGAGAGCCCCTAATCATAGTTAATAAATCCTCAGCCATCCGTAGTAATTGCTTCTGAGTCTTAGGAGCTGAATCCGAAGAAGATTGAGCAGAAGGTCTGGGTTTAACAGGAGTCTTTGACTTAGCCTTTGTCTTTGTGGAAATAGTAATGTGTGAAGGCCTGAAGACCCCCTGAGAAGCCGGTAGCTGCACAGCGGTTCCGGACCCATCTGAAGGAGCGACGTCCGAAGGTCCTGCAGCAGACAAATTACTAGGCCTAGATGGCTCCCCATGTGAGTCCGTGTCGGCCATCAGTTCTGAAGTGGCGGACGACAGGGGCTGCAAAAGCGCCTCACTGACGACCGCCGAACCCGAAGCTGGCTCCGGCTGCAAAGTATCCTGTTTGGACCTCAGAGGCCTGTCCTTGTCTTTGCGTTTCTTCTGTATTCCAGTAGTCGGTAAAGTATCCGACGACATCCTATAATTAAATCGTCTACCGAAGTAATTCAAGGCCCAATCGTACCTACGCTTAATAGTGCGAGAATTAAACCTGGCACAGAACAGACAGCAAGAAACGTCATGGTCAGGGCCTAAGCAAGGTAGACAGTAAGAGTGGAAATCTTTATGAGGTATTTGTTTTCCACACGATACACAATTATTAACTTTTTCTGACATCGGAGGAGCAAGAAAAAAGTTTCCCCAATGGGGTACTTAGCTTTGAGAAGAGAAGTAGAAAACTTCGGACCGATGACAATCACACCACGTTGTCTTGAAAACGCCAACCAACAACTAGCGAACTGCTTTGCACCGCACGGCAAGAAAGACTGGAGAAGATGGCGTCGGCTGTCAGCTTTATACCCATGCGCTCTGACGTCAGGGTTCTAGCTGATACAGCCGACGCTGGACCCAGACTTTGATATTCTGGCCGACCTCGGGCTGCCTGCCGGCAGGAGTACCCTACAGTTATGACTGCAACAGTGAAACACTAAGAACATCTTGAGCAAGAGAGACTGCATAAATATTTTGGAATTGATGAAGTATCAGCAACAAAACATGAACAAATGCAAATAAAAATATAGTGAGAAATACTTTAGAAGACTTAAATTAATCCAGAAAACAGTGTTGACATCTAGGAACAAAATCCTGCTCTTCCTGTCCTAACGTACAGTTTTGGAATGAATGATTGGCCCCAAAACGTGCTGGACAGATTAGATAGGAAAACTAGAAGGATGCTTCATGCTCACCAAATGATCTATAAAAATCCATGCATACCAAGATTATATACTCCCCACTCCGAAGGAGGGATGGGCCTCCTTGAAATTGAGTACATGTATAGATCTGCAATCGTGGGACTCGCACATATCTGCTGACCTCACAAGACCCAAACATAGTGAAAGTCTTGAAATATGAGGAGAATAATTCTAAGATGATTCCTCTGCTTAATCTAGCAGAAGCATATCTGCATCAAGCAGGAATGGAAATCAAATCACATGTAGATAAAAATCAGGCAGCAACTGAATGTGCCCAAAAAACAAAAGAAAGAATATAAGGTGAAGGATCAGATGAAAAGGCAAGAAATGTGGAAAATGCATAAATATAGTTGCAAGTATAGAAAACTTTTGGAAGAACCTTATGTTGATCAGGAATGAATGCAGGAATGGATAAGGAGAGGGGAATTTAAACCAAGAGATGAAAGGCTAATGCTGGTGGCCGAAGATAGTGGGCTATGTACACACTGGTTTACAAAGTCCATTGAACATGTGGAAGAAACGGACAAATGTAAGTTTTGCAAAACCGAATTGGAAACAGTTACATACCTTGTTGCTGGCTGTGACATACTAATGACAAAAAGACCGTATACTGAAAGGCATAATAATGTGGCAAGGCTGTTGCACTAGGGATTGTACAAACGTTAAGGTACTGAAGTGGCTGAAAAACACTGGAAACATGAGCCACAAAGCATCACAGAAAATGATGAAGTCTACATCACATGGGATCATCCATTATCAACAGTTCAAAAGACAGATGCTAGAAAAACGGATATAGTGGTTCAAGAAAAGACAAAAATAGCAATGATCACTGAAATCTCCACACCCAGTGACTACAGTGTCCTGCTTACAGAGAGACACAAAGTTAAAGGATTTGCTAGCAAAAACGAGAGCAATGTGGAAGAAATATACCCAGACATTCCAACAGTAGTAGGAGCAACGAGTCTTATAAAAAAAAAAGAGAGTCTACAATCATATTTAAATATGCTACCAATACATGGAACTCCGTATGATTTGAGAAGGAGTCATTACTGGGCACAATGCGGGTGCTGTGAAGGCACTTTTGGCTGACATCAAAGAGTGAAACAATACTAATTTCATGAACTTTAAATCGCACTTTGACTTAAGAATGGGGTCCATTCCCATCATGACATTAGAACCCAAAGGATTTGGAGAAATTAAAGAGAGAGTAACCTAAGCTAATAAAGTAGATTAACATAACTTAATAACATGAGAAAACAAAGTAAATAATCTAGAAAGTCCCTTGAGAATGGTCCTAGCAATGTCTGTTCTGGGTCTAGAAAAATGATGCAGTTTTTGATGCTTTGTAAATGTAAAGAAGATAAAACTGCGGTCTCTAGAATACTCCTAAAATCCACCCCTTTACAGAAAGGCAAAGAAGCCACCAAAGCTCTGATAGAGTGGGTCCAAATCCTGACTGGACACGCTCTGTTACAAGTGAGAATAACAAAAAAAAAAGCACGAGACAACCATTTCAAAATCATCGGATTACACACTAGTTGTCTGTTCCTCTTACCTTCAGAGAAGGCAAATAGCTGATCAGTTTTCTTGAAGGACTGAGTTCTGTACAAGTAGTATCTGAGCTGCCTGTGGATATCCGGAATATGAAGAATTATTTTTCCTTTGTTCTTGATTCTGGAAAGAAGACAGAGAGATTTATAGACTGGCTTCAAGGTAAACTACAGAAAGTACAGTTTTGTACCTACCATAAATGTAGATGTCCGAACTGGATAGCATCTGCAGTCATAACAAGTGGGTTGTCCTGTCGTCAGGCAGCCCTGCAGTCGGCCGGATTCCAAAGTCCGGGTCCGGCTTCGGCTGATGTCGCACTCCACCCGACGTCATCTCTGTTGGTCTTCGGGTATAAAAGCATCAGCCGACGCCATTTTCCTCAGTGTTTCTTGCCCCAGATGCCAGTAGCCCTCTTGCAGGCTAAAAATTTGGATAGATGCCAATGTTTCCAAATAGATAGAGGTAAACACAACAATAAGCATATATGTACATATATACAAACAAATACACCATAAAGACTCCCCAACAGCTAGCTATTAGGAGGGTAAACACCCTAGGAGTACCACAGAGGGAAGGAGGGAGGTAATCCTGACTGCAGATGCTATCCAGTTCGGACATCTACATTTATGGTAGGTACAAAACTGTACTATGTCCTTCATGGATGCATCTGCAGTCATAACAAGTGGGTAGAATCCCATAGCCAACTAGGGAGGAGGATAAAGGTAGATTATGGTGTGTTTAGGATCCCTTGCAGTACAGCAGTGGCAAACCCTGCTCGGGATCTGGAATATAGAGGCAAATTATAATGCTTGGCAAATGTATGCACGGAGGTCCAAGTAGCCGCCTCAATAATGTCTTTGGTTGCCACTCCTCGTAAGAAGGCTGTGGTAGTGGCTGTTGCCCTTGTAGAATGAGGTCTTATGTTCTGTGGAATTGGTTTTCCATGGAAGGAGTAACAGTATCGTATGCAATTTCCTATCCATTTGGAGATTGTCTGTTTGGAAATAGCTTTTCCTTCCCTTCCTGTTGCATAGGCTACAAAAAGTTGGTCAGTCTTTCTGCTATTTTTGTTCTGTCCAAGTAGTAGCGTAGCTGTCTATGTACATCCAAGGTATGCAGTATTCTTTCCCCTCTGTTTTGTGGGTTGGGAAAGAAGGTAGGTAGGTGGATTGCCTGGTTTAAAGACACTCTGGATACCACCTTGGGCATAAATGTAGGATTAGTCCTCATGGACACTCTATCTTGGTGGAAGATTAGGAAGGGTTGCACTGCCATTAAGGCCTGTAGTTCTGAAACCCTCCTTGCTGAAGTAATTGCCAGTAGGAAAGCAGTTTTCCATGACAGGTGTTGTAGGTCTGCTGTTGCTGCTGGTTCAAAGGGTGATAGTGTCAACTTTTCTAGCACAAAGTTTAAATCCCAAGCTGGTAATGGTTGTTTCCTTGGAGGTTTTACATTCTTGATTCCTCTGAGGAACTGCCTGAGCAAAGGGTGAGAAAAAACAGGTGGATCAAAGCTGTATTCTGCTGAAATAGCTGATGCATGTATCTTGATGGAGGAGTAGGACAGGCCTGAATGAAGAAGTTCGGCCAGATACTCCAGAATGTTAGGCATATCTATGTTTGACACATCTTTTCCTCTTTCCGTACTCCAAATGACAAACCTTTTCCATTTTCCAGCATAGTTCCTTCTTGTTGAAGGTCTGCGTGCTTCAAGAATAATGTCTTTAACTCTTTGGGAAAGTTCTGGATTAGCTGCTGCTATGTGATGTTCCATGCAGTCAGTTGCAGCGTTTTAGGTTTGGATGTATGATGCTGTAGTTGTTCTGAGTTAACATCAAAGGCATCAGGGTATTGGCCACATATTGTTCCGAGACATGCTCTTCAGTAGTGGGTACCAGTGTTGTCTTGGCCAGTTTGGAGCTATCAGGATTATCCTTGGACGTTCTTCCTTGATTTTTAGTAGTACCTTGTGTATCAAAGGAAGAGGTGGGAATGCATATGCTGTTAGGCCTTTCCAGTTGAAGGAGAGTGAGTCCACTTTCCATGCTAGTGGGTGGAATGTCCTTGTGCAGAATTTTTTGAGCTGGTGATTGAGAGGTGATGCGAATAGGTCTATCTGTGGCATTCCCCATTTCTTCGAGATGGTCTTGAAGATGTCCGGGTGCAGCTTCCATTCGTGGGCATCCGGAGTGGTTCTGCTTAATATGTCTGCTAGAGTATTGTCTTTCCCGGTACAAATATTGCCTGTAACTGAATGTTGTAGCTGAGTGCCAGGGTCCACAGCTCCAAGGTCATTCTGCATAGGGGTATGAATGAGTGCCTCCCTGTTTGTTGATGTACCACATGACTGTGGTGTTGTCTGTCCTTATCATCAACTGGCCCTCTTTGAGAAATGGTTTGAACTTTTGGATTGCCAGTTTTACTGCCAGCATTTCTTTTAGATTGATGTGCAGGTGAAGTTGATCCTGTGTCCACAATCCTTGCACGCATTTGTCCAGCATGTGGGCCCCCCCATCCTAGGTCTGAAGCGTCTGTTGTGATGGTCTGGCTTGGTTGACATCTGCGAAAGGGTAGGCCTGGGTTTGACTGGCATGCCTGAGCCCACCATAGGAACTCCTGTTTTAAGCATGGGATTAGTGGGATTTCTGTTTCTAGACTGTGTCTGTGTTGGGACCATAAATTCTTTAGGTACCACTGTAGTTTCCTCATATGTAGTCTGGCAAATGGGACCAAGATTATGCATGATGCCATGAAGCCCAAGGCCTGCAGAACTTTTCTTGCTGTTAACTTGTTCAGTTTTGTTAGTGCCAAGAAGTAAAGAGGAAGTTCTTTTGTTTTTCTGTAGTCAGGAATGCCATTTGTTGTACTGTGTCCAATTCAGCCCAAGAATGTCCTTGTTTGGGATGGTATCAGCCTTGACTTTTGTAAATTGACTGTGTATCCCAGTCCTTGTAGCAAGTAAATGACCCTTTGTAAATCTGTTGTCAGCTTGCTTTTGTTGTCCCTTGTAGCAGGCAGTCGTCCAGGTATGGGTAAATTTGAATTCCTGTAGTCTGCAATGGGCGATTACTGATGCCAGGCATTTTGTGAATACTCTGGGCAGTAGATAAGCCAAAGGGCAATGCTGAGAATTGATAGTGCTCTGATCCTGCAAGAAATCTGAGGTATCTTCTGCAGATTGGTCGAATGGGGACGTGCAGGTATGCCTCCTTGAGATCTAGAGTTACCAGCCAAGACTCCTTGCCCAGCATGGGAAGAAGTTGCTGTAGGGTCAGCATTTTGAATTTTGGGACAATGATGTATGTATTTAAGGTGGACAGGTCGAGAATTGGTCTCCAACTTTTTCCTTTCTTGGAACTAGGAATAGTCTGGAGTAGAACCCTTTCCTTGTTCTGCTGTTGGCACTCTTTCCACAGCTCTCATGTTTGCTAACTCCATTATCTGGCGTAGAGCCTCTGTTTTTGATTTGGAGGTAGATTTGGCATTCCTCTTTTGACTGGTAAAGTGTGGAAGTGAAACCGGTAACCTTGATCTATGGTTTGTAAAATCCACTTGTCTTTTGTTATGTAGTGCCAGTTCTTTGAAAATAAGGTTAACTTTCCGCCTAGAGGAGCTGCTATTTGTTCCCTGGTAGGCGGATTTAGGATTAAGTCACTGTGGTTGTGCTGATGTAGTGGCAGTGGCTGTGTCTGTGCCTCTGTTGTTACCTTGCCACTGTCGTCCTCTGTAGGCACCTCCTCTGGATTGGTTTCTGCCTCTGGAACGCCTATTCCTGCCCCTTTGAAATTTTGTGGGGTCAGGAAAGGACCAATTTTGGCAGGCCAGTTCCTGCTAAACCTTGGGGTTGAACCTGCAAGAAATCTTTAACAGTTTGAACAGATTTTGCCTTTTCTTCCATTTTCTTCATAACCTGCTGGGCAGGTGTACCAAACAAACTTGTCTTGTCCATAGGAGCATCTAGCAACTTAGCTTTAACATGATCCGTAAAGCTTGTTCCTTTAGCCATGCATGCCTTCTTATCACTGTGCCTGTCATGGCTGATCTAAATGAAGCCTCCAGTGCATCATAGCCACATTTTAAGGAATGGTTGCTAACCTGTTGTATGTTATTTACCATCTCTAATACATATTTCTTATCAAGAGATTCATCAGTGGTTAGTTTTTAGTTAACTGATCAAGCATAAACTCTTGGTATTGTATCATGTGAAACTGACAGTTTAAAGCTCTAGCTGAGAGAGTAGCTGAAGTGTAGACCTTTTTACCCCATCTGTCTAGTGACCTTGCTTCCCTTTCAGAAGGAATAGGGTTTTTAGCTGTGGTCGCGGCTACTGCCTTGGGACCCTGGGATATAGTTTCTGGGTCTGCAAGTGGGGCCTTGTAAAGGTGGTGATGAGTATCTGGCACCCTGTAAAATCTGTCTGGTTTGGCAGGGGCTGGGGAGCAAACATCATTGAAAGCATCATCCACCACAGAGAGAACAGGAGGTATAGCTAAGGGCCTGTGCTGTGGGAGGTGCAGAAAGGTCCTAAGTCTTTTCTGAGTCTGAAAAATCCTGTTGCTGCCATTGGAACTGTTCTCGCATGGCATGCAAGGTTTCCCCAAAGGAGAATTCTTCTGGTGGGGAAGCAGTTGGAATGGATTCTTCAGCATCAGAATCTTCAAAATTGGAGAAGGGAGCCTCAGGCTGGTCAGTTATGTCTGATTCCTCAGCAGAATCATCAGAAGCCACTGGCTCAGGGGGCTCTGGCCTAGGTCTCTTCTCTGGGGCTGAGAGGCCCTGTCTGGGTGAGATTGAGATCCTCTAATTAAAGAAATTAAATCTTCTGCCAAAGAAAGCATTTGAGAACTAGAAGAGGCCTGGATGTGGGGGTTTAACAGGCACTGTTTTAGTAGTCTTGGCTGCTTTAGCCCTGGCGAAGGCCTTAATGGACATGGCAGCTGGAGGCCTAGCAGCACCACGTGCTGGGGTAGAGACATCCAAGGGGATGGTGTCTGATAAGTCAACCACCGTAGTGGGTAAAATTTCTGAGGTCGATTCAAGAGTTGTAGCAGGGGCCTCAGTTGTAAGAGTAGGTTCAGCTGTACTTTGAGCAGTTTTCTCGGTTTCGGCCGAAACCGAGACACTCGCGGTTTGCTTTACCGTGTTTTCAGCCGAAACCGCGGACCGCGAGTGTCGGTCTTTATCTTTGCGTTTTTTGGGGGTAGTCAGAGGATCCGACGGCATAATGTACGCAAAATCAGAACAGAAAAACTGTTCTGCAAACTCCGACCGACGCCTAAGCGTTCGTCGGTTGAAAGAGGCACAGGCCGAACAGGCTGCTACGTCGTGGGCTGGGCCTAAACAAGGCAGACAGTAAGAGTGGAAATCTTTATGAGGTATTTGTTTCCCACAGGTTAAACAATTGTTAACTTTTTCTGACATCGGCTGAGGCAAGAAAGAGTCCCCAACGGGTACTTAGCTTTAGAAGTCTTCAAGTAGTATTCGCAGAAGTAATCTCTGGATCCGACCGACCGGCACTTGCGAACAGCTCCTGCTGCAGGCGGCGCGCGGCAAGAAAGACTGAGGAAAATGGCGTCGGCTGATGCTTTTATACCCGAAGACCAACAGAGATGACGTCGGGTGGAGTGCGACATCAGCCGAAGCCGGACCCGGACTTTGGAATCCGGCCGACTGCAGGGCTGCCTGACGACAGGACAACCCACTTGTTATGACTGCAGATGCATCCATGAAGGACATCCACTTTAGCCATAAAAGAAATCTACTCTCAAATAAACCCTGCCCTTATGAAAAACGAGTCAAGGTTGACTCACCATCAGAGTTTGCAACTCAGATACCCTTCTTGCAGAAGTCAGAGTAATAACTAATACAGTCTTCCATGTCAAGAACCTCAAATCAGTCTGAGAAGCTGTTTCAAATGGAAGATGTGTTAGCTTTTCAAGTACAAATTTAAGATCCCACGCGGAGCCGCTTGTTTTTTAGGTGGACAAGTATGCAAAACTCCTTTCAAAAACTGCATGACTTGAGGACAAGAAGAAAGGGGAGGATCTTTGTGAAGCCAAACAGAAATGGCCGAAACATCAATCTTGACAGAAGAGTATGAAATGCCAAAAGACAATAACTCACACAATCAAGACACTGAGGCAACTAGACAGAGTCCTGGTTGTTGGAATGTTACCAACTAAAACATCTTTTCCATTTACACATGTATAGTAGCAGGTCTTTTAGTCTCCTTCAGTACCTGCTGAACGTCTTTAGGAAAATTCTATAATCCCCATAGTCAGCTGAAGAGCTTTCAGGTTGGGATGCAGCAATCCCAATCATGAGTTAGCAAACCTGGTGTGTTGGGAAGCTTGTGGTAATTGCCCTTGGCAAGTTGCAAAAGGAGGGAAAACCACAATTGCCTAGGCCAAAAGGGAGTCACCTCCACAGCTTTTACAGAGTCCTTCTGGGTCTTAAAAAAAAAAACTAAATATCAGTGGAAGGCGTGGAAAAGCATAGACAAACATTATTTTCCGTGGAAATAAGAAAACATGTCTTCCAGGCCTGTTTACAAGGAATCTTGGATCAGAATTTCTTTATAGGTTCATAGGTTCATACTAGGCTATCTGCCCGAGGGCATTTACAAGCCTAGCCCATAGTTTTGTGGCTTACGCCACCCCTTTAGTATGGGGAACTATACCCATTATTTTGCTGTGCCTCTGTCGAGCAGTGACACTGAGGTAATCCCTGGGGTATATCTGCGATCTCCCATCCATTGGTCAAGATTTCTCTTGAACAAGGCCAGCGAGGTGCTCTGCCTCACATATACCGGGATTTTATTCCACAGCATAGGGAGTCTTTGGGTGATGAATCTATCCCTCCAGCACGCCCTATTAATAGCCGTGTCGAGGTTTAAGTCTCCGCCCTTGTGGCTCTGACGGATCTAGATTTTTGAGGTGAAGCATATTCATCAAATCTGGGTTTGACATGGCCTTGTATGTTAGGCAAAGGTCACCTCTGAGCAAGCGTGGCGACTGAATAGAGCTGGAGTTCTTTCAGTCGGGCAGCATAGGACAGATGTTTGAGACCCTTTATCCTTTTGGTGAGGAACTTTGTGGCCTCTCCAGCTGCTGCAAGTGTCGGGTCAGATACATTCCGAATGGGGCATTGTACTCAATCATTGGTCTGATGAGTGATGAGTATAGGGAGACTATGACCTCCCTTGATCTAGATGAGAATCCTTCATGATAAGGTGGGCAATGTAGAAGGTCTTCCTAACTTCTTTAGCTACATGGGTGTCGAATGACAGACTACTATCAACCTGGGTCCCCAGGTCCCTGATAACTTCTTCTGTGCTCAGTGGATTGCCACCTATTTGGTAGCTAGGGGTAACCCTGTTTTTCCCAAGGGTATGACTATGGATTATGTGGCATATAACTATAGGCCATGGCTCTGGCACCAGTTATCCGATTCTGGGAGACCCTTCTGAAGGATATCTGTGTCAGATGTGTTTTCTACTATGGTGCCCAGTTTGCAGTCATCTGCAAACTTTGTCAGCCATAACCCTCCTGTGTTTGCTTGTACTTGGAAAAGTAGATGCCAAACAAGAGTGGGCCCAGGACTGAGCCCTGTGGTACACCACTTGTGACAGGCTTCGAGTCTGACATGGCGCCAGCAACTCTGACCCTGTGGGTTCTGTCACTCAGCCAGTTTGCAACCCATCTTGTGATGTATGGGTTAACATTTAAGCTGATGAGTTTTTCAATGATACCCGAGTGGGGTATTGTATCAAGGCCTTCGCCAGATCGAGGTAGGCTGTATGGACTGCCTTTCCCTCATCAATGGCTTTGGTGACGGTTTCAAAAGTCAACCAAGTTTAGAAGGCATGATCTGCCTTTGACAAAGCCAAACTGGGATGGATCCAAAGTCTGCAAATTCCCTATGTCTTTATTTATGAGGTCCATTATGATCCTCTCCATGGCTTTGCAGATAAGGCTTGTCAAGCTAATGGGCGGTAATTTCCAGGGTCGGTGGAGGCACCGCCTTTGTGAAGTGGGACCACAGTTGCAGTGCGCCACTCCTGGAGTGCGTATCCAGAGGTAAGACTATGATTAAACAGCTGTCCTAGCTGTGGGTTTAATTCCTCGTTGAGTTCATGGAGCACACAGCCGGGACACCATCAGGTCCCATGGATGCTGTGTTTTTGCTTTGGAGAGAGCAGTTCTCACTTGGGGCTGGAGATGTTTGGGGGCTGCAATCGCTTGGTATAGATATCTCCTTTTGGGGAGGGGAGAAGTTTGCACTGAACCTGTCAGCCAGTATGTTGGCAATGTCTGTAGGATCAGTAATCTTCACATCATTTTGAACTAGTTCTGAGCATATCTGGGAGTTTCCTCCCAGGTTTCTAACATAGCTAAAGAAGGCCTTATGATTGTCTTTTGAGTCTTTAGCTATTTTTCTCTCAAAATTTGCTTTGGATGATTTTATGAGAGCTCTTAGTTTTTTACTTATAGTGATCAAGGGTGTCTTACCTTTTAAGGCTTTTGCTCTATCTTGTTGTAGCTTCCTCCTTTTGTTGTAGAGTTTGTTTATGGCTGGGGTCCACCAGACTGGACGCTTGCCTTTGGTACAAAGAGTCTTTGTTTTGCTTGGCATTGCCTTATCCATGCAGTCCTGCAGGTGCTGGTAGAAGGCATTTGTAAGTGATTCAGCGGCTTGAGTACTGTTTTCCGCCGGCTCGGGGGCCTTAAAGGAGACCACACTAGTCTTTAGAAGTGTGAAGTCGGCTTTCGAGAAGTTCTTTACTGTGGTCTGTTTTATTTCAGGTGGGGTGGGATGAGGAACTCCAGCGAGATTAGTTTGTGATCTGATCTCACCAGTGAGGGGTATACTTCGGTGTTGAACATTGTGCTCCCATGTTCGTGATGATGAGATCAAGTATGTTTTCTCCTCTTGTGGGGATGGTGACTAGTTGTTCATGGTATTTGAGTTTATGAATTCCAGGAACTTTTGGGCTAGGGTGTTTGGGCTTGAGTAGTGTTCCCAGTCTATATTAGGGTAATTGAAGTCACCTAGTATGATGGTGTTTGGTGATACATTTATCCCCTCTAGTGTTTTCAGGAAGGCCATGTGAGGTTCCTGAGTTTGTGAGGGTGGCCTGTAACATGCTACAATTTGCAGAGCAGTCTTGCCTATGGTTAATTGCACCTGGATGGTCTCCGATGCATCGCGTTGCCACCAGTCTTGAGGTGTGGGTGTCCTTGATGAATATGGATACCCTCCTTTCTTGGTATTGTCCGGATTTTGGGGCCGGAACGCATGATAAGAGGTAAAACCTGATAGTGCTGGGGTGCTCTCAGGAGCCTTGAACCAGGTTTCTGTCACTGCACAGACATCGATGTTCTCCATACTGAGAAGGGCCTCGAAAAGTGCATTTTGAGATTTAGACTTCTGGCATTGAGCAGCATAACCCTTAGTTTTTTCCTTTTTGTGTTCTAGGGTGGTAGATTTAGAATTTGAGCCTTGCCTAAAAAGGCACTATGGGGTGGCAAGAGCCTTTGCCAATATCCGAATCCCAGGGTGACAGGTGCAAGCCGTCCCTTGCGGCAGCGTGGCTTGTCCAGCATGTCATCCCAGGCAGACAGACATTGATCCCCTTTGAATGACACCAGAGTTTAAGCCAATTGTTAAAGCTGATCATCTTATCTCTGTATTGTGGCATCATTCTTGGTGAAGGTAGGATACTGCTCAAGGTCAGGGTCATACCTGCCTGGGCTACATAATCAGAGAGCTCCTCAATGTCTCTTTTCATGTAGTCCAAGGAGGTACTTCTCAGGTCGTTTACACCAGCGTGGACAATGACTGAGTCGTATTTGTACCTGCTGTTGAGAGACCTGAGTGCTTGCTATGTGGCGGATTCTAGCCCGACAGGCAGCTTACTGTGACCTTCTCCTTACTCAGTCTGGTGAGCGGACGCCAGTGTGTCTGACTATGGAGTCACCAATGACTAGTGTGTCTGGCATTGTGTTTGGCCTTAAGGGCTGTGACTGTTTGACACTCTGACTGTGAGGTCTATGTGTTGCAGGTGTTGTGTTCTGAGGTGGTGGTTGTTTGGGTGTCTGCTTTGGTGGCCTCTGCTGTTTTGGTAGATTTTTGATCAGAGCCCGAGTATGTCTTTGTGTGTTTATGTGTATGATTTGAGGTTGTGATGGTACTATGTGAGACTGGGTCTATAGTGTGTGTGGTAACCTTCTCCTCCTGACTGGTCTTGCCAGTCCTATGTTGAGAGAGCTCAGCCTCCAGTTTGGCCGTATAGTTGCATCTCTCGCATGTATTTGTGTTTTGTGGGAGGAGGAGAGGGTTGTCTGTGTACATGAGGCAATTGTAACATTGCTTCAATATTCCCAGGTTCACCAGCTGAGCAGGAGAGGACACTAGCAACTGATCCTCGACATGCTAGAAGGACTAGACAAAAAACTTTAAAAGAGATTCGGGGACATGGGTGACCGAGAAATGGGGTTTGCCTTTTGGGGTGCTATCTATAAGAGTGCCGTATCAAGGTAATAAGTACTGTAGGAGCAAGTGCTAGGTTTAACAGATAGAGAAAAGTCTACTTGGAGTCAAGTAGAGATGATCTTTAGGAATTAGAGAAAGTGCTAGTAACAGGGATGCTTAAAGGTAAGATTGAAAGAATGCACTCTGCAGTGTGCACTAGAGAAGTTAGATATGAAAGTAGGTAACTTGAGTTTTACCTGTTTAAAAGTTAAGGTTTAGTGGAGAGTTACTATTTTTAAAACAGCAAGATGGACTGAAAGGGGTGGTTACTTTTGTATTTTGGTACTATGAAATACTGTAGGATGGCCAATAAATTTAAATAATTGAACGGTGGGATTTCAAAAGTGATGGTTTTGTGATTAATCACATAAGCCAGTGAAAGTAGAGAGAAATGAGATATATGGTCAGATTAACATAAGAGGCGGGCAACTAGAAAGACAGTGGTATTTAACAAGACAACTTAAATGGGTGGGAGGGAGGGAAAAAATTCTGCCTGACTCAGAACAGAGAGAGCTGTGGTCTCTTTTGAAGTTTTAATATGCTGTTAAAACAGAATGCAAGCAAAACACAAGGTAAAGAAAACAAACTACAGTATTCAAAATATAGAAAGGCAATACAGAAATACAAAAAATATATTTCTGTATAAAAGAGCCTAAACAGATCTGTTTGAGGTGCTCCCATAGCTGAATCAAATTTTGGAAGATCTCAGGGTGTAATTTACATTTGTGAGGGTCAATTCTGATCCTGCTTTATTAACTTGTCACTACAAAATTTTGTTCTGATGGAATGCATGACACATGAACAAACTGAGATGAGCTGCTACCTCTCCTAGGATATCACAGCAAGTTTGCAAAGGGGACAAGATCTGGTACCCCATCTCTGTTGCTATATTTACTACTTCTAGTATAGCTGGTTTTGATTTTGCTTTTCATTTTCTAGTAATTACTTTTTTGGCAGCCACCATAATTAGACACAGCAAGGCATTACCATGTCTAGGCAATTCCGATTGTGTATCATAGCTCAGAAAAAGATCTCCCTCATCACACCAACTTGCCCACCCAGCATCTCTGACAGTACACCCTGCAGGTAATCCTTAGCCAACTCACCACACTCCCAGAAAATATGTTCTCAATTACGTCTTTCTTCACCATCTCATCTCCAACATTTGCTGTCTACCCGACGAAAAATTCTCTGGAGTTTCTTGGTGTGTAAAAATATCTATGTAAGCATTTCCAAGTAAAAATCCTAAATCTTTTAAACCTTGCTGCATACCTGGGAGATATATATATATATATATATATATATATATATATATATATATATATATATATATATATATATATATATATATTCATTTAGGACCCCCTCCCCTCAATTTCTTTTTCTTTGCCTATACTCAAACATCAATTCTTCATATGGAAGGCAATCTCTAACCTGCAGTCCAAATAAATAACTGAAATTGTGATCTTTAGAAAAGGGGAAAAGCAAACTACATAGGAAAATGGGAATTGTGGGAACAATACATATGGAAGTAATAAGGTTTAAAGGAATTGTGAGAACAACACATACGGAAGGAATAAGGTTTAAAGGAATTGTGGGTCAAAACATACGGAAGGAATAAGGTTTAAAGGAATTGTGGGACAATACATATGGAAGGAATAAGGTTTAAAGGAATTGTGGGAACAATACATATGGAAGGAATAAGGTTTAAAGGAATTGTGGGTCAAAACATACGGAAGGAATAAGGTTTAAAGGAATTGTGGGACAATACATATGGAAGGAATAAGGTTTAAAGGAATTGTGGGAACAATACATATGGAAGGAATAAGGTTTAAAGGAATTGTGGGAACAAAACATATGGAAGGAATAAGGTTTAAAGGAATTGTGGGACAATACATATGGAAGGAATAAGGTTTAAAGGAATTGTGGGAGCAATACATATGGAAGGAATAAGGTTTAAAGGAATTGTGGGAACAATACATATGGAAGGAATAAGGTTTAAAGGAATTGTGGGAGCAATACATATGGAAGGAATAAGGTTTAAAGGAATTGTCGGAGCAATACATATGGAAGGAATAAAGTTTAAAGGAATTGTGGGAGCAATACATATGGAAGGAATAAGGTTTAAAGGAATTGTGGGAGCAATACATATGGAAGGAATAAGGTTTAAAGGGAGGCAGCACTTAAATGAGCTATTAACACTTAACTGAAAATGGGGAGATTATAAGTGATGTATAATACTTGCAACTGGGAGTGTGTCACTATGGTTTGTGATGTAAAATGCTTACAACTAAGATTGTGTCAGTGTGGTTTGTTTTCATTTACATAAATGTATAATCATTAAGCCATCACTTACGATATAGGCAAAGATGTTTCTTGTTAAAAAAAAAAAAAAGGCAGCTATTGAATAATTTATGTTGTGTTGCTTACATTATATGATATACAGTAATATTTGTACGGTATAATGTTTGTAAATGTGAACTTAATACAGTTTCATTACTTTTATATAAATGTAAATTTGCCTATGTCATAGTGATAATACAATAAAGGTGTTTGAAAAAAAAAAGATTTGGTACCCCATGTTTGTTTGCATACCACAGCACTGTGGTTTTATCTGTAAAAACCTGAGGAGCAACCTCTTTTAAACCAGAAATGACTAAGGTTATCAAAGCATTTATTACTACCATAATTTTTTGGATATTTACATGTTTTTGTCTATCCTGTTTGTTCCACTGACATTGCACTTTCACAAATTTTGAAAGAGACCCACACCACACACAAAAGTCTGAAGCATCTGTTGCAACAGACTGAAAAGGAGACCTGGATTTCTGGAAGACGGGTTCACCCACCACAAAATCTCCCTCCTTACAAACCCTAGCACAGGAATCTTAAAAGATAAAGGGCTTTGAGTCCATAATGACCTGAATTTCTTCATGTGAACTCTGTCCAAGGGAATAATAAGAATCATGTAAGCCATGTATTCCAAAATCCTAAGATTCCTTGGCAGATACCAGAATTTGATTGGGGAAAAAAAAATCAGAAAATACGGGATTTCCTACTAGCATGTTTTTAGCCTCCTTCAGTACCTGCTCTAGGTCTTCAGGAAAAAAAGTGCCTAAAAGGTATCAAACTCCTATCATCCAGGTAGTCTTTTAAGTTGGGATGGATCAAGCAACCCCCATCATGTATTAGAGAAAAGCTCTTCCCATGGCAGAATCTAGCAGACATCCCAGGAAAAGCATTCAGTGTGAAGGGATAAGAAGATTTTTGTAAGTTCAATTGAAACCCTAGCCTAATAAGGTATTTCTAAACACTTGTCAATGACTCTTGACAACTGAATAAGAGAGTCTGCTAAATAAAGGGCAATTGTCCACATACAGAAAAAATGTGAATGATATGAAGTCTGCAGTAAGCAATTACTAGAGCCTGACACTTTGTAAACATCCTTGAAGCACTAAGTAGTTCAGAGGGTTGAGACAGAAAAGTAAAAGTGTGAGCTAGATACAGAAAATCCTAAGAAATGCCAGAAATACCAACGGGAACGGGATGTATCAACACAAAGAAACAAAGATGTCAGCTCACCACGAGAACAGCTGATAACCAAGGTAAATAAGTACTGATAAATCACTGCTCAGCCACAGAGATGGGAGAAGCTTCCACGTTAAAATCTCTGGCAAAAAGCATTTAACAGATTAAACATCACAAAATCACAAAGTAGCTGTTAGAGGAAAAGCGCTTTCGGCAGATTGCCTTCTTCAGATCTGGCAATTCTGAATGTCCATGACTTTTTCTTTTACTTTCACTTTTAAGTCTTTTATGGACAATTTCAGGCCAATAAAGCTAACCCCCTCTAGCTGTGGACATGCATGTCTCTGCCTTCTTATCACATCATCAGCACAGCATAAGGGGAATGTATTCCTGCTGAATAACTTTCAGAATACTTTCATCTGAAAAAAATCTGCTGCCACTGAGGAAGATGTTCACTTAGAATGTGAGAGCTTGAGTTTAAAATCCTTCATTAGAGTGGCAGAAAAATAAACTTTCTTCCCCAAATTTGTCAAAAGCCTTCCCATCCTTTACAGAGGGAATGGGATTAGCATTAGCAATCTCTTTTAAACAGATGCATCTTAGATAAGGAATCACTGCAGGGTCTGCTTTAGGGTTCAAATGCCGACACTTGTAAGCCTGAGACACCTTGTATAACCTCACACTTTCTAGGAGCAGGAGGATGACAGTCAGGAGATCATCATATAGAACAGATAAAATAGACTACTTAGAGATGCACCAATATACAACCTTAGACATCTAACCACTCATGTCCTCTCCTCCAACCCCCACCAAACTAGGCTTTGCTGCACACATCATGATTTCTCAATCCTTGATCCCAAACTGTGGGAATCTTTTCCAACTTTAAGGATCATTCTTCTTACCCCAGTTTCTTTTCCCAAATAAAAGCAGACTTCAAGCCTCCAGGAAAACACAATGGCTCTCTCTTTCTGGTCATATAACTTAACCTATTCATTCCCTTCTTCTATCCACATACAGTACAGTTGTGTACACTTACCATAAATGTAGATGTTCGAGTGTATTCACTGTTTCAGTCATTACATTTGGGTTATCTGCCTGCAAGTAGCCCTCAGCCGGCCTGAATATCAAAGTCTTGGATTCCTGCGTCTGATGCTGAGCCTTCTTCCATGACGTCGGGGCATCAGGGGTATAAAACATGCAGCCGGCGCCATTACATCAGTTTTTCTTTTCCCAGATGTCAGGTGCCCCCACAATGGGAAACGATTATATATGTTACACCTCCATCAAAAAGCAAATCCACCAGAAAGCTTAAAACAAGAAGCAAAGGTAGAGTCAAGAGACGTCAGGGGGCTGGAGGGAGGGTAACCACGACTGCAACAGTGAATACACTCGAACATCTACATTTATGGTAAGTGTACAAGACTGTACTATGTCCTTTGTTTCACTGTTGCAGTCATTGCATTTGGGTTGATTCCCAAAGCTAAGGAAGGGAGGAGTAAGTTAGAGAGCTTTAGTGCCAGCTATTAAGCCCTGCAAAACTGCAGTGGCAAAACCAGCTCTGGATTTAGAGAAAATAGGCATGTGCTAATGCTTGGTGAAGGTATGAACAGAGCTCCAGGTAGCAGCTTCTAGGATGTCCCTGGTAGGGACTCCTCTGAGAAAGGCTGTAGAGGAAGATGCGGCCCTGGTGGAATGTGATCTAATCCCCTGTGGGGTAGGTTTTACATGGTGCTTATAGCAGAAATGAATGCAATGGGATATCCATTTAGAAATGGTTTGCTTTGAAATAGCCTTCCACTCTGCCCCTGCAGCAAAGGCAACTAGCAGCTGTTCAGATTTTCTGAGAGGCTTAGTCCTGTCCATATAAAATCTAAGTTGTCTGTGCATGTCCAAAGAGTGCAGTATTCTCTCTCCTTTGTTTTGTGGATTCAGGAAAAAGGTAGGCAAATCAATGGACTGATTTAGAGCCACACTAGACACCACCTTGAGCATAAAGGAAGGACTGGTCCTGAGGGAAACCCTGTCTACATGGAAGATAATGTAGGACTCCACTGCCATGAGGGCCTGAAATTCAGACACTCTTCTCGCTGAAGTGATGGCTAGAAGGAATGGTGTTTTCCACGAAAGGAATTTCAACTCTGCAGTAGCAGCTGGTTCAAAAGGAGGGAAGAGTGAGCTTTTCCAATACAAAATTAAGGTCCCAGGCTGGAGTAGGGGGCTCGCCTGGGTGGTCTTAGATTTTTAGCCCCTCTAATGAATTGCTTTAACAGGGGGTGAGAGAAGAGGGGTGGATCAGTATTATAATGTGCTGAAATGGCAGAGGCATGAATTTTAATTGACGAGAAGGATAGGCCCCTGTGGAGCATTTCTGTCAAGTACTGAAGAATATGAGGTAAGCTGGGCACCGTAGTACCCATCCCCCATGTCTGGCTCCAGGAACAGTATCTTTTCCACTTTTCAGCATAGGATTTCCTAGTACTAGGTCTCCTTGTTTCCAGAATTACATCTAGCACCTGCTTACTGAGATATGCTATTGGAGAGCTCAAGGAATTAGCCAGGCTGCAAGGTTCAGGGTTTGAAGCTGAGGGTGCAGAATCTGGCCCACCTGCTGGGACGGCAGGGAAGGAGTCTGAGGTAGGTGCCATGGATCCAGCAATATTATACTGTGCAAGAGGGGGTACACCAGTGTTAGCGAGGCCAGTCTGGCGCAATCAGTATTGTCCTTGGTCTGTCCTGTTTGATCTTTAGCAGAACTTTTGAGAGGAGAGGCAGAAGGGGAAGGCATAAACTGAGAGGCTTGCCCAGGTAAAGGACAGGGCATCCACTTTCCAAGCTTAACTGTGGAGAGTCCTTGTGCAGAATTTGTCCAATTGGTAGTTCTGAGGGGAGGCAAACAGGTCTATGAGATTTCTGCTTAGGTCATCTGCCAGTGAATTTAGCTTGCCTGGCAGGAAGTGAGTTTGTAGGTGCAATCTACCCCCTGCCACCCAAACCCTGACTACAGACGCATCAGACTATGCATGGGGGCTCACTTGGCAGGGCGGTGCATTCAGGGCAAATGGAATACGAATCAGATGCACCTGCATGTCAACCAGAAAGAAATGCTAGCTGTACAGAATTCCCTGACAGCCTTCAAAGACCACATCCTTCCAGGACAATTATTGGTAAAGACAGACAACACTACAGTTATGCGGTACATAAACAAGCAGGGGGGAATCCACTCGTACCCTCTCTGCAGACTAGCCATGGCTCCGTGGAACACAGCCTTGAGCTACCAAGTGCACCTACAAACTCACTTCTTGCCAGGCATGCTAAATTCACTGACAGATGACCTAAGCAGAAATCTCATGAAACCACACGAATGAAAACTGGAACCAAAACTATTCAACCTCTTGAGGAACAAATGGGGGACCCCAGAGACAGACCTGTTTGCCTCCCCTCAGAACTACCAATTGGACAAATTCTGCACAAGGATTCCCCGCAGTCAAGCTTGGAAAGTGGATGCACTGTCCTTTACCTGGAAAGCCTCTCAGTTTATGCCTTCCCCCTCTGCCTCTCCTCTCAAAAGTTCTGCTAAAGATCAAACAGGACAAACCAAGGACAATACTGATTGCGCCAGACTGGCCTCGTTAGCACTGGTACCCCCTCTTGCGCAGTATGATGTTGCTGGATCCATGACACGTACCTCAGACTCCTTCCCTGCCATCCCAGCAAGTGGGCCAGATTCTGCACCCTCAGCTTCAAACTCTGAATCTTGCAGCCTGGCTAATTCCTTGAACTCTCCAATAGCATCTCTCAGTAAGCAGGTGCTAGATGTAATTCTGGAAACAAGGAGACCTAGTACTAGGAAAGCCTATGCTGAAAAGTGGAAAAGATACTGTTCCTGGAGCCAGACTCGGGGGATGGGTATCACGGTACCCAGCTTACCTCATATTCTTCAGTACTTAACAGAAATGCTCCACAGCGGCCTATCCTTCTCGTCAATTAAAATTCATGCCTCTCCCATTTCAGCACATTATAATACTGATCCACCCCTCTTCTCTCACCCCCTGTTAAAGCAATTCCTCAGAGGGGCTAAAAATCTAAGACCACCCAGGCGAGCCCCTACTCCAGCCTGGGACCTTAATTTTGTATTGGAAAAGCTCACTCTTCCCTCCTTTTGAACCAGCTGCTACTGCAGAGTTGAAATTCCTTTCCTGGAAAACACCCTTCCTTCTAGCTATCACTTCAGCAAGAAGAGTGTCTGAATTCCAGGCACTCATGGCAGTGGAGTCCTATATTATCTTCCATGTAGACAGGGTTTCCCTCAGGACCAGTCCTTCTTTTACGCTCAAGGTGGTGTCTAGTGTGGCTCTAAATCAGTCCATTCATTTGCCTACCTTTTTCCTGAATCCACAAAACAAAGGAGAGAGAATACTGCACTCTTTGGACGTGCACAGACAACTTAGATTTTATATGGACAGGTCTAAGCCTCTCAGAAAATCTAAACAGCTGCTAGTTGTCTTTGCTGCAGGGACAGAGTGGAAGACCATTTCAAATCAAACCATTTCTAAATGGATAGCCCATTGCATTCATTTCTGCTATAAGCACCATGGAAAACCTACCCAACAGGGGATTAGATCACATTCCACCAGGGCTGCATCTACCTCTACATCCTTTATCAGATGAGTCCCTACCAGGGACATCCTAGAAGTGTTAGCATTTTGAATTTTGGGATTACCAAAAAGGGGTTTAGAATAGAGAGGTCCAGGATAGGACGCCAGGAACCGTCTTTTCTGGGTACCTGGAAAAGTCTTGAGTAAAAACCTTCTCCCCTTTCTTCTGCTGGGACAGGATCAATAGCCCTGACACTAAGAAGAGAAAGTACAGTTGTGTACACTTACCACAAATGTAGATGTTCGAGTGTTATTCACTGTTGCAGTCAGTACATTTGGGTTATCTGCTTGCTGGTAGCCCTCAGTCGGCCTGATTAACAAAGTCTTGGGTCCTGTATCGGTTGCTGTCCCTTTTTCCATGACGTCAGGTCGTCAAAGATATAAAACATGCAGCCGATGCCATTACATCAGGTTTTCTTGCCCCAGATGTCAGGTGCCCCCCTAATGGGAAGCAATTAAATATAAAAGTACAGTGATATACCTCCAACAAAAAAGCAAATGCACCAAAAAGGCTGTTAAGCATAGTAAAGGAAAGTAGATTTATAGCCAAAACAAGTTAGGGGGCTGGAGGGAGGGTAACCAGGACTGCAACAGTGAATACACTCGAACATCTACATTTATGGTAAGTATACACAACTGCACTATGTTCTTCGTGTTTCACTGTTGCAGTCATTACATTTGGGTAGATTCCCAAAGCTATCGTTCGGGGGAGGAATTTAGATAGCATTAGGACCAGCTATAAGGCCCTGCAAGACTGCAGTGTCAAAGCCAGCACTGGATTTAGAGAAAATTGGCAAATGATGATGCTTGGTGAAAGTATGTACAGAACTCCAAGTAGTAGCTTCTAGGATGTCCCTGGTAGGGATGCCTCTGAGAAAGGTTGTAGAGGTAGATGCAGCCCCGGTGGAGTTAGGTCTGATCCTCTGGGACATAGGTTTTCCATAGTGCTTACAGCAGAAAGGAATGCAATGGCCTATCCATTTAGAAATGGTTTGCTTTGAAATAGCCTTCCCCTCTGCTCTGTGGACTGGGAAAGAAGGTTGGCAAATGAATGGACTGATTAAGAGCCACACTGGATACCACCTTGGGCATGAAGGAGGGATTGGTTCTGAGGGACACCCTGTCTGTATGAAAGATAATGAAAGGCTCCACTGCCATAAGGGCCTGTAATTCAGATACCCTTCTAGCTGAAGTGATTGCTAAAAGGAAAGTTGTTTTCCAAGAAAGAAATTTTAAGTCTGCAGTAACAGCTGGCTTGAAAGGAGGAAGGGTGAGTTTCTCCAAAACAAAGTTAAGGTCCCAGGCTGGGGTTGGAGCTCTCCTGGGTGGTCTCAAAATTTTGGCCACTCTGAGGAACTGCTTGAGCAGTGGATGAGAGAGGAGGGGAGGTTCTGTGTTATAATGAGCTGAAATGGCTGAGGCGTAGATTTTAATGGAGGAAAAAGACAGGCCCTTGTGAAGCATCTCAGTTAAGTATTGTAAAATCTGAGGTAAATTGGGCACTGCTGTGCTCATCCCTTGAGATTGGTTCCAGGCACAGAATCTTTTCCATTTTTCAGCATAAGATTTTCTAGTACTAGGTCTCCTTGCCTCTAAAATGATATCCATAACAGGTTTACTGAGGGATGGTAAAGGAGAGATTAGGTAATTAGCCAGGCTGCACGATTCAGTGTTAGAAGCTGAGGGTGCAGAATCTGGTTCTCCTGCTGAGACGGCAGGGAAGGAGTCTAAGGTAGGTGCCATAGGCATAACCGTGACACACTGAGCAGGAGTGGGTACCAGTGTTGGAGCGGCCAGTCTGGATCAATCAAAATCATCCTTGGTTTGTCCTGTTTGATTTTTAATAGTACTTTGGAGAGCAGAGGCAGAGGGGGGAAGGCATAGACCGATTGGTTTTTCCAGTTGAAGAACAGAGCATCCACTTTCCAGGCTGGTTTGTGGGGAGTCCTTGTGCAAAATTTGTCCAAATGGTAGTTCTGGGGAGAGGCAAACAGGTCTATTTCTGGGCTCCCCCATTTGCTTGTCAACATGTTGAAAAATCCTTGGTTCCAGTTTCCACTTGTGTGGGTCCATGAGGTTTCTGCGTAGTCCGTCTGCCAGTGTATTTAATTTTCCTGGCAGGAATTGAGCTTGTAGGTGCTCTTGGTAGCTCAGAGCTGTGTTCCACAATGCCATGGCTAGTCTGCAGAGGGGGGTAAGAATGTGTACCCCCCTGCTTGTTTATGTACCACATAACAGTGGTGTTGCCCGTCTTTACCATTAGTTGTCCTGGAAGAATGTGGTCCTTGAAGGCTGTCAGAGCATTCTGTACGGCTAACATTTCTTTTTGATTGATATGCAGGTGCATCTGACTTGAGTTCCATTTGCCTAGAATGCACTTCCCTGCCAGGTGAGTCCCCCATGCATAGTCTGATGCATCTGTTGTTAGGGTTTGGGTGGCAGGGGGTGGTGTGAAAGGTAAGTCCCTTGTTTTGGTGGCAGGCCTCTGCCCACCAAAGGAACTCTAGACATAGGCAAGGTATGATAGGAGTCATTGCTTCTAGATCCTGAGAATGCTGATACCATAGGCTTTTTAGATACCACTGTAGTTTCCGCATATGCAGTCTTGCATATGGAATTAGAAGAATGCAAGAGGCCATGAACCTCAAGGCTTGCAGTATCTGTCTTGCAGATAGCAGGTTTTTTGTGGCCACTTGTTTGAAGTAGGTTGTCAAATGAATTTGTTTCTCTGGCATGAGGTAAGCCATCTGGGAAGTTTTATTCAAGCTTGTGCCCAGGAATATAATTTGTTGACAGGGTACCAGGTGTGACTTCTTTTCGTTTATGGTGTACCCCAGACAAGTTAGAACCCTTTGAACAAAGGCCAGATGATTCAAAAGTATGTCCTGGCTTTCTGCCTGAATTAGACAATCGTCCAGGTATGGGTACACTTGAATATTTCTTTGCCTGCAAAATGAAATAACTGGAGCTAGGCACTTTGTGAATACCCTTGACACAGTAGATAAGCCAAAGGGCAGTGCAGGGAACTGATAGTGTGTGTAGCCTGCTTTGAAGAGTAGGTATCTTCTGCAAGATTCCCTGATTGGGATGTGCAGGTATGTTTCTTTTAAATCTAGTGTTGCCAACCAGGCATCTTTGCCTAGCATAGCAAGTACTTGGTGAAGAGTCAGCATCTCGAATTTTGGAATCTCCAAAAAGGTGTTTAGAGTAGACAAGTCCAGGATAGGATGCCATGAATCGTCTCTTCTGTGTACCAGGAAAAGTCTCTATTAGAAATCTTGTCCCTTTTCCTCTTCTGGTACTAGTTGAATAGCCACCATGCTTAAGAGAGAAAGTACTTGTATTGGGGCCTCTGCCCACTGATTTGTGGGTAGGTCTGGCCACCTGCTTGGTGTTGGCAACGTGTAGAAGTGAAATCTGCATCCCTGGGACACTATATTTAAAACCCATTTGTCCTGGGTAATGAGTTCCCAGTTCTTTGCATGAAGAGCAATCTTTCCCCCCACAGGGGCAGTCAGTTGATAAGTGCTTGGAAATTTTAAAAAGAAGTCATTGAGACAGTTTACCATAGGGGGGAGTCTTATTACTCCCAGATTTGGAAGTGGAGGCCCCCCACTGCTTAGTCCTGTGTGTCCCCTGGGACTGAAACCTAGGGTTTTTACTGTGTCTGGATTTGGCTTGAGAAGACCTGGAAGGGGCTGGAAAGGACAAATTCTTAGAGGGCCAGTGCCTACTAAATCTAGGGGGCTGAACTTATAAGAAATCTTAAATAGTTTGCAAAGATTTAGCTTTATCTTCCATATTTTAGGAACTTTCTCAGCCTTGTTGCCAAACAGGCGGTCCTGATTTATGGGAGCATCCAACAATTTAGCTTTAACATGATCAGGCAAAGATTGCTCCTTAAGCCAAGCATGCCTTCTAAGTACAGACCCAGTGACAGCAGCCCTGCAAGAGGCCTCTAATGAATCAAAACCACATTGCAAAGTATGTTTTCCAACTTGTTCAGCAGAATGCATTAAATCCTATAATTCTTTATTTTCCACACAGTCAGTAATCATCATTTTCTGTTTAAGCAGTCCAATAACATGTTGCTGATACTTTAACATATGAAACCAGCAGTTTAAAGCTGTAATGGCCTAGGCTGCAGAAGTGCCCTGGAGTCTCTTATCAGAAGAGGTAGGATTTTTAGCAGTAGAAGCCTTAATGCCCTTGGGCCCCTGTGAAACAGTCTCTGGATCTGCAATAGTATTTTTAAAAAGAAACTTGTGGGACTCAGGGACGCTGTAGTATCTGTCAGGTTTTCTGGGAGCAGGATGCAAGGAATCAGGGGCCAAATTAGATTCCAAAAAAGCATCACAGGTTCATAGGTAGGTACTAGGCTATCGGCCCTGCGGCCAATACAAGCCCAGCTGAAAAGGTACCCTGGCTTTTGACACCCAAGAAAATTATTTTCCTTTGCCACTGTCGAGCAGAGCCACAGAGGTGACCCCTGGAGTGAATCCCATCCAATCATCAAGATTTTTCTTGAAGAGTGCTAATGAGGAGCTTTGTTTGATAGAGATAGGTAGTTTATTCCAGAGTATGGGAAGTCTCTGGGACAGGAATCTATCCCTCCGGCATGTTCTGTTTATTGTGGTGACAAGGTTTTGGTCCCTAGAGCATGTAGCTCGGAGGGATTGGGATTTCTTTAAGTGGAGCATGTCCAACAGCTCTGGGTTTGACATAGCTTTGTAAGTTAGGGAGAGATCACCTCTGAGTAGGCGATATGTGACAGAGTACAGCTGGAGTTTTTTTGAGACAGTCTGCGTAGGGCATCTGTTTGAGGCCGGTAATCCTCTTTGTGAGGTATTTCTGCAGCCTTTCCAGTTGTAGATGTCTTGTGAGGTACATACCAAAAGGGGTGTTGTACTCTACAATGGGTCTAATGAGTGATGAGTAGAGGGGAACAATGACCTCTTTTTTTCTGGATGAGAAAACTTTTGTGATGAGGTGTGCTACGCAGAAGGATTTCCTGACTACTGTGGCGATGTGATTATCAAAGGAGAGACTACTGTCCACCTGTGTCCCAAGGTCTCTTATCACACTTTCGGTGTTAGGTATACTACCGCCCATGTTGTAGTTTATGGGTACAGAGTTTTTACCAAAGGGGATGACAATGCACTTTTTGGCATTGAGCTTGAGGCCATGGCTTTGACACCAGGCATCTGTCTCAGTGAGGCCCTTTTGTACAATGTCCAAATCATTCGGAGTTTCGATTATGGCTCCTAGTTTGCAGTCATCTGCGAACTTCGTTAGCCAAAGACCTTCTGTGTTATCCTGTACTTCAGAGAAGTAGACACCAAACAGGAGAGGACCCAGGACTGAACCCTGTGGTACTCCACTTGTCACCAGTCTGAAGTAGGATTTGGAGTCTGCTACTTTCACAGTGTGGGTTTTGTCAGTGAGCCAGTTGCCAAGCCATCTTGTGACATAGGGATTTATACCTAGTTTAGTGAGTTTGTCTACAATTCCAGAGTGGGGGATGGTGCCGAAAGCCTTGGCAAGATCTAGATAGGCTGTGTGAACCACCTTACCCTTGTCTACGGCTTTGGTGACTGCTTCAAAGAAGTCTATCAGGTTTAGGAGACATGATCTGCCTTTTACAAACCCGAACTGGGTGGGGTCCAGAATTTGGAGATTACCAATGTCTTTGTTTATAAGTTCCATGATGATACGTTCCATGGCCTTGCAGACCAGGCTAGTCAGGCTAATGGGGCGGTAGTTCCTGAGGTCTGTGGTGGCTCCCCCTCTGTGGAATGGGATAACCGTCGCTGTATGCCATTCAGCAGGCACACAGCCTGAGGTGAGGCTATGACTGAACATGGTACTTAGGTGGGGTGCCAGTTCATTCTGTAGTTCATGTAGAACACAGCCTGGGATGTTGTCTGGTCCCATGGATGCTGGGTTCTTGGCTTTGGAGAGTGTGGTTTTTACCTGTGCAGCCGTGATTACAGGAACTCTGCATTCTTCCGGTACAGAGATGGGCTCTTTAGGGGGTGAGAGGGGGGTAACGTTAGCACTGAACCTATCTGCCAGGATGTTGGCAATATAAGTTGTGTCTGTATATTTAGTGCCACTGTGCTGTAACTCAGAGCAGATCTGAGTGTTGCCATTGAGATTCTTGACATAATTATAGAATGCTTTGTGGTAGTCTTTAGAATCAGTTGCAATTTTGTTTTCGTAACTAGCTTTGGAGGATTTTATCAGGGATCGCAGCTTCTTACTGAGGCTGACCAGGGAGCTCCTCCACTCATGAGATTTTACTCTCTTTTGCAACAGTTTTTTCCTTCTGTTGTACAGTTTGTTTATGGCAGTGGACCACCAGATTGGCTTCCTATTTTGGGAGGATAGCGTCTTGGTTCTGTTTGGGATAGCATGATCCATGCACTCATGTAAGTGCTTATAAAGTGCAGTTGTGTAGGATTCAGTAGTCGTAAACTACAGTTGTGTACACCTACCATAAATGTAGATGTTCGAGTGTCTTCACTGTTGCAGTCATAACTGTAGGGTGCTCCTGCTGGCAGGCAGCCCGAGGTCGGCCAGAATCCCAAAGTCTGGGTCCGGCGTCGGCTGTATAGGCTAGTACCCTGACGTCAGTACGCTTTGGTACATAGTCCTCAGCCGACACCATCTTCTCCAGCCTTTCTTGCCCTAGATGTCAGAAGTTCCCAACAAACCAAAAATGAATCCAACAAGGAAACACAAATACACCACAAAAAAGGAAAAGAGGGGATAGGAGGGAAACCCCGACTGCAACAGTGAAGACACTCGAACATCTACATTTATGGTACGTGTACACAACTGTACTATGTTCTTCGTGTTTCATTGTTGCAGTCATAACTGTAGGGTGGAATCCCAAAGCAGTGTAAAAGGGGAGGAGGCTTTAGATAGAAGAAGGGGAGGCAAGAATACCCTGCAAGACAGCAGAGGCAAAGCCTGCCCTGGACTTGGAAAACAAGGGGAGATTGTAGTGCTTGGAAAAAGGATGCACAGAACTCCAAGTGGCAGCTTCCAAGATATCCTTGGTAGGGACTCCTCTGAGGAAAGCTGTAGAAGTGGCAGCTGCTCTAGTAGAGTGACTTCTAATGGTACCTGGAAACTGTTTCCCATGATGAGTGTAACAAAATCTGATTCCATAAGCAATCCATTTGGAAATAGTTTGTTTAGAAATAGGTTTTCCAAGAGAACTGGAGGCAAAGGAAACAAACAATTGGTTAGACTTTCTGAAATCTTTAGTCTTGTCCAGGTAAAATCGTAACTGTCTGTGCACATCTAATGAATGCAAAATCCTTTCCCCTTTGTTTTGAGGATTTGGAAAGAAAGTAGGAAGGTGAATTGTCTGATTTAAAGCCACTTTCAAAATCACTTTAGGCATGAAAGTAGGATTGGTCCTCAAGGATACTCTGTCCTGATGGAAAATAAGGTATGGTTCCACAGCCATGAGAGCTTGCAACTTTGAGACCCTTCTGGCAGAGGTCAATGCTAACAAAAGAACAGTCTTCCAGGATAGAAACTTAATATCTGAAGATGCAGCAGGCTCAAAAGGAGGCAAAGTAAGTTTTTCTAAAACATAATTAAGATCCCAGGCAGGGGCAGGAGGGGTCCTTGGAGGCCGCAAATTTTTAGCCCCTCTCAAGAACTGCTTCACCAAAGGATGAGAAAAAACAGGAGGATCAGAACTGAAATGCGAGAGATAGCAGAAGCATGAATCTTAATGGAAGAAAAGGAAAGTCCTTTAGATAAAAGTTCCGAAGGTAAAGCAAAATAGAAGAGAGATCAGGTACCTGAGGATCAGAACCTCGGTCCTGCATCCAAATAGAAAACCTCTTCCATTTAGAGGCATAGGATTTCCTAGTGCTAGGCCGTCTAGCTTCCAAAAGAACATCCAAAACTTGTTTGGGAAGACTAGAGGGAATCAAATTCCTTTGAAGAGCCAAGCTGCCAGGCAAAGGGTCTTGAGATTGGAATGTAGTAACTGACCCTGATGCTGGGACAGAAGCGAAGGGTTCAGTGGGAGAATCCAAGGAGGCCCCGAGAACAGGAGCTTTAAAGTTGGATACCAAAACTGTCGAGGCCAATTTGGAGCAATCAAGATGAGGAACTTGGGCTTGTCCTGTTTTATTTTCAGTAATACCTGAGGTAGTAGAGGAAGAGGAGGGAAGGCATATGCTGAAAGGCTTCTCCAGCTGAAGGACAGGGCATCCACTCTCCAAGCTGCTTTGTGGAAGGACGTGGTGCAAAAGCGAGGCATGCAAACAGATCTATCTGGGGACATCCCCAAACTGCAGTAATCCTGTTGAACAAGTTGGTGTCTAGCATCCATTCGTGAGGATCTGAAATGTTTCTGCTCAGGCTGTCTGCTAAGAGATTCTGTTTCCCTGGAATGAATTGAGCCTGGAGATGTAGATTCAAATTTAGAGCTGTGTCCCATAAACCCATAGCTAGTCTGCAAAGGGGGTATGAATGAGAACCCCCCTGCTTGTTGATGTACCACATGACCGTGGTGTTGTCTGTGCATTAGCAGAGGGCCTGGTTGTAGAAGATTCTTGAAGGCTAGAAGGGCGTTTTGAACTGCCAACTTTTCCTTCAGATTGATGTGCCAGTGAAGATGGTCCTTTGTCCAGGTTCCCTGCTGGCAATTGTCTAGAAAGTGTGCTCCCCAAGCATAATCCGAGGCGTCCGTGGTTAGGATTTGAGTAGGTTGAGGAAGACAAAAAGGTTTTCCTTCGTTTGAAGTGCATGCCCTGGACCACCAGAGGAACTCCTTCTGAAGGCAGGAGATCAGAGGAATCAGAATATCCAGATCGTGGTAATGCTGTGACCATACACTTTTCAGATACCATTGAAGCTTTCTCATGTGAAGCCTTGCGTTTGTAATCAACAGAATGCAGGAAGCCATGTAGCCCAGAGCCTGCAGGAATTTCCTTGCAGTGAGCTGAGATAGAGTTGCCAAGGTGTTGAAAGTAGAAGCCAGCTGAATTTGTTTTTCTGGAGTGAGGAAGGCCCTTTGTAAGGTTGTATTTAAGAGGGCTCCCAAGAATACCATTTGTTGAGAAGGGATCAAATGTGACTTTTTTATGTTCACTGAGAATCCCAGTAGGAGGAGAAGACGTTGAACAAAGTCCAGATGTTGAAGCAGAAGATCTTTGCTGTCTGCCTGAATAAGGCAGTCGTCCAAATAGGGGTAAATCTGGATCCCTTGAAGTCTGCAGTAAGCCACTACTGGTGCCAGGCACTTGGTGAAGACTCTGGGCGCAGTAGATAAACCAAAGGGCAGAACAGAGAATTGAAAGTGCCTTGAACCTGAGGAATTTCCTGCGTTCTTGTCTGATGGGAATATGTAAATAGGCTTCCTTTAAGTCCAATGTCACCATCCAGGCGTCCTGAGAGAGCATTGGAATTAGCTGTTGCAGAGTAAGCATCTTGAACTTTGGAATTTCCAAAAGGTGTTTAACACAGAAAGGTCCAGAATAGGTCTCCAAGAGTTTTGTTTTCTGGGAACCAGAAACAGTCTTGAATAAAACCCTTTTCCCATTTCGAGAGTGGAACAGGCTCTATGGCTCTCATGGCCAGAAGAGCATCCACTTGAGTTAAGGCCTCTGACCATTGAAGTTTTGGCAGATCTGGCCAACCGTGAGTCCTTGGCAAAGTGTGAAAGTGGAATTTGTAACCTTTTAAAATCACGTCCAATACCCATCTGTCCTGGGTAATATGAGTCCAATTTCTGTAAAAAAGATACAGTTTTCCTCCGACACGGGCGTCCAGGTGAAGGGGTCCTGAAGCCCAACCGAGAGAGTCATTGAGTTTGCTTTCTTTGAGATTGGGATCTGTCTTCTCCCCTTCTAGGTGAAGAAGCAGTCCATTGTCTAGATCTGTAAGAGGCCTGGCCTTGACCACGACCTCTGGAGCCTATATCTTCCCCTTTGAGGCCTGTCAGGCGTGGGAAAGGACCAATTTTAGAGGGCCAATTCCTGGAAAATCTAGGAGGCTGAACTTGCAAGAAATCTTTTACAGTCTGCATAGACTTTGCCTTTTCCTCCATCTTTTTAATAACGTCCTCAGCCTTAGATCCAAAAAGAACATCTTGTTGAACAGGGGCATCTAATAACATAGCCTTAACCTGTTCAGGCAAACTTTGTTCACGAGCCAGGCATGTCTCCTAATAACAGTACCAGAGGCAGCAGCCCTGCAAGAAGCATCCAAAGCATCAAAACCACAATGTAAGCTATGCTTGTTAACCTGTTCAGTAGCATGCAAAACATCCTGAAGTTCCTTATCCTCTGCACAAGCAGGAAGGGAAGCAAGCTTTTGCTTTAAAACAGACAAAAGAAATTGCTGATATTTAAACATATGAAACTGGCAATTTAAAGCCCTTACAGACAGGGTAGCAGAAGTATATACCTTTTTTCCCCACCTGTCTAAAGCACGAGAATCCTTCTCAGAGGGAATAGGATTTTTAGAAGTAGCAACCTTAGCAGCCTTAGAGCCCTGAGAAATAGTTTCAGGATCCAGAAGGGTTTTTAAATAAAATAAATGAGAGTCAGGAACCCTATAAAATCTATCAAGCTTAGAAGGAGCAGGAGGCATGGAATCAGGATTCAAATTAGCCTCAGAAAAAACATCATCTACAATGTCCAAAACAGGAGGGATAGCTAAAGGCCTATGCTGAGGAAGAAGAAGAAATTCTCTAAGCCTCTTCTTGGAAGCAGAATATTCCTGTCCTTCCCAATGAAAATGTTCCCTCATCTCATGCAGGGTTTCCCCAAAAGAAAAATCCTCAGGCGGAGAGGCCGAGGGTAAAGAGTCCTCAGCATCCGAAGCCTCATAAGGGGGAAAGGAATAGTCCTGATCTGAGGAAGAAACAGAAGATACAGAAGCCTGGTCAGAGGAATCCAGAGTAACATCCTGTCGAGGCCTTTTCTCAGGAGGGGGGTGAGAACCCCTAATCATTGTAAGCAAATCTTCAGCCATCCTCAATAATTGCTTTTGTGTCTTGGGAGTGGATTCAGAAGCAGCTTGAGCTGGAATGCCTTTGCCTTTGAAATAGTAATGTGAGTAGGCCTGAAAACCCCCTCAGAAGCCGTTACCTGCACAGCGGTTCCGGACCCATCTGAAGGAGCGACGTCCGAAGGTCCTGCAGCAGTTAAAATAGTGGGCCTTGATGGCTCCCCATGGGAGTCCGTATCGGCCATCGGTTCAGAAGTGGCGGACAGGGGCTGCAAAAGCGCCTCACTGACGACAGCCGAACCGGACGCTGGCTCCAGCTGCAACGAGTCCTGTTTGGACCTCGGCGGCCTGTCTTTGTCTTTGCGCTTCTTTTGGACTCCGGTAGTGTCCGACGACATTCTATAATTGAAGCGTTTGCCAAAATAATTTAAAGCCCAATCGCACCTGCGCTTTGATAGTATGAGAGTTGAACCTGGCACAGAACCGACAACAAGAAACGTCGTGGTCAGGGCCTAAGCAAGGTAGACAGTAAGAGTGGAAATCTTTATGAGGTATTTGTTTCCCACACGCTATACAATTATTAACTTTTTCTGACATCGGAGGAACAAGAAAAAGATTCCCCAACGGGATACTTAGCTTTGAGAAGAGAAGTAAGAACTTCGGACCGACAACAACCAAATACGTTGTTCGAAAATCGCCAACCAACGACTTGCGAGCTGCTTTCCACCGCACGGCAAGAAAGACTGGAGAAGATGGCGTCGGCTGAGGGCTATGTACCAAAGCGTACTGACGTCAGGGTACTAGCCTATACAGCCGACGCCGGACCCAGACTTTGGGATTCTGGCCGACCTCGGGCTGCCTGCCGGCAGGAGCACCCTACAGTTATGACTGCAACAGTGAAACACTAAGAACATCTGTATTGTCCATCTGCATGGGTGTCATGAAGTTCGCCACTTCTGTCTTAAGCATGAAGTTGGCTTTGGAGAAATTTTTTACCATGGTTTCCTTAATGGGGGGTGGGGGCAGGAATTGGATATCTAGGGTAATTAGCTTATGGTCGGATTGGACCAATGAGGTGTTGACTTCAGATGTGGAAAACCGGTCATCAACAT
This sequence comes from Protopterus annectens, assembly GCF_019279795.1. NCBI lineage: Eukaryota > Metazoa > Chordata > Ceratodontiformes > Protopteridae > Protopterus > Protopterus annectens. Next base: position 110,508,612 of record NC_056735.1, on the reverse strand, counting down.
TGTCTAGTACAGGAGGAATAGCTAAAGGCCTATGTTGAAGGTAAGAGAAGGAAAACCCTAAGCCTCTTTTTTGAATCAGAATAATCCTGGCTTTCCCAGTGGAAATGCTCCCTTAGAGTATGTAATGTTTCCCCAAAAGAAAAATCCTCAGGAGGGGAAGCAGAGGGAATGGAGTCCTCTGCATCAGAATCTTCATAAGTAGATAAGGGCAAATCCAGATCATCAGAAGAATCAGAAAAAACAGAATCCTGATCAGAAGATTCATAATCAACTTCAGTCCTAGGCCTGGGCATCGGTTTTTTAGGCATGGCTTGAGATTTAGGCCTAAGTAAAGAAGGAGGCATCAGTTTAATATGCATGTCCGTGGGCCTGAATACACCCTCAGAAGCCGGTGCCTGCACAGCGGCTCCGGTCCCATCCAAGGTACAGACATCCACGGGTCCATAGTTGAAGCATCTCGCGGCATTCCGGACTCCGAATGGGTCTCAGTAGAGGCCTGTGAATCAGAAGTAGCGGGTATCAGGGGCTGTGAAAGCGCCTTACACTGAGTACCGGCCGACTGGCTTAGGAGAAGCATCGTCAGCAGTTTTGGACCTCAGTGGCCTGTCTCTTTCTTTATCTTTGTGTTTTTTTTTCGGAATCCCGGTAGTTGAATGGCTAACAGACAACATTTCTGGATAATTAAACCGAGAACCGAAATATTTAGAGGCGAAAATATACCGACGACAGATAGTGCGCTGATTAAATAAAGCACAAAACTGACAGCAAGGTGCGTCGTGGTCAGGGCCTAGGCAAGGAATACAGTACGAATGAAAATCTTTATGAGGTATTTGCTTTCCACAAGTAATGCAATTATTAACTTTTACTGACATTACTAAGGAGCAAGAAAAAGTTTCCCCAATGGGGTACTTAGTTTTAGTTGAAGACTTCGGTTCTGAAACTCGAAAACGAAAATTTCGGGAGTCGGACGACCGGCACTTGCGAACTGCTTCTGCTTCGGGCACAGCATGGCAAGAAAGACTGATGTAATGGCGTCGGCTGCATGTTTTATACCCCTGATGACCTGACATTATGAAAGAAGGGACAGCAGCTGACGCAGAACCCAAGACTTTGTTAATCAGGCCGACTGAGGACAACCTGTAAGCAGATAACCCAAATGTAATGACTGCAACAGTGAAACACGAAGAACATCCTGTTATTGAGCCTCTGCCCACTGATTTGGGCGTAGGTCTGGACAACCGTTTTGGGTTGGTAAGGTGTGGAAGTGGAACCTGTATTTTTGGAAAACTACATTTGAAACCCATTTGTCCTGGGTAATGATTTCCCATTTTTTATTTGCATGCAGGGAGATTGTTTCCTCTAAGGGAGCAGGCAGTTGAGCAGGGCTTGGAAGGGTGAAGGTTAAGTCATTGTGACATTTTTCCATAGGGGGGAGTCTTACTAATTCCAGCTTTGGAAGTGGGAGACCCCCACTGCTTAGGCCTGTGTGTACCTTGAGACTGTGGCCTAGGTGGTCTGCTGTTCCTGGGTTTTGGCTGAGAAGGCCTGGAAAAGACTGGAAAGAAACAATTCTTAGAAGGCCAATGCCTACTAAATCTGGGAGGCTGTACTTTTAGGAAATCTTTAATAGTCTGCATAGATTTATCTTTTTAAGGACTTCTTCTGCTTTGTTGCCAAACAGGCGGTCTTGGTTTAAGGGAGCATCCAGTAATTTAGCTTTAACATGATCTGGCAAGTTTTGCTCCTTAAGCCAAGTATGTCTTCTAAGTACAGACCCAGTGACAGCAGCCCTGCAAGATGCTTCTAAAGAATCAAAACCAAACTGCAAAGTATGTTTACCAACTTGTTCTGCAGAATGCATTAAATCTTGTAATTCTTTATGTTCAGCACAGTCAGGAATTAACATAATTTTCTGTTTAAGTAGTCCCATAATATGCTGTTGATATTTTAACATATGAAACTGGCAGTTCAAGGCCCTATTGGCCAAAGTAGGAGAAGTGTATACCTTCGTACCCCATCTGTCCAAGGCCCTGGAATCTCTATCAAGAGGGGGTAGGGTTTTTAGCAGTAGTAGCTTTAATGCCTTTTGGTCCTTGAGAAATGGTCTCTGGATCTGCAGTAGGATTCTTGAAGAGAAACCTGTGAGAGTCAGGTACTCTGTAATACCTGTCAGGTTTTCTGGGAGCTGGAGGTAAAGAGTCTGGGGCCAGACTAGATTCCAAGAAGGCATCATCTACAATGTCCAGAACAGGAGGGATAGCTAAAGGCCTGTGTTGAGGAAGGAGAAAGAATTCCCTAAGCCTCTTTTTGGAGTTAGAGTAATCCTGGCTTTCCCAGGGGAAATGCTCCCTAAGAGAGTGCAAGGTTTCACCAAAGGAAAAATCTTCTGGAGGGCAAGCAGAGGGAATGGAATCCTCTGCATCAGAATCCTCACAGGTAGATAAGGGCAAATCCTAGTAATCAGAAGAAACAGAAATTTCAGAATCCTGATCAGAAGGCTCAGTCCTGGGACCTCTCTTGTTCGGTATATATTTCTCGGAGGTACAGACTAACACGGGAGGACTATGGCTGACCAAGTTCGCAGATGACTGCAAACTGGGTGCCATAATCGACTCACCGACTGACACAAGCATCCTCCAAAAGGGTCTCACAGAGACGGATAACTGGTGCCAGAGCCATGGCCTAAAGCTAAATGCCAAAAAGTGCATAGTCATCCCCTTTGGTAAAAACAAAGTGCCCACAAATTACCACATAGGTGGAAATCCATTAAGTACGGAAGAAGTAATTAGGGATTTGGGGACCCAAGTAGAGAGCAATCTCTCCTTTGACAATCACATTGCCAAGGTGGTTAGAAAGACCTTCTATATAGCCCACCTTATCACAAAAGAGTTCACATCTAGATCATGAGAGGTCATTGTGCCCCTCTACTCATCAGGCCCATAATTGAATACAATGCCCCATTTGGGATGTGCCTTACCCGACACCTGCAGCAACTGGAAAGACCCCAAAAGTACCTCACCAAGAGGATCAAGGGACTCAAACAGATGCCCTACGCAGTTAGGCTAAAGAAACTCCAGCTCTACTCAGTTGCTTACTGCCTACTCAGAGGCGATCTGTGCCTGACATACAAAGTCATGTCCAACCCAGATTTAATGGACATGCTCCACCTCAGGAAATCCAAATCCTTTGGAGATACACGCTCCAGAGACTTAAACCTCAGCACAGAAATAAATAGGACATGCTGGAGGGACAGATTCATATCCCAGAGGCTCCCCTCACTCTGGAACAAAATCCCAATCCTTGCTAGGCAGAGGCCCTCAATGACCCTCTTCAAGAGAAATCTTGACGAGTGGATGGGAGATCGTAGGTTTACCCCTGGGATATCTTATGTGTCCCTACCAGACAGAGGCACAGTAAACTAACCTTAAAAGGGCTATCTTCTGTGACCTACTATACAGAGGCACAGTCAAATAATCTAAAAGGGTGGCGAAAGCCAAAGACACTCTGGCTAGGCTTATAAATGCCCTAGGGCAGATAGCCTAGTATCAACCTATGAACCTATAAGAATCAAAATGAAACCAGTTCTAGGTCTCTTAGATGGGGAAGGCTGACCTCCCCTAATTAAAGTAATGAGGTCTTCAGCCATTCTTATCATTTGTTTTTTAGGCATATGGGCCTGACCATGCGAGGATGTCAGTTTTCTAGGCATGGGTCGAGTTTTAGGCCTTGAAAAAGAAGATGGCGTTGGTTTGAAATGCAAGTCTGTAGGCCTGAATACACCCTCAGAAGTGGCTGCCTGCACAGCAGCTCTGGACCCATCCAAGGTAGACACATCTACAGGTTCCACAGTCGAAAAAGCATCTCGCTGCATACTGGACTCCGAAAGGGTCTCAGATGCCTGCGAATCTGAAGTAGCGGGCATCAGGGGCTGTGAAAGCGCCTCACTGAGTAAAGGTGACTAGCTTAGCGGAAGTGTCATCGGCAGTTTTGGACCTATGTGGTTTGTCTCTGTCTTTATGTTTTTTTTGAATATCGATAGTCGGATGGCTTACCGAAGCCATTTATGGATAGTTAAACAGAGTACCAAAATAATTTGCTGCAAAAATTGCCAGACGACGAATAGTTGTGGGGTTGAATAAGGCACAAAACTGACAGCGAGGGATGTCGTGGTCTGGGCCTAAGCAAGGAATGTAGTATGAATGAAAATCTTTATGAGGTATTTGCTTTCCACAGGTAATACAATTGTTAACTTTTACTGACATCAGTTTAAGAGCAAGAAAAAAGGATCCCCAACAGGGTACTTGGCTTTTTTGAAGACTTAGGTTCTGATACTCGAAAATGAAAATTTCAGGAGTTGGCCAACCGGCACTTGCGAACTGCTTTTGCTTCAGGCACAGCGCGGCAAGAAAGACTGATGTAATGGCGTCGGCTGCATGTTTTATACCCCTGACGACCTGACGTCATGGAAGAAGGGACAGCATCCGACACAGAAATCCAAGACTTTGACATTCAGGCTGGCTGAGTGCTACCTGCAGGCAGATAACCCAAATGTAATGACTGCAACAGTGAAACACAAAGAACATCTTGCTCTGACTATTTTTGATTGCGATTCTTCCAGCTTACAAACTCGGATTCACTCTGTATATAATGCTTGTATATACTGTGTTGTTTCAGTCACTCCATATATAATGTTATTTATATATTGTCTTTATAACCTCAAACCAACTATGATATTCAATTCATAGATAATATATTTAAATATTGCATTTTGTCATTCACTCTGTATATACATGTTCTACATCTATTGTTTTTTCCCCAAGCTGAGACTGAAATGGGTTCAGTCCGATCAATGCTCTACCTCATTTAACGCATTTAAAATAAATAGGAAGGACATCAACTGTAACAAAACATTGTACTTTTAGAAATTTAGTTTTGTTCCCATTGAAATAACTCTTTCATTTTAGTTAAAATCTTAGAAACAAGTTGGTAGTCAACCATCAGTACCAAGAAGCCTGCAAAAGGAGAACACTTCTGCAGCAAGAAACTTCAGAAGTTTTTGGAGGTCTAACTGCCTTTTATAATAAAATACAAAATGTTATATATTAGATATTTTATATTTTAATACTCAATATAAATGTTTTTTAAGAAGTAAACATGTCCCACATGGACAGACTCAAATCACTATACTCTGTATCCTACACACAACAAAGAGATGATCCACGTCTGGCATAAAAGACAACCTCCAAACCATTATTGATGGATTTACTGAACATCAAGTCAAATGGCATCAACAATCCTCTGCCTAGGGATCTAAACTTTGTTTGTAACAGTAAATGTAACCATTTGGAGAGGCAGATATATTTTGCAGAAGATACCACTACTATGGAACAAACTCCCCGCCCACATAAAATAAAGTTTATCCCTGTTCATTTTCAAGCACAGCTTAGATTCATGGATAGGAAACAGTAGTAGAGAGAGCTGTCCTGGGGTAAATGTTCTAGGGGACAGATGAGGCTCCTAAATGCTTTATCCCATGTATGGGTCCCCTCAAATTATCTATGGTATCATCTCAGTCATTTTCATTAGGGATAATAGATAATTAATCAACCATGAGATGGGCAAGGCTAAATCTATAACCAAATGGAAGAAATTATTTAGCACAGAAAAACGGAAACTAGTTAGGATTAAAATGATCTACAAGAGCAGTTAGCCTAACACTTGCTTATGAACCTTTGAAGCTCTGCTCAAACTCTTGGCAGTTGTGGCGCACAGACCTTAAGCTTTGAAAAGCTGGTGGACTGGTCATATCTATGGCAGGATATAACCCTAGTATGGCAGGCTACATAGACCTTAAGCTTTGAAAAGCTGGTCAATTGGTCATATCTATGGCAGGATATACCCCTAGTATGGCAGGCTACACAGACCTTAAGCTTTGAAAAGCTGGTCGATTGGTCATATCTATGGCAGGATATAACCCTAGTATGGCAGGATATAACCCTAGTATGGCAGGCTACTGAACAATGACTTAATGTAACACTTCAGAAAGATCCAGACAAATGGATAACACAAGGGTATGTCAAGTACTCTAGTGTTACACAAAGGATCAAGAAAGAAGTTAAAAGAAAAACTGGTTAAGATATTTTGTTTCTGCTCAAAAAAGGGAGTCTACCCACAAGCCTGCCAGAGGCCAGTATGGCTCCTGAGGCCTTGCAAACAACCGAGTGCAGATGTGCTATTTCCAAGGACAAGAAGGTAATAACCACTGTAATAGAAGGTACTCGATTGTTTTGTATGAAGGAAACTTTTGTGCTTACATTTTCACATTTTTAAAGAAAGGGCAGTGCCTCGCCCCTATTAAACAAGAAACATCTGATATTTCTTTGCAAATTTTATGTGGAGGTAAGCTTCTTGGGGGTCTAAATGTTTGTTTATATTGTATATCACATCACCGTGGCACTGTCGGTCTGCACTAGCAGATTGCCTGGTTTCCAAAGATGTGAGAATCTGTAGGGCTTGCAGAAGTACCCTCATATGTGTCTTTTGAGGACACAGGCAGGCCACTCACCACTCCCCTTGGACTCCGGTCTCCTGTCCAAGCCCTCCATGCACTGTCTGAAGCATCTGTAAACAAGACTTGTTTGCACTGGGCTGGAGTGAAGGGTGACCTGGGTTGAGCACAACCTGGTTGCTCCACCAAAGCAGTGCCTTCTTGATGCAAAGAAGAAGAAGGGAATGTGGATATCAAAAAGGTGAGAGAGTGCTGGGACCACAATGATTTCAGACACCATTCTCGCTTTCTTGTGTGTAATCTGGTGAGGGGCAGCTATGAGTCCCAAGGCCCTGAGAGCTTGTCTGGGCAAGCAATGATCCTCACTGGAAAGAACAAGGAGCTCATTGGCTAGACCATTCTTCTTCCTAGATGCAGAAGGAGACATTGAATGTTTAAGTGTTGGCTTTTTCGTTTTAGGGTGATGTCTGCTTGAATAAGCTTAGGGGGGGTTCTGAACCTTGGGGCATTTCTATCAAGGAACCGGGAACCCCACACAAGGATCTGAGGGATTCCTCAAGGACCCTCCAAAATAATGAGCTGGGGGTCACTGAAGACTCAGATGTCTAAGGCTTCAGGAGCCATACTGGTTTCTGGCAGGACTGTGGGTAGAGGGCTAGTGAGAAGATGATTGCATACAGTGGGTAACCACCTCAGCAGGTACATCCAATTCTAAGACGACAGAAAGAGAATCCTCTCTAGGTTTCATGTTTTTTCCTAGGTGGGAGGCCTACACCCAGGCCTTCAGACATGGTGGAGTGGGCCAAGGGTTTCAGATGTTGAGTCTCGAGGACAGGTGGATAGCCTAGACCACAGGGCTTTTGGAACAAACAACTGATAGAGCAGGATTTATAGTTGTGTTCACGGCCTAGACAGAACAGGCACTTACTGTGAAAGTCTTTGCACTGAGTTTGTCTAATGCACTTAAACTTACCCCTTCTAGCTGGCATCTAATAACAATTCACAAAACAGTCAAAACTTTAAAAGGAAAGACCCCCAACAGGGAACTTCACCGACAAGGGAAGCTACTGTACTGAGTAATCAAGTTACTACAGTCCATCAGGTGCAATGGCCTGTGTTCAGGCTGGCAATGAGATAGTCTGAGGATCTCATGTATATATCCGATTTAATAACCTGAAGCATACGAGCCAAGGTCAACACTTGGAAGGAAAAAGCTTAGGAAGGCAAAGCTTTGGTTCTCTGACTGGACGCCAGCAAGCTACAACCCACCTGTTAAGAATACTGCAACAGTGAGTTGGTCAGGACATCAATGATGTACCTTAATGCACTGTTGAGGCTGCTCACCCTTTGATTCTAGCCATTTTGGAAGTTTCCAAATCCTCTCCCACAAACTATAATTGTGCTGATGTTAGTCCTAGTATGGGCTCTACTGCACCTTAGAAAAGGTGCACTAAAGAGTTTACTATTTACCACCAGCAGCTGCAAACAGTCCTGCCCTTTGGTTCCTACTTTTCAAGTTCAGTTTTTACTGCCATTCCGAAAAAGCAGGTTTCTGTCAGATGGAGCATTAAAGAAACCATCTTTAGTGTCCTTGACAAAGTCTGTCAGATGGCACCACACAGGACATCCAAGAGCTATAACAGTGCCGGATGTTATTGCTACAGCATCTACTGTGCCGTTTGCCAAGCACATGGTAATATCCAGCTGGCAATATTACCATAGTACTGCGAGATTCGTTTGTCAAGTTATCATCAAGAAAAAGTAGTGACAATGGGTGCAATGTGTGCGTCCACTTATGCCAACCTGCTGCTTGCATGGTGGGAACATAATTACATTTTTCATTCCATATACAAAGAAAATTGGGTTTTATATTGTCGGTTTCTGGATGACATTTGTATTTTTTGGGCGGGAGGGATGGACAGGTTTTTTGAATTTATGCAATACATTGCCTCTGCCACCAAGTTTTGGAAATTCACTTATAAATGTGGATTTGATTCCATTGATTACTTGGATGTGAAGATTACTAAAGACAAAAAAAATAAAAAGTTTAAATCTGAGGTTTTCCGAAAAGATACCTATTGTAATTCATTCCTTCATTTCAATAGTGCGCACCCATTTGCTCAAAAGAAAAGTATTGTTAAAGGTCAGCTTGTTAGGGGCAGCAGGATGACCTCAGAGGATTCAGATTTCTCAAGGGAGGTATATCTTTCGGAGAATATGTTTCTGGAAAGGGGCTATCCTGCTTGCATGATTGGGCAAATTGTTGAAGAAGTGATTTCACACAGGCATGATAGATTTGCACCTATATTAGGTACTGAAGAGGCTAAAACAGGGGGTGAAGTGACTACAAGTACGAATACTGGGTACAAAAATGTTTTTGTGCTTGACTATAATGGGGACAGTAATGTAATTACAAAATCCCTTAAGGATGAATGCAGGAGATTTAGTGCCTTGTTGGATTTAGACCTTCACTTTGATGTACCTATTAAATTTGTTTATAGGAAAGGAAGAAATATAAAAAATATATTAGAAAGTTATGGTGCTGGTAAAAAAAAAAAGTTAAAAGAGTGGGAACTTACAAATGTGGAGCTTGTCCACAATGTCCCCATATACTTAACAAATCAGAGGTGTACATTACCAGTCGTAACAAAAATATTTCAGCAATGGTTTATAGTAATTGCAAAACAAAAGGGGTTGCATACCTTGTGACATGTGAGAACTGTGAATGCTTTTACGTGGGGAAAATTGAGAGGTGTTTAAGGCGTACGATTTATGAACACCTATATGACATTAAAAAGGGTAATTCAAAGAATGCCCTATTTAAACACAGTGAGGCTAGTGGACACACATTTAAATTTTTTGTCATAGAGGTGGTCCAAAAGGATGCCAGAGGGGGACCATGAGAAACACAATTGGGATATCATGAGGTTTATTGGCAGTTGATTTTAGAAGCCAACAAGTGGCCTGGTTTAAATGACACGATATCCCTGGTACCAGTTCTACAGTTGCAGGCTGCCAAATTGTAGATTCTATGCTTAACAATATTCAACGGTTTATTGAGGATGTTTTTTTACATAACTTTATATTTTTTCACACCACTTTATATTCAAGTATCATACATTCACATATTTATATATTTTTACAGTGTTGTTTTTCTACTTAAAAAGATTTGAAAATGTTTTGAGGTGTCCGTTAGGTTATTTTTATGAAAGACTTGTACTTACTTATACATATCTTAATACACAACTTTACATTTGACATTTTAGTAGGCTTGTTGATTGAAGCATGTCAGCAATATGCTTGTTTTAAATTTTAATTTAAGGTAGGGTTTTATAATTCATCATGGGCTTATTTATAGTGTATTTTGCATCTTAGGTATAGATAAATTATACTGTATATACATATTTTACATCTATTTTATACTGTTTTAAGTTGAATGTGTAATTAATTAATGTTAATTGGTTTATTGTAAGACTGCACGCAATTCATGTAATTGGACACCTAATTTAATGTTGAAATTGGGTTTTGGACTGTATTCTGATGAAGATGCGGACGAAAACGTACTGCCTGAGATTTCAGCGTTAAAGTTTTACTTTTTGGTTTGCTGTGTCATTAATAAATTCTTTTTTCGGGTCAACAGCTGTCCAGTGCTCTTATTTTGGATTTACAGTATTGGTTTGGGGACTTTCCTTTTTTGCTTTTACTGCTAGACCTAACCCTTTGAAGGAAAGGAGACCATTTTATTAATGCAGCTGTAGACACTACAGAATCTACTTTTGTGGTAAAAGCCAAACCTGTCCAGTCCAGTCCTTGGAATTTCAGAGGAGTATGCCCATCATGTTTAGTAATGGAACAACCACATCCAGGTTCTTCTAAGCTCTTTAAACCATTAGATAAACAATTCTGTTAGCTGATGGGACCACTTCAAAAGACAGCTTTGGAGATGAAAAGACCCTCCTCAAGGACATGCTCTGACACAGAGGTGGTTATGGGATTAATACCATCTTAGCACAGACCATTTTAATTTAATCTCCCCAAATATGGGGGGGGGTCATCTGATGGAAATGTTGATGATTCTCCCTCTTCATCTTCATCCACATCTTGAACTATACAGTCAGGTGGTCAGGTGGGAGCCAATGTGCTTTTATGTACTTGTGCTTCATACGTCACCTCAGAGGGACGTCCAAGGAGAAGGAAGTTGTACGGCCAGATACCATCCTTAGTCCTGTGGCATGGTTCCTGTAGAATGTACGTGTGTGCGTGGTACCTTTAAGGAGCATTTCCAAGGACAGCACATGCATATAAACAGCAAGCACGTGCTAGCTTCAGTGCCATTTTAAGAGTGCAGCCACAGTGTGAACACGTATGAGTGTGACAGATAAACTTATAAACAGACTGACTAAGTTAAAGTTACTAAGCCTCAATCCTGAAATGTTTATACATAATAAAGCTGCTTGAACAGAACCCACAAGAGTTCATCTGTTTTATCCTGACCAGACGAGCGACAGTCCCCAGTCAGTACATCCCACCCGACCAGATGAGTGACAGTCCCCAGTCTGTACATCCCATGTAATGGGGGGGCAGCCAAAGTGATCAACTACAGTACTCCGGTGTCTGCGTTACTGGCCACACATGAAAGCACGCACACAGGGAAGCTTGCATAGTCGAAGTAGGCACCAACATCAAGTCTGTCTGTCTAACTGATGAGAAAGGCATCGAGGAATTGATCACAGAAGTCTCCAAGCGATAACACCTCCATTTGTACCAACAACAAAGATGGGAGTCTTAACAGCCTACTCTCCGACTGCAAAGGCCTGAGGTATGTTGACAGAAGGAGACCATCCCTCAAATGCTAATACGGAATGGCACTTAGCACTGAGGTACTTGAAATGGACAACTCCAACATAGGCACAGCTGTCAAAAGCTAGGATTGTCGAGACAAAAAGCTCTGACCTGAAAACGAGGTCAGCAGCTATCCCATAGAAAATCATCACAGTCAACCCTTACACTAAAAGGATAAATAGTCTGCCAGATTAGGACAGGCTCTTGGAGGGGTCTCAAGGAAGACAACTTGGGTCGAGCAGCTGAAAACACTAGCAGAGATGGAGCTCTACCAGCCCCAATTTTAACACGGTAGGAGGCCTTGGACCACATTTGCCAAATTTTGTTACAGTCAACATCAACAGTAATGCATCACCTACACATTATAGGTACATTAAGTGACATCAAGGGATCTCAAATTCCAGTCCACAAGCTCAGAAATAGTGCTGGTTCTACTCCTAATGAATTCTTTGTAATGGACAGCTCAGCCGAGAAAAAAAGAGATCCCTAGATACTGCATTTTGGAGGGTAAGGATTCAAACTGACTGGATACATAGGCAGAAACCAATGGAGAAGCCCTGGAAGTCTCAGGAGCTGGTGCCTATTGAAGCTTTTCAAGCTCAAGGCATTTCCCATCCTTCAACACAGACGATTTGAAGGAGACAAATCTTGCATGCCTCTGTGAAATGTTTCTCCTAAGCACTTTAACAAATGTAAACTGGAGAAAATATTCCCCTCCCCCAGGATAAGCATACTAAATATTTATGCTCCTTGAAGCCCTTCTTCTCCATGGCAAATACAACATGAACAACTCTGTCACTGCAAAAAAAAGTAAATTCAAAGGTATCAGCTGTCACTGAAACTGCTATCAACAACTAAACAGCTCAACAACACACAAATTCTAACAAGTCTCTTCAAAAAATGAAACAAGTGCATTCAATTGCCACGGTAAAAGGAAAACAGCTCACAGCCTAAAACAGAGGGAGTGAAGGTGGATGCAGTTCTGGAAAAGAACAAGAGGACAGACGCACTGAATAAAGACAAGTCAAAATACCAGCTTTGAACACAGGAAACGAATGCTAGAAATAGCAAAGAGAAAAGTGATCTGGGAGTCTTTCAAATCCGTGAGGAGACGAAAGGTGGCTGAAGAGAGAAGGCTTGGGCATGGTAGCCTACAGATTTCATCAGATGAGCTGAGTCCCACTGGTCTTCATCCTACTGGGAAACAGGAGTGAATTCCAAATCTCACTTCAGTGGTTCCACAGGTAGTTCTCAGAAAAAGAACAAACAGTTTCTCATGTTATCAGAACTGGAATAAACAAAATGTCCTTCCTCCGGGCCTTCTTTTCCCACACCAGTGCAGTCTTTCTACTATCTCCAGAGTCCACCTGTTTTGTGCAGTGTAGGCTAGGGAAGGGTAATATCACAGGGCCCAGACTGAGATGGACATCATTATCTCCCCAGCCCCTACAATTCCAGGGCTTCAAGACACAGTTTTATACTTCCTTTCTATCTCAATGTCACCTCCCTGAGGACGTGTTCTGCACCTGTAGAAACAATGCCGATACAACCCAGCACACTGCACTATCAATGCTGATCTCTTCTAAAGTTTCTATGTCAAGTGGTCCACTGGTATTTCTTACCTTGGCACAAGTCTGTCTGGTGTTTTTAGGACTAAAGGCCTTGACATTGAGGGGCTGACCACGATTATGGCACTGATGTCCTCAGTGCCATTCTGGGTGTCAGCTGTGCTTGGCATTCACGTCTTTGAGCCCAAAAGTCATTGCATTCAACATCTGTGTCAGGGGTAGCTTTGCTACCAGCCCTTAAAGCCTCAGGAAATGTCAGTATTAACCATCTAAAAATTGCATTCAGTGCAGGTGGATGACATGTCAATATAACACCACATGTGATCAGTCCCTGGAACTTGCAATGCCACCAAACTCTGAATTCTGTCTAATCTCCCATATGAGATTTGCTTAATCTCCAATAGATGTGCTTGCTGTGGTACAAAATTGTGCGCAACCTTGCGGCCTTTCCATAAATATGCAAACAGTTAATAGATCTGGATCCTTAAATTTCCCATTCTCACCAGACAGACACTAATGTCTGGTCCAGTTCCCCCTTCCTTATCCACAGACAGCTACTCTCAGACTAAGCTGAGGACAGAAGCTGCAACAGGAAAGCACACGGAATCTGAAGTGCAGTCTCATACCCTTGACATAGATAGCAATGATGGAATAGATTACCCACATTAAGACCCAAAGTTCACAGAAATCCCTGACCTAAAGAGACAGAAGGGGAGATTGGCCAGTTAATCCTACCCTTCCATTAGAGGAAATTCTGTAGAAGGCTTTCCATTTTCCCCGGTCTTCCTCAGACAAAATGGTTATACTTGCTGTAAAAAGCACCTGGCAAAATTGTGGTGTCAGGAGAGAAAAAAAAATAATTAAAAGAATTATTTACGTTTTACTGTTCATTTCAGAAATGTTGCACCTTTTCAAGTTATGGCTGAGCTCTGTTTAATTTCCAAAATATGGTTTCCTACAGTTTAAAACTGTGTGTAACTTTGTGGCCTTTATTCTGTAAAGAAGGAAAATGTATAGGACTTGTATTTGAAATATTAAGTGTAAGTTTTCCAGGAAGGACTTAGCGTTTCACAGACAGGACATCTAAAGGCCATTAAACAACACAAACTTATGTACTTCAAATGGACAGCTGGCCAAAACTATAGAAGTAAGAAGGTATTAATATGCAAACAGTTAAAACATGCATCCTGTTCCTTTTATTTACAGGTAAGTACTAGGCTAGCTGCCCTTGCTGGCCATTTTAAGCTTCGCCATTTCTCCTTTTTGTGCTTTTGTGCTTGAAATATCTATCCCATTTGGTTATAGATTGGCTTTACCAATCCCATGGCCAATAACAATATATTACCCCTAATGAGAACAAATGGGACCATACCAAAGGTAATTTGAGGGGATCCATGCATGGGGATAAAGCATTTAGGAGCTGCAGCGGTCCATTAGTAGTAGAGGGGGCAGTCCTGGGGTAAAATTGTTTGTTTCTCATCCACAGATCTAAGTTGAACTTGAAAACGGACAGGAATGAATTTTGTTTTATGTGGTTGGGGAGTATGTTCCATAACATTTAGCATGTCTTTTTTCTAATATTCTTCTGCATGGGAAAGAAACTAATGCAATCTGATATACAGAATTGCATCTGATTTTCTGTTGGAAATGAAATGATGTAATCAGATGGTCCCTGTCTTTATATGGAACGGAATGATGGGCTACATTTGGAACTTAAACCAGGGACTTGTCTTAGGGCTTGTCATATCTTGTAAGATCTTCTGTATACATTTAAGTGCTGTTCTGAGTTGCTTTAGTGTCATGACTTGGAATAGCTAGGGCCAGTACTTTCTCCAAGAGTAGCTATTTAGCTGTATATCATTTTCCTACACTTATTTTGTCTACACAACTTATTGTTTTAAGTTCTGCATCTTTAACCTTTCTCAGTAGTGTCTTTACTAAGTAATGTTTTACATATCCACGTCTAAGATATTGTAGCTTGCATTTACTTAGCATTATCAGAGGCTTGACAAGTAGCACACTTGCATACGATGTTAGACGACTGGAAGGTTGTGGGTTATTTTCCCACTCCACGTGACTTAATTGCTGAGAATGCAGTGCAACATTAGTGCATGCTGCACTCCAGTGTATATCATCCTTTGGATGCGACATTAAACAGAAATTCAGCTGCTTGAGTTGGTGGTACCTCAGGTGGATGTAAAAGATCCCACAGCACCTACTGAAAAGGGTAGAGGAAGTTACCCAATGCCTTGGCCAAATTTCCTGCAGTCGTATACATACCACCTTTAGTCTCCCCTGAAAAAAGGCTACTAGCCTAGTGAGGCTAACCTGGTCAAAGTACAGACAAATGTATGCATTGTTGGTCATTATCTGAGAACAGGTCTACCCTTACTAAACCCTGTACATTCATATTAAAAAAAAAAAAAAAAAAAAAAAAAAAAATTTACACTCACCATAACATTACATCTATGCTGTACATTTTCATTCTTCCTCAAGTGATGGGTCTCAGATCAGACTTTGCCATTTCTTCCAGATCCTCAGATCCAACTCTCAAGCTCCTCCCTTTACCCACAATGCCCCACCAGCATAACAGACCTCAGATTGAGTTTGCTGCCGTCAGAAGACAATGAAGAACACCTTCAGGAAATTTAAAAAGGTATAGGTTAAAAGAACAGAACTGGAGTTCAAAGAACAATGGTTCCCAAAGCAATATCCCATAGGTCTCTCCAGCAGTAAAGGGAAGGGGGGGTTAGGAGGGTGGGAAGTTGAAGAAGAATGAAAGTGGACAACACAGATGTAATGTTATGGTGAATACATAACTATTTTTATCTGATGTTGTCATTTTCATTCATTCCTGAACTGACGGGACAGAATCTCCAATTAGAGGAACCTTGGGTGGTCCTCATGGAAGGATGGGTTGGAGTACTGTGGAGCCAAAAGTAGCTCTGTTCTTAGAAACTAAACCCAAGTTGTAATGAGCACTGGACCAAGTGGCTGCTGCACAGATGTGATCTTCTATTGACGTTCTTGACCAAAAGGCTGAGGATACAGCCATAGACCTTGTGGAATGAGTTCTAAGGGGCTGAGGCAAGGCTAACCTCCTTCTACAACAGACAAAATATATGCAATCAGTTAACCATTTGGCCAGGGTAACTTTAGAAACCAGCATGCCCAATTTATTAGGCGAGATGTATACAAATAACTGGTCAGTCTTATGAAAGTCTTTGGTCTGGCAGAAAAAAAAATCGAAGTTGGTCGAACATCCAAAAGAAGAAGCATGTACCTTTTGCTTATTTGAGAAACTTGAAAAGAAAACTGGGAGGTTAATGACCTGGCTGATATTAGACTCAGAAGCTACCTTTGGGAAAAAGGATGATTTGATCCATGAGGAAACCCTGTCTTTGTAGAAAATCAGGTAAAGAGGCTTGCAGGAGAGGGCCTGGAGTTCAGTTCAGATACTTATCTAGCTGATGTAATAGCAACTAGAAAAATGGTTTTCCAAGATAAAAACTTAAGATCTGTCTTGGCTGAAGGTTCAAAGGGGCTTTGGGTCAGATCTTGAAGCAAGATAGTTAAATCCCATGGAGGGCAGCATCCATTACTGTAGGCCTAAGCAAGAAAGTTCCTTTGATAAAAGCTTTGCATAATCTAGGAGCAGCTAAGGAGGAATTATTTTCACCAAGATGGAAGTCTAAAATGGCAGCCAACTGCACCTTAATAATAGAAACAAATAGCCCCTTCATTAAAAATTACATCTAAAAACTCAAGTACAGCCTGTATAGGTTCATAGGTAGCTACAAGCCTAGCCAAAAAGGTAACCTGGCTCTCGCCACCCAAGAAAATTATTTTCCTGTGCCCCTGTCAAGCAGAACCACAGAAGGAATCCCCAGGGTGAATTTCCTATTGCCCATCCAACCATCAAGATTTTTCTTGAAGAGTGCTAATGAGGAGCTCTGTTTGACATAGATAGGTAGTCTGTTCCAGAGTATGGGAAGTCTCTGGGACAGGAATCTATCCCTCCAGCATGCTCTGTTTATTGTGGTGACAAGGTTTAGGTCCCTAGAGCGTGCAGCTTGGAGGGATTGGGATTTCTTTAAGTGGAGCATGTCCATCAGCTCTGGGTTTGACATAGCTTTGTATGTTAGGCAGAGATCGCCTCTGAGTAGTGCGATGGAGTAAAGCTGGAGTTTTTTGAGACAGTCTGCGTAAGGCATCTGATTGAGGTCAGTAATCCTCTTTGTAAGGTATTTTTGCGGCCTTTCCAGTTGTTGTAGATGTCTTGTGAGGTACATACCAAAAAGGGCATTGTACTCTATAATGGGTCTAATGAGTGATGAGTAGAGGGGAGGGGAACAATGACCGCTTTTTTCTGGATGAGAAACCTTTTGTGATGAGGTAACTTTGAAAATGAAAAAAACAGGATCCAACCAAGAGACACACTGAGGCACAATAAACTAGTGCGTTCATCCACTTTTAATGATGTGAACTTCTTCAGAAAAACAGAGATCGCTCATTACCATACTCTCATTGCTTCTCAACATAATGGGTAAGATTTGGTTCCTCCTGGTTTGTTGATGTACCAAACTACAGAGATACTGTCCATTTTTGTGGATACTGTCCATCTGAACTGCAACTGTCCGCAAAGGTAGTGCAACTTGAAAGGCCTACACTGCAAGAAGAACTGGTCTAATTTCTAGGACATTGATATATGCCTTGGCTTCTTCTGGAGACCAGATACCTTGAACTATCCTTCCAAAGTAGTGTCCCCTATCCCAGACGGGAAGCATCTGTAGTCAATGTGGCTGTGGACAAGGGAAGAACAAAAAGATGCCCTTGATAAATTTCATCCAAGTAGAGCCACCAAAAAAGATACTTTTTGCAAGACTGTGTGATCTTAACTGGGGCAAATAATGGCTGCTGAAGAATAGACCACTGTACCGACAGAGTCCACTGCAGAATTTGCATGTGACATCAACAAAGCTTACAGACAAACTGACTCATGGTTGTACGATAATTAGAAGTTATGTACCTACCATAACGTTCCATGTTAGTTGTCTTCTCTCGCCTTCTTTCTTGCTGGATGGGTTCGGAGCCGATCCTCGGCTCCGACTCGGCACTTGCTTTAGCTTGAGAACTCCTTTTACCAGCTCGAGGCAACCCTATATCCCATGATGCAAGGCAGAACTACCTCAGATCTCGTTTGGTAGCTACCCTACCCTGCTAAAGAGTAACCTAACATAATTAGGAACACAAGTTCATAATAGAAGTCCTCATATGAAGGCTCAGGAGGAAAACAACCTGATAGGAACTCTTCAAGATCTGTCCAGGCCAGGGAGAAGGAGGGACGAAGAAAGAAGCAGAGAAGACAACTAACATGGAACGTTATGGTAGGTACATAACTTCTAAATGTTAAGTTGTCAATCTCGCCTTCATTCTTGCTGGATGGGACCGCGTCCCTAGCACCTGTATCCCGGTGGCTCAATGGAACAGACTCTTGAGAACTGTGGAACCAAAACTGGCCCTATCTCTGGAGGCCAAGTCCAACTTGTAATGAGAGACAAAGGTATGAGGCGTGGCCCAAGTAACTGCTGCACAAATGGTATCAATGGGTAGTCTATCCTGAAAGGCTGCAGAAGTGGATAGACTCCTGGTTGAGTGTGCTTTTGGTTTAGAAGATAGCTGTTTGCCTCTGAGAGAGTACACATAGGAAATGGTGGAAGTCAACCATCTGGATAAGGTCACTTTAGAAACTGGAAGACCTATCCTGTTTTCTGCATAGGAGACAAATTGGTCTGATTTCCTGAATTGTTTAGTTCTATGCAAATAGTACCTGAGCTGACGATGGACATCCAAAAAATGCAGTTTCTGTTCAGCTCTGTCGGAATAGTTTGGGAAAAAGACTGGTAGATCTATAGATTGGTTAATATTGGTTTGAGACACAACTTTGGGGAGAAAGGAAGGGTTCGTTCTTAATGATACCCTGTCCTTATGAAAAACCAAATAAGGGTAACGAATGCAGAGAGCTTGAATCTCAAGAACCCTTCTTGCAGGAGTGACAGCCAGTAAAAATATAGTTTTCCAGGTCAATAACTTCAAAGAACATGAAGCAGACGGTTCGAAGGGAGGTAGTATCAAGGATGCCAACATTAAGTTTAGATCCCATTGCGGAGGAGGATGCTTTATAGGCGGCTTTAGGAGAAAAACTCCTCTCAGAAAGGCCTTGCATAATCTATGAGACATAATGTTATTGTCATGCAAGCCAACATGATACTTGGAAATAGCAGCCAGTTGTACTTTGACTGTAGATGACGAGGAACCTGAATGAAAAACCTCCGCCAGGAAATCTAAAACAGAATGTACAGGAGCAGTAAAGGGATCAATATTTCTGGAATTTGCCCAAACAGAAAAACGTCGCCACTTGCTAGCATAAACAGTCCTAGTGGACGACTTTAAAGAAGACACTAAGATGTCTCTGACTGAGTCAGAAATCATCGGTAGCCTGGCTAGGGAAGGAAGTGGAGCAACCAAGCAGTGAGGTTGAGAGACTGAATGGCCCGGTGCTGCTGACCCGACTGGTGGATCAAGAGATCCGGAACTGGGTCCAGATGCCAGGGCTGCACCAGAAGGTGACGATGCAGAGACGGAAACCAAATTTGTCGAGGCCAATATGGGGCAATGAGGATCAACTTGGCCCTCAAAGCGGTGGCTTTCTGAATGACTTATGGAATCAAGGGAAAGGGAGGAAAAGCATGCAGAAGTCCCCGGGCCAATCCTGGGTTAGAGAGTCTCTCAGGGGTTGGCCTGGAAGGGGAAAGAGAGTGAAAAAATCGGGGCACTTGTTTTGAGGAGTAGCAAAAAGATCGCAACAAGGAGTGCCCCACTTCAGAAAAATCTGATCCACTACAGATTGATTGAGAGACCACTCGTGAGGCATCAGAATGGATCTGCTCAGCCTGTCCTCCAATAGGTTGGACCTGCCGGGATGTGCGTTATCAGAAACCGATGAGAGGAGATCGCCCATTGCCAAAGTCTGAGAGCTTCTCGACACAACGGATAGGACCTGGTCCCGCCTGCTTGTTGATGTACCAGACCACGGACATGTTGTCCGCTTGTACTGCAATAGTCCCCGGGAAGAAAGTCGCTGAGGGCTTGCAACGTTAAAAGCACTGCTCTCATCTCCAGGACATTTATGTGCAGATGGTATTCTATGGGTTGCCACGCCCCGTGGACCATCCTGCCCTGATAATGCCCCCCCCCACCCGATCAGAGAGGCATCCGTAGTGACTGTGGCAACTGGAGGAGGGGGAATAAAGGGTTGGCCCTGATGAAGAAGAGGGGAAGATATCCACCAATTCAGATGAGCTCTGCACGACTGTGTGACTAAGATTTCGTGCCTCATCGGGAGACTGTGGTACGACCACTGCGTGAATAGCATCCACTGCAGAAGACGCAT
Source organism: Protopterus annectens (assembly GCF_019279795.1). Taxonomy (NCBI): domain Eukaryota; kingdom Metazoa; phylum Chordata; order Ceratodontiformes; family Protopteridae; genus Protopterus; species Protopterus annectens. Next base: position 110,488,241 of record NC_056735.1, on the reverse strand, counting down.
GTGGAAGCGAGCCAGTGGTAGAAGAACAATGGCCGCAGTCATAAGACCTAGAACCTTCAGTATAAATCTGGCTTTGATCTTGTTGCTCTGCAATAGAATCCGAACGAATTTTTGGATGTCCAGAATTCTTTGATCTGTTAGTTTGGCTAACATTTTGACGGTGTTTAATTCTGCGCCTATAAAGGTGATAGATTGTCAAGGCAGCAGAGAAGATTTTTCGAAATTTACTGAAATTCCCAAACTCCTGCAAAGCTGTAGAGTGTAGTCTCTGGACTGAAGAAGCTGACACTTGGTGGTGGCAGAGAGGAGCCAGTCGTCCAAGTAGGGAAACACCTGGAATCCTTGACGTCTCAGATGAGCTGTGACCACTGCCATGCATTTGGTAAACACTCTGGGGGCTGAAGTGAGGCCAAAGGGCAGTGCTCTGAATTGGTAATGACTGGTCCCTAGCCGAAAGCGGAGAAACCTTCTGGAGCGTCTGTGAATCTTTATGTGATAGTACGCATCCTGAAGGTCTATAGAGCACATCCAGTTGTCCTTGCCCAGAAAGGGCAGAATGGACTGAAGCGTGACCATCCGGAATCTTGCCTTCTTGACAAATCTGTTTAGATTGCTCAGGTCTAATATTGGTCTCCAATCTCCCATCCTTTTGGGGACCAAAAAGAATCTCGAGTAGACGCCGGATCCTACCTGGTCTGCCGGCACAGTCTGGACGGCTCTTTTTCTAGGAGCTTTGCAACCTCCTGTTCTGCCAAATCCCTTTGACTGGGTGAGATGTCTGGAAGGGATTGTAGAGGTATGGGAAACCTTTCGAAGGGGATTTTGTAACCCTCAGATATGATAGACTGTACCCACATCTCTTGTGATAGGGATTGCCAGGCTACTGGGTACAGCGAAATCCTTCCCCCGACTGCCTCCAAGGGTGGACAGTCGGGCAACACCTCAGGGATGCTGAAAGGGCTTCTCAGGAAGAGACTCCTGTTGCCCTGGTTCTGAGGACCCCGCCTCTAGGGCGGCTATTATTGTTACCCCTCTGCCTCTGGGGTAAACTGACCACGTCGTCCGTGTAGCTCCTTGGGCTTTACGGAACCACATCTTCCCCTTCTGACCCTTGGGATATGGTCTAGAAGGAGTGGAAAATTGGACTCCAACGGCAGAAAGAGTTTTACCGTCCTGCTCACACCTGGTCAAGGTATCCTTCACCTGAGGTCCCAACAAAGCCGAACCATCAAAGGGGTATTAGTGAAGGACGCCTTAAAGGGGTCCAAAAATTACAAAGCCGCATCCAGGCTTGGCGTCTAAGAGCAACTCCTGTGCCTGCGGCCCTGCTCGCTCCATTGGCCGCATAGGATACGAGCCGCATGGAGGAGTTAGATATGGAATTCAGGATTGCAAGCTGCGAGGCAATCTTTTCTTGAGCCCCAGCAGCAGAAGGATCCTGGACTACTTCACCCAGTTCCTTGAGAATATCTCATTGAAGCCTGGTGAAGTGACAAAGGTAGTTCAGTGAATGCATAGCAAAGGTCGCTGAAGAAAATTAGAAGTTATGTACTCACCATAACGTTCCATCTGAGTAGGTGTATTCATTTGTCTGCAACCTGTGGGTTATGGATCCGATATCGGATCCGAACCGGCATGGTTTTCCAGCTATGGATCCAAGCTCTCAGCTCCTCCCCTCACCCATAATGCCTTGCTCTACCCTCATGACCTCAGATCGAGTTTGCCAAAGCAACAATACCCTAAAAAGGGTAACAAGAATATGCAGGAAACTGAAAGGCCAGGGGGATAGGAGGGCGGGATGGTTGCAGACAAATGAATACACCTACTCAGATGGAACGTTATGGTGAGTACATAACTTCTAAATCTGAAGTAGGATATTCATTTGTCTGCAACCTGTGGGACAGAGTCCCCAGCTACCTGAATCTTGGGCGCCATCATGGAAGGATATTCCGAGCACCACGGAGCCAAAGGATGCTCTACCCCTAGATGCAAGATCCAACTTATAGTGGGAAATAAATGTATGAGATGAAGCCCACGTGGCTGCTGCACAAATATCATCTAGAGGAATCCTAGCCTTGAAGGCTGCCGAGGTAGATACTGACCGGGTTGAATGGGCATGAACACTTCCCGGAGCAAGCCTTCCTGACGCTTGATAAGCCAATAAAATGCACTGTGAAATCCAGCGGGACAGAGAAACTTTAGAGATTGGCTTGCCCAAATTGAATTTTGCAAAGGAAATAAACAGCTGGTCGGATTGCCTATGACCAGCTGTCCTGTTGAGATAAAATCTAAGTTGCCTGTGAACATCTAGTGAATGTAGCTTATATTCACCTTTGTTTTCATATTTAGGGAAGAAAACAGGGAGGTTAATGGATTGATTGATGTTTGCTTCAGAAGCGATTTTAGGAAGGAAGGACGGGTTGGTCCTGAGGGAGACACGGTCCGGATGAAATACCAAGTAAGGAGGTTTAGCTGATAAAGCTTGAAGTTCAGAAACTCTCTTGGCTGATGTAATGGCTACCAAAAAGGCTGTCTTGTAGGACAAGAATTTGAGATCCACCGTAGCCCGGGCTCGAAGGAGGAGCGGTCAAGGCCTGTAGGACCAAAGAAAGGTCCCAAGGAGGAACTGCTTGTTTTATAGGGGGCCTGAGAAGAAAAGTACCTTTAAGAAATGTCTTACACAATTTGGCTGACATAAGAGGATTAGAATCTTGGCCAATGTGATAGTGAGAAATTGCCGCCAGTTGAACTTTGACTGTGGAACTGCTGGCACCATCGTTAAAGAGAGAGGTTAGAAAGTCAAGCACTACAGGAGAGGAACCGTGAAGGGATTCAGGCCTTGCCGCCCACACAGAGAAACGTTTCCATTTGCTTGGTAAACCTTTCTAGTGGATGGTTTATGAGCCGCCACCAAAATAGCCTTTACAGGTGAAGAAATACCGGGAGTCCTTATCAAGAGTGGAACTGGAGCAGCCAAGCGGTCAGCTTCAGGTTGTCCAGGTTCGGAGGAGGAATGCAGGATGGATGGGATATCAGATCCGGATGGGATCTAGAATCCAAGGAGGATTCACCGAGTGAGACCTTAGGAAGGGGAACCAGATCTGTCGAGGCCAGAATGGAGCAATGAGAATCATTCTGCAACCCACCCGAGAGGCTTTCTGAAGAACTTGCAGCATCAGAGGCAAGGGTGGATAGGCATACAGAAGACCGGGTGGCCAAGCATGCACCAGAGCGTCTCTTGGGGTACCTCCGGAGGAGGTATTAGAGCCGAAAAACTGTCGCACTTGGTGTTTGAGGGAGAAGCAAAAGATCGCATGAAGGGGTTCCCCACCGTGCGAATATGCGTTCGCTACTTGACAATTGAGAGACCACTCGTAAGGGGTCAGAATGGTGCGACTGAGCTTGTCCGCTAGGATGTTGGACCGACCGGAATGTGCGTTGCTATGAGAAAGCGATTGGTGGAGATTGCCCATTCCCAAACTCTCATGGCCTCTCGACAAAGAGGGTAAGACCTTGTTCCCCCTTGCTTGTTGATGTACCAGACAACAGACATGTTGTCCGATTGAATTGCAATTGTTCCCAAGGGAAGAAAGTCCTGAAGTGCTAGCAACGCTAAGAGCACTGCTCTCATCTCTAGAACATTGATATGCAGTAAGGTCTCTGAATCGCTCCACGTGCCTTGGACTGTCCGGCCTGCAAAGTGCCCCCACCCGAGGCGGGAGCGTCCGTGGTCACCGTGGCGAGAGGGGAGAAGCACAAAATGGGCCTTTGTGGAGATCCGGGAGTGGAGCCACCACAAGAGGGACCGCTTGCAAGCCTTGCTGATCGCTATGGGATGATGCATGGGAGAGCAAGGTATGACCACTGTACTAAGAGCGTCCACTGTAGAATGCATATTGAGCCTGGCAAGAGGAAGAAGTGCTATAGCAAGCCATGGACCCTAGAGCCCTCAGGACCAACTCGCTGGAACAGAACTTGAATGGAGAATGGCCCGCACCTGGAGCTGCAGATTTAGAACTCTGTCCGCAGTGAGGAAGGCTCGTAAACTCCTTGTGTCTAGTCTGGCCCCTATGAAATCTAAGAGCTGTGTGGGCCAGGTTGGACTTCTTTGTATTTATTGTGATGCCCAGAAATGGAGCAAGATGGAGAAAGGAGTCTCGCCAAGAGAAGTAGATGCCTTGTTGGGGCGGTAAGAAGCCAGTCGTCCAGGTAGGGAAAGACCTGCACCCCTGAAGCCTCAGGTGGGCGCTACCACTGCTAGTACTTTGGTGAACACCCTGGGGCTGTGGTGAGACCAAAGGGAAGGACCCGAACTGGTAGTGACTGGCTCCCAGCCGAAGCGGAGAAACCTCCTGGAGCCTGTCCATCAGGATGTGGTAGTACGCGTCCTTGAGATCTATCGAGCACATCCAGTGATTTTCTCCCAGAAGGGGAGAATAGATTGCAGAGTGACCATTGAATTTTTCTTTGGGGACTGCCAGATTCAAGAGAGAGAGGTCTAGGATTGGTCTTAGTTCCCCGTCTTTTTGGCACTAAAAGAATCTGGAGTAGAACCCTGATCCGATCTGGTCTGGGGAACGGGCTGGATGGCTCTTTTCTTTAGCAGATGGCCAATTTCTGCCAAAGCGCCTCCCGTTGACCGGGTGGGACGCCTGGGAGGGACTTGAATTTTGGAAGGTGAAGGAAAGGAATGCGATATCCCTGGATATGATTTGGAGAACCCAGCGGTCCGATGTTATGGACTCCCATGCCGCTAGGTGCCCAGCGCCCCGACTGCCTCCAGAGTAGAGCAGTCGGGCAACCCTCAGGGTTGCTGCGCGGGCCGTTCAGAGAAAGGTTCCCTGGACCCGAAGTTTCTGGGAGCCCCTCTGCCTCTAGGGCGGCCCTCCCTGTCCTCCTCTGCCACGGAAGGACTGGTTGTCCGAGCAGGCTGGGACTGCTGCGACTTCGGAACCACATCTTCTTCTGACCCTTTTGGTTCCTAGAATAGGGCCTCTGGGGTGCAGAGAAGCGGATTCCGACGGCAGACAGCGTCTTCCCGTCCTTCTCGCTCTGGGTCAACGCCTGAACGGTCTTGCCAAACAGAGCAGAACCATCAAAGGCGTTAAGCAAAGATGCCTTGAAGGGCTCAGAAAAATGCAGTGACGGAGCCAGGCCTGGCGCCTAGTGACCAGTCCTGTCCCGCAGCTCTAGCGGCGCCCATTGCATGGGAGAGTAGCCGCATAGAAGTATTGTAACTGACCTAAGAGTGGCCATGGGTGGAGTGCAGAACTCTGTCCTCCTCCGAAATGGACTCAGGGGGATGCAGCGTATTCTTAATAAGATCTCGCTGCATCCGAATAACATGTGCCAAATAGTTCAGCGCCCTTACCGAGAAGGTCGCGAACTGAACATCCGCTTCCCCAAGCGGTCCATCATCCGAGATTCCTTGCTCGGTGGGTGTACTGAGGCACTCTCCTGAGCTATTTCCCTCTTTGTGGCCGCCGCCATCAACATGGCATCTACAGGAGGCCCCTTACTCCAATGGGTCCGGTCGGATGGCGGACTAAGGATCCTATCTGGTCTTTTGGGAATTGGCTCCACGGTGTCCGGTTCCTTCCACGCCCTGGTGGTAATAAGGTCCACCAGGGGGTCGGCAGGGGGGGACACCCAAGAGGTAGACGGGCCCGCTTCAAATGCCTCCAAGAACACGGACTCGTCCGAGGAAGACTTGGGGCAGACCACCCCTTATACGGAGTATTTCCATGATGTCTCCAAAGGAGACATCCTCGGGGTGACCGTGGGGAGCCTTCCCCTTCCTCCAAGTCCGTGTCTTCTGTGAGAGACTGGGAGTCAATGTGCCTCCTTTTGCACGTATGCTTGCGAGGGCCTCCTCTGGGGGCTGTCAGAGGAGTCCTCAAGCAGCAATTGCTCCATAGGAGCAACTTGGGGCACAGAAACGGGCTGTCCCAGGGGCCGGATGGTGGAAGCCTGGCCCAGTGCAGAGGAGCGGGGCGGAGCCGGCAAGTGCCGGGGTCCGGAGACCCTCAACAGAGCCCTCTCCACTACATCAAAGGCGAAGGGAGCCGACCTCGACCAAAGGATCCGACAATCGGCTCCCCTCGGATCCGAAGAGTGGATCGGAGCCGGCGCCAAGCACTGGATCCGAAGGACAGTGCGCTCCGACACAGACGGCGCCGAAGGAGCACTGATCCCCGGATCCGGCTCGGATCCAGGCTCCGAGATCGGGTCCGACGCACTCGAGGGCAGGGTCGGGTCCGAAGTACCAAGTACTATCGGGTCCGTCCTTCCCCCGCGCCCGCAGCTGCTCTGCTCCAGCTGCTCCGAACCCGGATAGCGGGTCGGAGAAGGAGCAATAGGCTTAAAAAGGGTGTTGAGCTCCCGAGGGGAGGCAAGACACTCCCATCTGCATCTGGGCCTGGATGAACCTTCTCATCATCCGGTCCAGATCAGCATCAGAAAGGCTGTGGGTAGATCTCGAAGAGGCTACCGAGGTAGGCCTGGGGTGCCTCCTCGATAGCCTCGGGGGGGATCGGGTCTCCTCCTCCTCAGGGCCCGGTGAAAAGCACAGGGACCGGAGCCGAAGGAGGAGACGAACCGACACTGAGCCGGGGAGAAGCCGCTTGGCTGGCGGGGCGAAACAGAGGTCTCGCCCGCCAGTGGTGCTTCTCCTCCGGTCCTTAGCAGCATCCCTCTCCTCTCCAGAAGCGGGAGTTTGAGTCCCAGGAGCAGGAGGGGGTGCCACAGGGGGAACAACTGCAGCCACAGTAGTCCCCGAAGGAGCGGAGGCCGGAGCCGAGTCTGGCGGTAAAGACCCGCCAAGACCAGCTTGGACCTCCGCTCCCTCAGTGCCCTGGGGTTGAACCCTGCACAAATGGAACAACCAGATGTGAGGTGTTCAACCCCGAGACACTTAATACACCGAGTGTGGCCATCAGCCGGTGAGAGCTTATGGCCACACTCGGAGCATTTCGAAAAGATAGATTTAGGCTGGTCAGCCATAATCTATAACACACTAAAAGTTACAGAAAGTAACTTAAAAACAAAAAGACACACAGGCCTACACACACACTCTACGCAACAGCGAGGGGAGGGAATAAAAATTACTTACTTTAACTCAAAATAAACTCAAAATACACTATAAGAAAGGGGAACCTAAACTTTCACACAAATTCACTCAAAAAACCAAAAAATTCTCTGATTTTAACAAGAAATAGAGTTCACTTAGCTGAGAGCTATGTACCCAAATCCAGTCACCAGCGCGGCAAACGAGATCTGGGGTCATGAGGGTAGAGCAGGGCATTATGGGTGAGGGGAGGAGCTGAGAGCTTGGATCCATAGCTGGAAAACCATGCCGGTTCGGATCCGATATCGGATCCATAACCCACAGGTTGCAGACAAATGAATATCCTACTTCAGATCATCCGTTTTCCATACCTGTCCATGGTCCTAGAATCCTTGTTAGGAGGATGGACAGGTACTGAAGGATCAGCCAGTTCCTTCTTAGTGGCCGCCACCACCATAGCATCCACAGAGACACCCTTGGAAAGGAACTGTTTGTCCGTAGGGGCCGTGATAAATTTGGATGGTCTCCTGGGGACAGGTTCCACAGAATCTGGAGCCGCCCGCCTTCCAGCCACTACCTGCATAAGTGGGTGAAGGCAGAGACACCAGGAGGTGGAGGGTCGGGATCAAAGCCTCCAGGTATACCGACTCATCCTCGGAGGGATCAATGGATGGCCAATTCCTCCTCTGTTTGAGGAGCTCAAGGATGTCTGAAAAGGAGACATCCTCAGAGGGGGATCGTGGGGAACCCTCCGACTCATCTAAGTCAGTATCCGATGTAGTAGACTCGGGAGTCTGTGTTTCCTCTTACGCCCTCTTCCGAGGGGTTCACCTGCTGGATCAGGAGAAACTTGGAAGAGGAGGAAATTCCCAATGGGGAAACCTGGGCGATGGATCCCTGGGCCTGAGAGCAAGAGGCTGGCAAGAGGCGTCTACAGGCACTGAAGAGGGAGGAGCTAGAGGATGGACCGTTGACCAGGCTCAGAGGCCAGGACACTCCTCATTACCTCAAAGGCTCCCCTCCCGGGAGGCGGAATATCCCGCTCGAGGAAACAGGAATTCCGGCTCCACTGAGAGGAAGGCTCGAGGCCGATGTCGGCACCGAGCCTTACAAAGCGAAGCCGAGAGGGAGAGCGGGTCGGACAAGGGTCCGATGCCACTAGCCCCTCGAGCCGACAAGGAAACCCGACGCGACGGATCCCTCAAGAAAGGCCTCAAGGAGGAGATCGGAGCAGAGGGCAGCCGAAGGATGTATCGGCTCCGCACGGAAACAGTCGCTGTCGAGAAGCTCCGCCCGAACTCTGGTGTGGAGTCGGAGGAGGAAGTTCAAGGTGAGGCTACAGCAAGTCTGTTGAGACGGGCTATGGAGCATTTGGGCCAGTGCCTGTGACTTCAACAGCCTGCTTACCACCCTCTCTAAGTCGTGGTCAGACAGCCTGGAAGATCTCAAGATCGGCTCCGATGGCTCGCTCCGACAAAGAGGAGACCCCAGAGCCGAGTGGATACTCTGTAACGGCGGGGACCGAGATCTCTTCGGGGACGAAAGTCATGGGGAAAGTCCCCTGAATTCCAGATGGAGCCAAGGTTTCCGGCTCGATGCTGGATAAGGTGTCAGCTCCAGCCGGAGCCGACAAGGCCACAGTAGACAAGGTATCGGAACCGGGTGCGAACCCACTACTTTTAAGGTAGATACATCGGTTCCAGCCGAGCGATCTCGCCCGACGGAGGAGGCTTGGATACTGAAGCCTGAGCCTTCTGTGGCTTAGAAGGTTTCCCAGACCCTGCTTTAGAGGGAGAACCTTCTGGCTTAAGTAAGCCACGGAGGATAAGCTTATTCCTCCGTTCCTGCAGGACTCTCTGGCTAAAAGAGTGACACAAAGTACAGGAATCCTGCAGGTGCAAAGGCCCCAGGCAATAAACACAAGAAGTGTGACCATCTGTCAGAGACATTTTCTGACAGCACGTCACACTTGAAGCCTGAGACCTTGCCTTCCCTAGACATAATCCTAGGAGGAAGTCACACACACAAACCCCTACAAACACACAAAATTAATCCCCTAACACACAACACACAGGAAGGGATTAACCAATGGGGTTTAGGCCTAACTAAAACTTTTACACTAAAGGTAATAAAAGTTTGAAAACAAGGGAATAGGGTGGGCTGTAACTCACTACAGACTATAAAAATGGATACAAGGGGAAAATAAAACCCTAACTAAGCTTTTCTCTTTTAACAAGAAAATTACTTACCTCAGCTGGCAAAGGAGACCTCTTTCGCTAAGCGGCAAACGAGATCTGAGGTAGTTCCGCCTTGCATCATGGGATATAGGGTTGCCTCGAGCTGGTAAAAGGAGTTCTCAAGCTAAAGCAAGTGCCGAGTCGGAGCCGAGGATCGGCTCCGAACCCATCCAGCAAGAATGAAGGCGAGATTGACAACTTAACATTTTATTAGAAGAGATTTCAGAAAACATGTATTCAGATTTTCATATACCAAAACCAAATATAAGTAAGCTTTCTGGTGTTCTCATGACTCATAAAAATGAGTTGTTTTCCACCTTACCAACCAATACTGTCAGCACCAGCTTCAATGTTAGAAGCAGTATCTAAATTCATAGACATAGCATTACTCACACTGGTTAAACAGATGCCACATTTTATCAGGGACTCATTTGATTTTATAAAAAAAAAAAATTAGAAGTATACAAGTTAGTGATTTGTTGGCGACAGGAGGAGTTCATTCTTTGTACACAATCATACCACATGATAAAGGTTTAGAAAGGACAGCATTTATATTAAATCAAAGTGATAATTATCAGTTGGGAGAGATCAATTTTTTGATAGAATGCACCGACACTGTTCTGACAAATAATTATTTCTATTCTGAAGACCCTTCTTTTCACCAAAGAAGACAGGTAGTAATAGGAGCCTGAATAACCCCAAATTACATATACTAATGGCATATTTGGGAACATTTAAGTTATGTGTTTACTATAACTATGCATATGTGTTGTCCATTTTCATTGTTCCTCAATGAATGGGTTTGGATCTGGCTCAGCCAATTTTTTTTTGCAGTCTAGAATCTGACTTTAGAGCTCGTCCCTTTACCCATACTGCCCCTGATTACGGATTTACTTAAGATCAAGTTTGCTGCCTCTAAGATGCATATGAAAAAAAGGTATATAACCACAACACTAACAGAAACATATGTAATAGAACAGGGGCTCAAACAGGAACACTGGTTCCTGACAACTCCATCAGGTCATTCCAAAAGATAAGGAAGGGGGAAGGTGGGCAGGAAGTTCAGGAAGAATGAAAATGGACAATACAGATGCATAGTTTGGTAAGTACATAACTTAAACATCTGATGTAATTTTATTTGTTCCTCAACTAATGGGACAGAGTACCTAGCTACACTAACCTTGGGTGGCCCTCAAGGAAGGATGTTCTGGCCAAATGCAGCCCTATTCCTGGAGATGATGTCCAATTTATAATGAGCCATAAAGGCATTAGCTTTAGACCAAGTGGCAGCTGCACAAATATCATCAATGGAAGCTCTGAGCCAAAAAGCAGATGATGTAGCCATTGACCTAGTTGAATGAGCTTTTGGTTGTCTCGGAAAAGTCAAACCTTTTAAGGAATACACATGAGAAATACAGTTAAATCAGTCATTCATTAGGCTATTGCAGTTTTTGAGACAGGCCTACCTAACTTATTTTTGGCAAAGGAAATGAATAACTGATCAGTCTTCCTCATACTCTTCATCATCTGAAAATAGAAACAAAGTTCTCTATGTACATTTAAAGAATGGAGCATGTATCTCAAAGTTAGGGAACAAAAATGTCAAACTGATGATTTGATTGATGTTTGCTTATGATGCAGCCTTGGGTAAGAAAGATGGCAATTCTGTCCTTACAGAAGATCAAATAAGGTGGTTTTGAAGACAGTGTTCATTCAGAGACTCACCTTGTCAAAGTTATGGCTACAAGAGAAACTGTTTTCCAAAAAAGAAACTTGAGGTCCACTTTTGTGGAGGGTGCAAAGGGTGATTCAGACTCTGTAAAACTATAGTAAGATCCCAAGGAGGTACAGGGTCCTTTATAGGTGGCCTAAGTAAAAAGGTACCCTTAAGAAATGCCTTAAACAGCTTAGATGATGTCAAAGGGAAAGCACTGTGTCCAATGTGAAAATTCAAAATGGCAGTGAGTTAAACTTTAATATTAGAAAAACTAGCCCCAACTTGAAAAAGAAATGTTAGAAATTCTAAAACAAAAGTGATGGGAGCAGAGAAAGGATCCAAATCTCTCTGTTGAGCCCATAATGAAAATTTCCTAAATTTACTTTTATAAATCTTTCTTGTAGAGGGTTTCTGAGATGAAAACAAAATTCTTCAAACCGGAGAGCCTGGAAGGTCTAGCCATCATTGGAATTGGAGAAACTATGTGGTCAATCTGAGGTCTAGTATGTCCAAATGTAGCAGGCCTGACAGTGTGAGAGGAGATCTGGACTGGGGTCCAGTGTCCATGTAGGACATTTTAGATGAAACCATAGTAAGGGAAACCAAATCTGCCAAGGCCAAAAAGGGGCAATGAGGATTACTTTGCTCTTCAACTGGAAAGCTTTCTGAAGAACCTTGGAAATTAGGAGTAGGGGAGGATAAGCATAAAGAAGACCGGAGGGCTAAATGTGGACTAAAGCATCTCTCGGCAACTGTCCCTGAGGGGAAATTAGGGCAAAACACCTGCTGCACATTTTGTGAGGGGACAGGCAAATAGGTTGCAGCATGGTTGACCCCACTGGTGGAAGATCGTGTTTGCCACTGACTGATTGAGAGACCACTCATGAGGCATCAGAATAGTTATGCTAAGTCTGTCCACTAGTACATTTAATTTTCCCGGAAAGTGTGTCGTTATAAGAAAGTGGTTGGATGAGATCACCCATCGCCAAACTCTCATTGCTTCTCAGCAAAGAGGGTATGATCTGGTTCCCCCCTTTTGTTGATAAATCAAACCAATGATATACTGTTTGTTTGAATAGCAATTGTCACCAAAGGAAGAGAGTTTTGTAAGACCTGCAACGCTAGTAGGGCAACCCTCATCTCCAGGACATTTGTATGCAATTCAGTCTCTATCAGGGTCCATGTGCCTTCAACAGTCTGTCCCAAGTAATGCCCCCAGCCCAACTGGGAGACATCTGTGGTCTATGTGCGATGGGTGGAGGAAGGATAAAAGAGGCAACCCTGACAAATTTCGTTTAATTGGATCCACCACAGTAATGAGTCTTGCATAGCCTGGACAGTTTTATTGGACATTGTAACAGTTGGTGTAAAATGGGCCACTGCACTTGTAAAAGTCCACTGAATGATTCTCGTACGAAAATGAGTAGTTGGCATTAATGTGACTGCAACAGGCATCGATTCCAGAGCTCTTAAAATCAGTTTAGCTGGTGGGAGATGATGAGACAGAACCTGGCTGACGCGTAATTTTATAGTGCAAGAATTCTACTCTGGTAAGAATGCTTGAAGATTCATTATGTCTAGGCAAGCCCCTATAAACTCCAAGTCATGTACTGGTTGAAGTTTGGATTTTGCAAGATTCATGGTGATACCTAGAGAGAGAGTCAGCTGAAGAAGTCAGTCTCCAGCTGTTATCAATGGATGCCTGGTTGATGCAGTGAGATGCCAGTCATCTAAATAAGGAAACACCCTGAATCCCTGCAGTCTTAGATGAGCCGCAGCCACTGCCATGCATATGGTGAACGCCCTGGGGGCTGTGATGAGACCAAAGAGCAGGGCTCTGAACTGATAATGACTGGTCCAGCCAGAAGCAAAGGAATCTTTGGGATAGTCTGTTCATTTTTATGTGACAGTACACATCCTTCAGATCTATACAGCACATCCAGTTGCCTTTCTGGAAATATTGCAGAATGGACTGAACCATGACCATCCTGAATTTGGAGTTCTTTATAAATTTGTTTGATAGTGAAGATCCAGGATGGGTCTTAATTCTCCTGTTTTCTTTGGCACCAAAAAGACCCTGAAGTAAAAAACAGATCCTCTTTGGTCTGGTGGAACCTCTTGGACGACTCGCTTGTCTAGCAGCTTTTGAATTTCCAGAGCTGCATGCTCCCGTTAATTGAGTGGATCATCAGAGAGACTTTTCCTTACCTTTAGTAGAGTTTGTAAAAGGGGGTAAAATATCCTCTAGATACGATTCTTCACTCCCATATATCTTTTGTGATGGCTGCCCAGGCTTCTGGGTGAGAAGACAAGCATCTCCTGACTGTCTCATTTTCTTACCACCACAACGATTTATGGAAAAGGATCCCTGCAGGACAGAAAAATGGATTCCTACAACAGATAGGGTATTTTCATCTTGTTCACTATGGGAAAGCATCTCTAATGCTGGGCCCAAAAAGGGAGGATACATCAAAAGCAGTATTGATGAATGACCCTTTAAAGGGCTCCGCAAAGTCACACAAGCACATCCAGGCATGCTTCCTGATGTATATTCCTATTAGCTTCATGGACATGTTTGAGATGGACTGTAGAGTGGGCAGGTGTGAGGAATAAGCTTTCATTTCTACCACCAACATGGACCCCGGAGTAGCATTAGAGAGTTCCTTTATTGAGTCCCTCTGTAACTTAGTAAAATTTGCCAGGTAATTCAGCAATCTTATAGCAAAGGTCTTTGATGCATATACTCGCGGTCCATATCTGTCTAAAGCCCTTGACTCTCTGTTAGGGGGATGGACAGAAACTCGAATCAGCTAGCTCTTTTTTCATGGCTGACACAACAACCATGGCATCTACAGGAATCCCCTTGGATCAATGTTTGTCCATCAAGTGGTGCACTGAGTATCTTATCTGCGTGTTTAGGGATGGGTTCTATGGAATCTGGCTCCTTCCATGGCCGGTGGGAGACAAGGTCATCTGCTGTTGGGGAGCAACCCAAGATGTAGATGGACCAGATCAGAAGGCTTCCAGGAACACCAATTCCTCCTGAGAAGGCTTCTGGTAAGACCATGCACCTTTCTGGTACAGGATTTCTAAAATGTCTCCAAATGAGACATCTTCTGGTGGAAATCTGGAGGGACCCTTCTCCCTCATCAAAATCAGTGTTCTCTGTAAATGATTCCTGAGGGGAATCTAAATGCCTCCTTTTGCACAGTTTCTTCTGATGGACGTCTTCAGTGGGGTACTCTGTAGAAGTGCCATAAGAAAGGAGGAACCCCCGAACTGGGACAGTCTGGAAGCTTTTACAGGTTAGCTGTCTCTGTGGAGTAAGAAGAGGAGACTTAGCAGTCAGATCTGGAGGAGAGATGGGAATAGGATCTGAAGAAATGATAGTCAAAAAAATCCCCTGGAGTGGAGAAAGCCATTTACACTACCTCAAAGGCAGAAAGTCCCAAAGATGTAGAAGTCAGACTCCCGTAGCCAAAGCCATCAGACAACTTTCCACTCCCTCTGAATTCCGTCCTGGAGAAGTAAAAAGGACCCGAGCTGTCAAACGCTGAGGCACAGAGAGGAAGCGACAGTTCCAAAACCCTATGAGTCAAAGTCATCCCCCTGGACCCGCCACCAACACTTTGGCACCGAAACTTGTTCTGCTCTGAAACAATCAGAGTAGAAGAGATCAGGGTGTAGCACTGCCAGCACAGCTATCTGGAATTTTGTGAATAATCATATCATTTGTGAATATTAATATGATTGATATTCTTGGCTTACAAATGTAAAAGAAAGTACAGTTGTGTACCTACCATAAATGTAGATGTTCGAGTGTATTCACTGTTGCAGTCATTACACTTGGGTTATCCTGCTGGCAAGCGACCTGCAGTCGGCCCAAGTTCCAAAGTCTTGGTCCAGCGTCGGTTGCTGTCACCTCTTCGTCACTGCACCAAGGGTATAAAAGCTGCAACCGACGCCATTTTCTTCAGTTTTTCTTGCCCCAGATGTCAGGTGCCCCCAGATAGAAAGGCTGGAAGATAAAATTATGCCAAAAAACATGCATATATTACTATAAACATTTCCTTCATCTACAAGCAAATACACCACATAGGTAGTATAGAGATGAGAAGTACAGAAAAGTCCCAGCAATGAAGAAGGGGGATGGTGGGTGGGTAACCTGGACTGCAACAGTGAATACACTCGAAAATCTACATTTATGGTAGGTACAAAACTGTACTATGTTCATCGTGTTTCACTGTTGCAGTCATTACACTTGGGTAGAATCCCAAAGCTTAGGTTGGTTGGCTGGGTCTAAATTTGATTTGGAGAGGCTAACAAACCCTGCAAAACTGCAGTGGCAAAGCCTGCTCTGGATTTAGAGTAGAGAGGTAAGTGGTAGTGCTTGGTGAAAGTGTGCACTGAGCTCCAGGTTCCAGCTTCTAAAATGTCTTTGGTTGGTACTCCTCTGAGGATAACTGCTGCTCTGGTAGAATGAGGCCTAATGCACCCGTGGGCACTGATCTGCCATGTTGTGCATAATAGAAGTGGATGCAGTGTCCTATCCATTTCGAAATTGTCTGCTTTGTAATAGGTTTCCCTTGAGATCCTGCAGCATATGCTGCAAACAGTTTCTCAGTTTTTCTGAAAGCTTTTGTTTTGTCCAAATAGAATCGTAGCTGTCTGTGAATATCCAAAGTGTACAGAAGTCTTTCCCCTTTATTCTGGGGATTTGGATAAAAAGTAGGTAAATGAATGGTTTGGTTTAAGGCCACATTGGAGACCACTTTTGGCATGAATGTTGGGTTTGTCCTAACAGAAACCCTGTCCTGATGAAAAATGATGAAAGGCTCCACAGCCATTAATGCCTGTAACTCTGAAACTCTTCTTGCTGAGGTTATTGCTAGGAGCAGAGCAGTTTTCCATGACAAGAATTTTAGATCAGCTGTGCTGGCTGGTTCAAATGGAGGCAGTGTGAGTTTTTCTAAAACAAAATTGAGGTCCCAAGTAGGTACTGGTGCTCTCCTTGGGGGTCTTATATTTTTTGCCCCTCTGAGGTACTGGCGTAGTAGGGGATGTGAAAAAATTGGAGGTTCCGTATTGTAATGAGCTGAAATGGCAGAAGCATGGATTTTAATAGATGAAAAAGATAAGCCTTTGTTCAGCATCTCAGTTAGGTATTGTAAAATCTGAGGTATATTAGGGACAAGTGGTTTGAGACCTTGTGCCTGGTTCCAAGCACAGAATCTCTTCCATTTTTCTGCATAAGATTTCCTAGTGCTGGGCCTCCTGGCTTCTAAAATGACATCCATAACAGCTTTAGAGAGAGGTGCAGTCTTAGTGGCTACATTATCTGCCATGCTGCCAGGTTCAACGTCCTGAGTTGACTGTGCAGAATCTGATTGTTTTGTTGTGTCAGAAGATGAGGAATTTGAGGTAGAAGCCAAGCTGGGCCTTGAGACAAATTCTTTAGGATTGGGTTCCAATGCTGGCGTGGCCAGTCTGGTGCAATCAGGATCATTTTTGGCCTTTCTTGTCTGACTTTTAGTAGCACCTTGGTGAGAACAGGCATCGGAGGGAAGGCGTAAGACTGTCAGGCCTTTCCAGCTGAATGATAGAGCATCCACTTTCCATGCTTGAGAGTGATAAGTTCTTGTGCAAAACTTCTGTATTTGGTAATTGTGAGGGGAGGCAAAAAGATCTATGTCTGGGCGTCCCCATTTCCTCGTTACCATGTTGAACACTTGTGGATTTAGCTTACATTTGTGAGGATCCATGAGATTTCTGCTTAGTTCGTCTGCCAGTGTATTTTTTGTTCCTGGCAGGAATTGTGCCTGCAGATGTACTTGACAGGTCAGTGCTGTGTTCCACAAAGTCATGGCTTGTCTGCATAGGGGGTAGGAATGTGTGCCCCCTTGCTTGTTTATGTACCACGTAACTGTGGGTTGTCCGTCTTTATTAACAGTTGCCCTGGATGTATTAGGTCCTTGAAAGCTGTCAGGGCATTCTGTACAGCTAGCATCTCTTTTTGATTGATGTGAAGATGCAATTGTTCCTTGGGCCATGTGCCTTGAATACATTTTCCTGTCATATGTGCCCCCCAGGCATAATCCGATGCATCCGTTGTTATTGTCTGCCTGGCTGTGGGCAAGGTGAAAGGCTGTCCCTTGTTGTGGTGACAGGCCTGGGACCACCATCGAAATTCCTGTTGTAGGCAGGGTATAAGTTATGATTGTCTCTAGGCTGTGACAATGCTGAGTCCAAACACTTTTTAGATACCACTGTAGTTTCCTCATATGCAGTTTTGCATATGGTATTAGTAGAATGCAGGATACCATGAAGCCCAGGGCCTGCAGGATTGTTCTTGCAGGGAGCTGGGTCTTTGTTGCCATCATTTGAAAATAATGAGTCAGTTGCCTTTGTTTGTCTGGCGTGAGATAAGCCATCTGGATAGTTGTATTTAAGCTTGCACCCAGGAATATTATCTCTTGAGAGGGCACTAGTTTTGTTTTCGTTTACTGTGTACCCTAGGCAAATTAGCAATCTTTTTACAAACGCCATATGCTTTTGAAGAATGTCCTTGCTTTCTGCTTGAATAAGGCAGTCGTCCAAGTAGGGATATATTTGAATTCCTTTTTATCTGCAAAATGCAATTACTGGTGCCAGCTTTGTGAAGACCCTGGGAGCAGTAGATAAGCCAAAGGGCAGTGCAGAGAATTGGTAATGCATTGAACCTGCTAAGAATCTGAGGTATCTTCTGCAAGATTGTCTGATTGGGACATGCAGGTATGCCTCCTTGAGGTCCAAAGTAACTAGCCAAGCCTTCTTGCCCAGCATGGGCAGAAGTTGCTGCAGTGTTGACATTATTTAGAAGAGTATTTAGGATTGACAGGTCCAGTATTGGTCTCCAGGCTTTGTCCTTTCTGGGTACTAAGAA
The DNA here is from genome assembly GCF_019279795.1 of Protopterus annectens. Lineage (NCBI taxonomy): Eukaryota > Metazoa > Chordata > Ceratodontiformes > Protopteridae > Protopterus > Protopterus annectens. Next base: position 110,470,299 of record NC_056735.1, on the reverse strand, counting down.
AAGTCTTGAGTAAAATCCTTGTCCCTGTTCTTGCTGTGGAACTTTTTGAATAGCTCCCATGTCCATAAGAGCAGAAATCTGTTTTTGTGCCTCTGCCCATTGGTTTTGTGGCAAGTCTGGCATACCTTTTGGCTTTGGAAGCATGTGGAAGTGGAACCTATAACCCTGAGAAACAATATTCAGCACCCATTGGTCCTGGGTGATCATGTGCCAATTTTTTGAGAAAAGTGCTAGCTTTCCCCCTAGGGGTGCTGTCAAAAAATAAGTGCTTGGCATTTGCAGAGGGAAGTCACTGGGACTGTTTCCTGTAAGGCTTTGATTTGTCTTCCCCTCCTTTGGGGGCTGAAGCTGCCCATTGTCTAGGTCTGTACGAGCCTTGGGGCCGAGATCTGCCTCTTGGGCGTCTGTATCTGCCTCTTTGTGGCCTGTCTGACACTGGAAAGAACCAATTTTTCGAAGGCCAGTTTCTGCTAAATCTAGGTGGTTGAACCTGTAAGAAATCTTTCACTGTCTGCATTGACTTTGTTTATCCTCCATTTTCTTTAACACCTCTTCTGCCTTAACACCAAACAAAGTATCATGCTGTAATGGAGCATCCAATAAGTTAACTTTAACATGGTCAGGCAAAGCTTGTTCTTTCAACCAAGCATGTCTTCGAATGACAGAGCCTGTAACTGCAGCTCTACAAGAAGCCTCTAATGAATCAAAACCACATTGCAGAGTATGCTTTCCCACTTGTTCAACTGCATGCAATAAATCCTGCATTTCCTTACTGTCAGGACTTTATGTATTTGAAACCATTTTCTGTTTTAACAAAGACATGAGGTACTGTTGATATTTAAGAATGTGAAACTGACAGTTTAAAGCTCTTACAGCTAAAGTAGCAGAAGTGTAAACTTTTTTCCCCCCATCTGTCCAGAGCTCTGGAATCCTTATCAGAGGGGACAGGATTTTTAGCAGTGGAAGCCTTAACTCCCTTAGGACCCTGAGAAATTGTTTCTGATTCTGCAGCAGGGTTTTTGTAAAGAAATTTATGAAAGTCAGGGACTCTGTAGTACCTGTCTGGCTTGATTGGTGCAGGGGACAAGGAATCAGGAGACAGACTGGATTTAGAAAAAACATCATCAACAATATCAAGCACAGGGGGGATAGCCAGGGGCCTGTGCTGAGGAAATAAAAGGAAGTCTCTGAGCCTTTTCTTGGATTCAGAATAATCCTGGCTCTCCCAATGGAAATGCTCCCTCATGGTGTGCAGAGTTTCCCCAAAAGAATAGTCCTCAGGTGGAGAGGCTGAAGGTATGGACTCTTCTGCATCAGAGTCCTCATAGGGAAGGAGAGAATATCCCTGATCAGAAGAGGAATCAGAGGAAATGGAAACCTGGTCAGAGAAATCAAAATCAGTGTCTTGTCTAGGCCTTTTGTCAGGAGGGGGATGGGAGCCCCTGATTAAAGTAAATTAGGTCTTCGCCCATTTTAAGCATCTGTTTCTTTGGCATGGATGACTGTTTTGGAAAATGCTGCACTTGTTTCTTTGTCTTTAATGGTGTTTTTGACTTTGCCTTTGCTGCTGTAGTGGGCTTAATTGAAAGTTGTGAAGGTCTGAAAACACCCTCAGAAGCTGATGCCTGCTCAGCGGCTCCGGACCCATCTGAGGGAGTAGTTTCTGTAGGCCCAATACCTTGAGTTTCCACAGGCCTTGGTGTCTCCATGTGGCTGTCGGTTGCGGCCTGTGGCTCTGAGGTAACAGGTATCAGGGGCTGCGAAAGCACCTCACTGAGAACCGGCGACTGGCCTAAAAGAGGTTTCGGTGTCGGTTTTGGACCTTGGATGCCTGTCCTTTTCTTTGCGTTTTTTATAAATTCCGGTCGTCGGTTGTTCCGACAGCATTTTGTAATTAAACCTTGCCAAAATAATGTGAAGCAAATTCAAACCGACGTTTTATAGTGCGTTTATTGAATCTAGCACAAAACCGACAACTAGTGACGTCGTGGTCAGGGCCTAGGCAAGGAATACAGTAAGAGTGAAAGTTCTTATGAGGTATGTGCTTCCCACAAGAAATACAATTATTAACTTTTACTGACATCTGTCTGGAGCAAGAAAAAGTTTCCCCAACGGGGTACTTGAATTTATTGAAGACTTTGGTTCTGAAATTCAATTTTGAAAATTTCAGGAGTCGGCCGACCGGCACTTGCGAACTGCTTTTGCTTTGGGCACCGCACGGCAAGAAAGACTGAAGAAAATGGCATCGGTTGCAGCTTTTATACCCTGGTGCACTGACGTCAAGGAAGAGGCGACAGCAACCGACGCCGGACCGAGACTTTGGAACTCGGGCCGACTGCGGGTCGCCTGCCAGCAGGATAACCCAAGTGTAATGACTGCAACAGTGAAGCAAGATGAACATCTATATGTTATGTGCATATTAAACTACTGGTGCAGAAGTATGTATTGAACTGTATGCTATGCATTGAGCTTCAAGAATGTAACCACAGTGTACCCTACTGGAAAAGAACAGAGATGTATATAAACTATACACCTGTGCAAATGTATGTTTTAATAGTAGAAGCTAGAACATACAAAGTTAACTTGCAAACACTCAAGAAAAGAAGTTGAAATTGTGTTATCTCTCAGTTTCAGCAAGAAGACAGGATGTCTATAGCTAGAAGTTTCTCTGTTGTCTTGAAACTGACATAATTACTAGGTTTAAAATGTAAAAGTGTTTGTTTTACGACTTCCAGTTCTGAGCAAACATCTGAGAAATGTGTACTTCTCACACAGAGATGACAACATTTTGTTAAGTTTCTGTTAGCCTAGTAATTGGAGGCAGGTGACAGAGTGATTTCTCCTGAGCTGACCCAGCAGTAATATTTGATAGTAATTTAAGAACTCACTCAGGAGACAGATTTGGCATTTTGTTTTTGACCTGAAAACATCCATCTTCAGCACTTCTGCCAGCATGCTGTGTGTAAGTAAGTTTAAGGGCCTAGTATCTCTTAGATATAGTTAGGAATATAGCAAACTTAAGTTTAGATGTTTTCTGTATTTATCTGAGACTGTCCTGCAATGTTGTTTTAAAATATTTCCTTTGATTCTGAACTCTGTACTTACGGTGTCAAGTACTGTCTTGTTCTTTTTTATTAAATATATTTAAACCTATCTTGGTGGCTGATATCTATGAGACATACTTAAGCTCTGAGAGTACTTGCATATGTATTTGGTGACACTGTACAGGTCACTCCTACATAGCCTTGCTCTTGGTCTCACTTACCATTTGGATAACAGAAACATTACACAGTAGGACTGGTCACCCTTTGCAAGGGCCATAAAGAAGATGATAAAAAACTGGTTGGTGGCAGTGATAACTACCTTATATTCTTGGCAGAAGGGGGCATAGCTAGTAAACCTGGACCAGCCTTTCCCGGGACTGTCTGTGTGTTTGTATATAAATCAAATCTCAAAGTGTGTGTCAGCAAACTGGGCAGGGACAAGAAGCACTGGTTGGACAGGTTTTGGCTTAAACACTCAGGTGAGATCTTAACCCTATAGCTGTGCCAGTGGGAAGTCTTACTGGGGATTTGGAGAAAAAGGCAGAAACCAGCCCCAGACTGACTGTGATCTACGTGTGCTCTTAAGAAAAATTGTACTTTAGTATGCATGTACTTGTAGTCCTCTCATACAACATGTCCCCCACTGGTGCAAGTGGTGAAGATTGAGGCTCCTTGATTACTGGGCTAGTGCAGGGGCATCACATATAAATTGGTAAGCAGTGGTGGGATATCCAAATCACACAGGAAAAAGAGTAAGAGTCGAGGAAGACAGTATTCTCACATAAGACAACTCGACTCTCAGGATGTTTGGATCCAACAGCTCTGAAACCACAGGCTGGATTAGAGAAGGAGTCACGAAAGAGTATGAAGGATGCCGACGCATGGATCTGATGGGGAAGGAGCTCTAAGAACCTTTCTCATCATCCTATCCACATAAGAGACTCCAAGAAGACCTGATGGAGGACGATGTTGAGGGAGGATGAGATGTCTTTTTAGGAGTCTCCTGTAAGAAAGGGGACCTCAACCTCAGAGAAACCAGCTCTGGAGAGAAGTAGAGAGATTGGATATGAGGGACCTACCTGAATGTGCAACCTAATCCAATGAAGTCAGATCTGAACTTAGCCTTAGTAGTAGTAGTAGTAGTAAGATCTGACAATGTTGGATTCAAGACCTTTATGATTTCTGATGGCAGCTCCGAACCCACAGAGGAAGGAGGAGACCAGACTCCCTAGCCTCGGAAATCTTCAAATTTCTCAAGGGGTTTTCAGCCTCTGAAGTAGAAGGAACTACAGAAAAAGAAGTAGGCAGCATCCCTTTCAAAACAAACTTGTTACACCTATCAATTACAGCCCTGATGTTAAAACATGCTACCAACATAT